>NW_020954608.1:308870-309444 GCF_900497805.2 Vombatus ursinus | reverse complement strand
CTTTCTTTCTTTCTTTCTTTCTTTCTTTCTTTCTTTCTTTCTTTCTTAATTGGGGTTAAGTGACTTGCCCAAGGTCACAGGGCTAGTAAGTGTCTGAGACTAGATTTGAACTCAGGTCCTCCTGACTGCAGGACCAACACTCTATGTACTGCACCGCCTAGCTGCCCCTTGGCCATTACGTCTTAAAAGAGACATTGATATTGTGGAAAGCATATTAGCAACAGTTAAATGAATTAAGGATACTTAGACTAAAGTTAAGAGTACTAAAAGAAAAGACATGTTAACTGGCTTTAAGTATTTAGAAGGGGGGATAGATTTGTTCTGCTTGGCCCTAAAGAGCAAGAACTAGTATCAATGATTGGAAGATGCAAAGCCAAACTGAGGCTTGATCTAAGAAGGAAAATCTTTCCAACAAGTGAAGTTAGCCAGAAATAGAACAGACTGCCATAGGTAGTAAGGACTTGACCATTTCTAGGAAACTTCAACCAAAGGTTGTATGAATGATTGTCAGTGACGTTTGATAGGTGAATTTTCTTCAGACGTGAGTTGAATTAGATATCCTCTGAGGTCCTTC
>NW_020954608.1:302718-308860 GCF_900497805.2 Vombatus ursinus | reverse complement strand
GTGCTCAGTCTCATTTTCATAATAGAGCAAATGAGGATAATAATAATCTCAGAGTAATAAAGATCAAATAAGATAAATTGTGACAAATAAAAAGTTCAAGAGACAGTTTCTGGGTAATTAACAATCATCTTATTAATTATGGCTAGTGGATAATTAATAAAAAGGGTCATTTGACTGTCTTTCCTAAACCAAAGACCCCTCATGGAACCCCCTAAATGCTTATATGTCTTTGGAAGAATGGGTATTCCTGGGGGTGGAAATCAATTCTAGTTAACAAGTAATGAGAGAATGAATATTATAATGAGAGGTGGGTTTATTCTAATGAGGATCTGGGGGACATAACTCTTATCACTCACTCTAAGTCAAAGAGATTTAACTATACTCACACCACCCTGTCTAGGGTAATCTAGACAAAAGGGGGAATCCACCTGCCCCCAGATTTCTTTGACTAAAACACAATGGGCCAGAATTCACCAATTCACCTAGACTAGAATTTCTTTACCTTTTGATCAGAGCTGAATTTTCCCAGTTGGCTGCATTTCGGCTAATATTTCATATTATCATCAGCACTTCCCTTCAAAGGCTGACTGGATAACCTATAGGGACTGATTTCTGAATGAGGAGATAGGAGGGGGAAAAACCTTAGTCCTAATTTAATAATTTGTTACTAATAAAGAGAGAAATAATCATTTCTCTCAAAATGTAAAACACATTGCAAACCTTAAAGCTAAATACTAGCTAGCTATTATTAAGTTCAATTTTGTATAAATCAAATATTTAACAATCATAAAATTTATGTAGAAGTCTAGAAATGTATGGATTTCCTTCTTAAATTCTAAGTAAATGGCTGTTACCAAGTTGTGAAATGGGTCATTCCTAAAGAATGGCACTATTGTTTCCAAGCCATTCTGGAACTCACCCCCAACCATCCTTTATAATGAATATTTTTTTAACAAAACAGTTCAGAAAAATTAACCAACATATAAAAAAATAGTATGACATGATTTGCAGTGTTCTACACCTGTGGTCCCTTTCCTTTGCAAAGAAAGGAGGGAGATACTTTCTCATCTCTCTTCACTGGGGCTAAGCTTGCTAATACATAAAATTATCTGTTAATTATAACCAAACAACCAGAACCAGTAGATTTCTTTCAGCATTCAACTAGATTGTGGATCCCCTTCCCCCACCCTCCACCTTTGTCTGAGAAGAGAACTTTAAACAACATATCCATACTCCTATTACCTTCTATTCATGTGAAAAATTGTGAATTGTGAATATAATTTGAGGGTAATCTTGATATCTGTCCTTAATACCTTACACTCACTCAGTGGGAATTCCAATATTGAAAATGAAATGTAGTTCTCTAAAATACTGATAAAATATTTGCTTCCTGCACAATTTGTGAACAAGGCTCAGTTAAGGACATAATTATAAATTTTTTATTTGTGTGCCAACACTTTATTTAAATTTTTTCCAAGTAACTCAATTTTATATTGTTTTCGGTTCCAAATTCTCTTCTTTTTCCTTTTCCCTTCCTGCCCCATCGAAAAGGCTAGAAAAACAAAACCCATTACAAATATGCATAGTCATACAAAACAAATCACCACATTAGGCATGTAAGGACACAATTATTAACAAAATTGGGGAGTCAAAAACAAATTCAAACAAATGCTTTCTAAGTTTAGCTTTAAAAATTGAAAAGATCCCTAAGTGCTAATGTATAAAGGGGTTAGAGGCAAAGGAATTAAGTTCCAAGACCAAGAAAGAGGGTGCATAAAAGCCCCTGATTCATTTGACACAGTTCATAGCCTTTTGCAGAAAGAATAAAGCCCTGTTGAGCAAGGAACGAAAAGATCTCATTATAGGAGGAAGCCAAACCATACTGAAGACTGGGCACTAGTAACTATTTCTAAAAACAGCCCTGCTGTTTTATATTGAACCAATCCATTTCTTAACTTGGTAGGTAGCAGTGTAAAGATGGAGCCAATCGGCTTGATCCTGTACCAATTACAGATGTCTAAGTGTGGTTTCAAAGACCTACAAATAGTTAATGTAGCCAGCTGTGTTGTAGTGAAACAAAAGAAGAGTTAAATGTTCCATCCAGAAGCCTAGAAATCCTTGTTCACCATGTGCCTGATTTTCCAAGTTATAAAGACTACATCGTGGCGTCATTTAATGTGGACTTCAAAGCAGAATCCTCAAATCAGAATGCAAAATACTTTGAAGAACCCTAACAGTGCCTCAGAGATGAGGAAAATAGCCTCTAAAAGTAGCGACCTCAGATGACACTGCATCTGTTATCCACTCTGCAGCAATTGGACTTTATTGGGGGTGGTTTACAGAGAAGGAAGATATCTATGGATGCATAGTATATTAAATCTTATTAGATCCTCAGAAAGAATAATTGGGCATATTTACACAATTACATTTTAGTAAACTATTATGCCAGCTTAACTATAATATTCTTGTAAAAGTACATTAAACAGCAATCCAAAAGTAATTTAACTGCTGAAGACTTTTCATCTAATTATTCATAAATTAATGAAGAAAATTAAATTCCAATCACTGAAAAAATGAGGCAAGGGTAAGAATCAGAACTATAGATTAGTTAAAGCAAAGATATGCAATGCATAACAGAATTAAAGCATTTCTTTTATTCAAACTCAGTGCTTAAAAAAGAACAAATCCATCATCTTGAAATTTGACTTGTAGCTTGACATTAAAAATAATATGAGTAGAATTTTCAGTGGGGTAAGCACAAAACTAGTTCAAGTAGTGTCACTCTCAATTAACGTACTCAGGTGGTGTGCCCATTAAAATTCCCACTTGTGGGTTCAGCTCGCTATGCAAATGGGGTCATTACCTGGAGAATTTAATTGGGTATGACACTGGGAGTAGGAATTTTCCTTTCAAAATAAACCTACTTGCACACATTTTCACTAGAATTCTGATTATTATATATGCTTCATATTGTTTTGCTCTATAAATATTTACTAAAAATCAGGCTGTCCTTGCTTAATTTTCTTTTACAAGTGACTCAGAATACATCCGAATGATTTTTAAGTGGTTTTGTGTGTATATAGTAAGGCTGGTTAGAATAAGCCTTTTGTAAGTTATGTTGTTTATCAAAACATTTTTATAAATCTTTCCTGTCTTTTCAAACCTCCCTTCACTTGCAGGTATATTTTCAGTGAATGTTTTCATCATTCAAGGACAAGCATCCTTCTCTCAATCTCTTTGGCATTTATCTGGAGATTTGAATAATGAACAGTTTAAAAGTACCACCTGAATTGTTGTCCATACACTGAATTCCAACTAATAATGCTATGAAGCTGTTTCTATAGCACTTCCATAGTTCTTTGTGAGTGCTGTGTAAATACAGAGGCCCAGGTGGAAAAGCTAAGTGTCTCATTCAGGAATCAGAGCCAGAGGTATGATCGCTATTAATAATAATAACTGACATTTATATAGCACTTTAATGTTTGCAAAGTACTTCACATACATTGCATCATTTGATCCTTGAGATAGCCTGGTGAGGTGAGGTACTTATGGGAATCATTATCCCCATTTTAGAGCTGAAGATACTGAGGCTCCAAGAGACTTAGTAATTTGCCTTTGGTCTCACAGCTAGTGTCGGAGGCAAGATTTGAAATTAGCTCTTCCTGATTTTGGTTCCTGCTTTCCAACCACTGCTCTACACCACCACCCCTATCTAAAACTCTTGATTCTTCTTAAAGAGCTCAGACCATGAGACCATAATAGTGAAAGTATAGCTTTAAAAGGTGATGTGTAGAATATAGACTCCCTTATAGAATGCGAGGAAAATGTATTCGAAATATAAATGAATGAATGAAAAAGCATGTATTAAATGCTTATTACCAGGAAAGAACTAAGCTGAGTGCTGGTGATACAAATAGAGAAGCAAAACAATCTCTACATTCAAGGAGCTCATTTTCTTTTACAGTGGTGGGGGAGGGTTACAACTGTGAGTTGCATGGAAGGACTTCCAAGGACTGTAGGTGCTGGCAACAAAATAGGTGGTAATGTATCTTCTTTAACATAATTCCATTCATAAAGCCCTATCTTTCTGATGTTGAACATCAGTGCCAAGAACTTTGGTGGTAAGAACTTTCTTTTCCAAATCCTCAGTAAACTGGGGCTATTGAGGAGGTGTGTGAAGAGAAGTTCTCCATAGAGAGAAGCAACTTGGAAGTAGGGCTGGAGGTCTAGGGAATGGTGTTGCTCCTAGGATTCTCAAGCTTACCTGGTCATTGGTGACAGTTAGTGGAGCCCTGGTTCTGGAGTTAGAGGGCCTGGGTTTGAATCTTTTGTCTCTGCCACTACCTGTGTGACTCTGGGAACGCTTCTTAATCTCAATGAGTCTCGCTTTCTACATCCATAAAATTGAAGCAGTTGGTCAAGGTGGCCTCTGAGGTACCTTTCAGCTTGAAATCTAGATTCTCCTTGACTACGACTTCTGCAAGTGAAGCGCAGAGATTATAATTAGTATTCAACAATAGTATTTTGATTGGCTGAAGTTTATCTCGTATATTAAAGTAGTGTTATGATCTTGTGAATATAGTACTACATTGGGTGACCATAAACTTAGTTTTTTTTCTACTTCCTGACCTATGAGTTTCAAAAGTAACTCATAATATGACCCTGAAGAAGGAATAATCACATTTACTGCCTGCCTCACAGTAGTACCTTGAGTATTGAAGATATCTCAGTAAAAGCGCTAGCAAACCCTTGGAGGAGTGGTACTATACATTCTCAATGTTTATGACTGTGTAAGATTATATAGGAAGCCACCATTTTACCATTAGTTTGTCATAGGTTTAAACCCAATTAAAAGATTTTTTTCTTTTCTTCAAATAGAAAAAAAAACATCAAAACCCATTTTTTCAACAGAAATAAACAAAAATCTAATAAGAAAGGCTGGTTGATGAGGAAACATCATAGAACTCCTAAGTGAACCATTGGACAGGATTTTTAATATCTGTAACTCTATGGGAAATTTCCCATAGAATATCAAATATGGGCCCAACTCACAGACATACCTTTTTTTCTATGATATTTCTAATTGTGCCCAGAGGCTAAGAAAGAGTTGGTGCATCCAATAAATATAATCATTTACACGCATGGAGCTTTCTTTGAAGTTAATTGGACCTTTGGAAAGGGGAGTTACTCACCAAGAGAACGGAGCCCAATGTGAATCAAGTCCTCTGTTCTTTGCATGCAGAAGTATGACAAACTCATTTTGGACTTGCTTACTGCTTATCTTTTCTTTGTGAGTGGAGTTCAAACTGCAGTTGAGTCGAGTACCATGAGAAGAGGAAAGGCAAATCAGTGGGGTTAGACACACCATGATTCTCAAACTGTTTGGACTCATTCACAAACAGCTCTCAAATTCAGCTACTTAGCAATCTTCAGGTCCGTTTGTGTAGGATCCCTGCCCCTTGTTCCCTGCAGAAACTAAAAGGGGCTCCTTAAATACTGACGCAGACAAAGGGGTGAAATATCAGATATGACTAGTAGGCATTCATTGTTGCTCCCAAACTAGAATTGATATGACTTAGCCAATTTTTCCAGCTAGATAGAAAACAGTTCCTGTCCCTGAACTTTTCCTTGATTCTCACCATTTCCCCTAGTCCTGCAGAACTAGGTCAGGCCCTCCCTGTGAGGCTTCTGAAACCACTGAGTTTTCCATTGATCTCACTCCCCATATCTAGTCACTTTTGCTTTTTTTGGGGGGGGGGCTAGGCAATGTGGTTAAGTGACTTGCCCAGGTCACACAGCTAGTAAGTGTTATGTGTCTGAGGTCAGATTTGAACTCAGGCCCTTCTGAATCCAGAGCCGGTGCTCTATCCACTGCACCACCTAGCTGCCCCCACTTTTGCTTTTATCTGTTGTCTTCTCCCATTAGAATGTAAACTCCTGGAGGGCAGGAGCTGTCTCTCATGTTTTTATTTGTATTCCTAGTGTTTAGTCTATTGTCTGGTGTGTAGTAAACATTTAATAAATACTCTATCATCTTTCTCACACATGCATAACTGACTCTTACAGCCTCAGCTTTTCATAGGCTCCTATCACATTCTCTCTCTCTCTCTCTCTCTCTCTCTCTCTCTCTCTCTCTCTCTCT
>NW_020954608.1:300782-302708 GCF_900497805.2 Vombatus ursinus | reverse complement strand
TCTCTCTCTCTCTCTCTCTCTCTCTCTCTCTCTCTCTCTCTCTCTCTCTCTCTCTCCTCTTTCTCTCCCTCTCTTCCCTCCTCTCTCTCTTTCACAGGCACTAAGGTTCTACTTCAGATCCCCCCACCGTGCCAAAGCAACCACCCCTACAAAGAAACACACTGATAACAAACAAACTCAGAAATTTGTAGATGTAACTAACAGCTATAGGCAGTTGCATGCCTATACTACCTTCCCTGCTTTTCATCATGGTAGTTTATAGAATCAATAGTATCTTACATAAATGGACTGACTGTATGGGGCATGCACATAGTATAGGGAAAAATATCTTATTTTTGCATGGCATCTTCATCTTTTAATAATGCTGTTACATCAGTTATGTGATCTTCCTTACACACATTACACACAAACTATCATATCATAGTGGATAGATACCCTGAGAGTATGGAAAACCTGAGTTCATGTCCTACTTCTGACATATACTTGGCTATATGACTGGAAAAATCACTTAACTTTTCAGTGCTCCTAGGAAAATCTCTAAGATCATAAGTTGCTGAGAAGATGCCCAACTCTGTTGGGAAAGGGAGTTTCCTCACTGGGAGTTCCCTATGCCAAAGGTCTAGGAAAAAACATGTTAGGTAGTCACGGCAGGGATTCTTTTCCCTATTTTAAAAATGAAGAAATTAATACACAGAGAGGTTACCACAGAAAGTTACTAAAAGAGCTAGAACAAAAGTTATGAGCTTCTAAGGGCTGGGATTGTTTGTGGATTTTTTTTTTGTCTTTTTATCTCCATAGCCAAGCACAGTGCCTTACATAGGTGCTTAATAAATGCTTACTGAAGAAACTAAATGAATGAATGAATGAATATGTGAATGAATAAGTGAATGAACAGATGGATGGATGGATGAATGGATTATAGTCCAGGGTGCTTGATTTCTCAACTAAAATACCTCTTAGAATATGGGCTCATCGAGATTTTGTCCAGCCTACAAAATTTCATTAATCTCACATTTAGTCACCTGAACTCTTTATTTTCTGGTCTTACATCTTTATGATCCTATCCTCTGTGCTGTTTCTTCTCTACAATTATGCACTAGAAATCTGTTGTTCTTTGCATGACATTCAACTTTATTAAGTGCCTGCTATGTGCCAGGCACCATGCTAGATGCTAGAGAGACAAAGACAAAAATGAAATGTTATCTGCCCCAGTGGAGCTTAGATTCTAGGATCAAAGTTGTTGTTTGTCTTTTGTTCTCAAAGAAGACCATGACATCAGGAAGATGATGCCATGACATGCAAGTGAATTGGATTTAAGTAAGGGAGGGCTGTGAAAAGTCAGCAGCCTCACTCTCTCCTCCAGAGCCATCTGGGTCCAGTGGCAAGATACAGATCAGGATGACTAGAGATGGCCTGGATGCAGTGGGAGACCTTGGTCTTTTTAAGCTAAGGTCCTTAACAGGTCTCAGTTTAACCGAGGCAATGTTCTTCAGTGATTGAGGCTAGGTAAGAAATGAGGCAGAGAATGGCTTCTTTTGCCTAGTCAAAAACAAAATCAATATGGGAGGGGAAGACCCTCAGGGTTTCTGCCCAGAATAGAAACAATTGTTATTTACATTCACTCTGAGCCAATCAGTGCCCAAACAGTGATCAAGTGGGGCTTGGTATGGGACCTATTGTTGTCAGTCAATGAGAACCAGAGTGATTTGATTTAAGGCATGGTCCTTGAGAACAAAAAATTTAGCCATAAACCCCAAGATATCTTGAAAAGTTTCAGTGATCAAAATTTGCATTCCTAAGGGTACGATACCCTATGTGGACAGAAGGAAGGGAAAGAAAGAAGGAAGGAAAGAAAGAAAGGAAGGGAGAGAAAGAAAAGGAAAGAAAGAAAGAAAGAAAGAAAGAAAGAAAGAAAGAAAGAAAGAA
>NW_020954608.1:218118-300772 GCF_900497805.2 Vombatus ursinus | reverse complement strand
AGAAAGAAAGAAAGAAAGAAAGAAAGAAAGAAAGAAAGAAAGAAAGAGAAAGAAAAAGAAAGTGAGCTGTGTTGCCCAACTAACAAGTTACAGTTGGGTCCCCAGTGGGGCCTTCGTTCTCAATGAGGACCATGACATCAGGGAGGAGATGCCATGGCATGCAAGTGAATTGGATTTGAGTGAGGGAGGGCTGTGCAAAGTCACCAGCCTCACTTTCTCCTCTGGCTCCAGTGGCAAGATAAAGGATTTCAGTGAAAGATGGATGGGGGGGGCTGAGGGGGGATGAAGAGAAACTGAAAGTGGGCAGGCAAAGATACATTCACACACATACAGATACATATACACAGAGAGAAATACAGATTTAGAACTTAAAAGCAGAGGTCGTCTAGTTCAACTCTTTCATTTTACTGTTGCTCAGAAAGATGAAATAACTTGACCAAGGTTACACAAATAGGAAGTGGCAAATCTTGGGATTCTGGTTCAGATGCTCTGGCCCAATTTCAGCACATATACATATATGTATAACATAAATGGCAGATAAGTTAAATGAAATGGACAGGTAACTGAAAAAGTATTGCTGAAAGAAAATTCTCAGGCTAGAGTATACACAAACTCGTTTGACCTTTTTTTTTCTTACTAGATTGTCATTACTAATCCGTTTTTAACTGATTGACCACTGGACCTTTTTGTTTGTTCTTAATGAATAGTGGTTTTTCTGAGACTTCAGTACAATTAGCTGAACCAGGTTTTGGGTGAAGTGCGAGATTTTCATATTAAACAGAGC
Source organism: Vombatus ursinus (assembly GCF_900497805.2). Classification (NCBI taxonomy): domain Eukaryota; kingdom Metazoa; phylum Chordata; class Mammalia; order Diprotodontia; family Vombatidae; genus Vombatus; species Vombatus ursinus. The sequence continues at coordinate 299,988 of NW_020954608.1, read as the reverse complement.
CACAATCTCTTTCTACATTAGGTTTGTTGAGTTCTTACAGGGTTTTCCAAATTTTTTGACTGCTTGCTTCCCTATTCACAATAAATCATAAAAAGTTTACAAGAAGTTAGATTCTTGAGGTTCTTTTTTAAACCTTTGGAAGTTGAGATTAAATTAACCTTGCAAATAAAGGCTTTTTTTTTCTTTTTTTTAATCAAATCAATAGTTTTATTGGCATAAGGAGATCCTAGTAAATAAACTCCCTCTAATAATGCCAGATTGCTACCTTCTTTGCAACTTTTAGTCTTAGAGAGTAGCCTGGGGGCACTGAGAGGTTGAGTGTCCTCCTCACAATCACATAGCCAGTATATGTTAGTGGCAGGACTTGAAGGAGGACTTCTTCATTTCTAGGTCTGCTCTCTCTCTACATTACCTCTAAAGACTTTTCATGAATATATTAATCTTCCTGGTTACTTTATGAGATGTTACAGAAAAGAGAGGAAGGGAACAAAATGGTTGTACTCTTTGCTTGCCTCTCTTACCACTGGTAGACATGAGAGGAGTTGGAGAGACCCACAATTTAGACAAAAATTCAATTTATGTTTGGCAATTGCATTTTAAAATACATGTTAGGTTTCATATGTGGCCATGGTTAAATAACTAATCATCAAGTGACTGGCCTACTGGGGATGGTCTTCTTTGAACTTAAGCTGGTCCTTGGAAAGCAGATACAACTGTTGCTAGGAGCATACCTTTTTACCATGGTAATACATACCAGAATTTGCATTCTGTTGACACGACTTTTAAGAACCTAGGATCGCCAAGACAATCCCAAAGGACTCATGATGAAAAACACTATCCACCCCAGAGAGACAATTGATGGACCCTGGATACTGACCAAAGCATACTATTTTCTCTTTCTTTCCTTCCTTCCTTCATCATTTTCTTCCACAAAATGACTAATATGGAAATATGTTTTACATGATTGCATATGTATAACCTATTGCTTACTGTCTCAAGGATGGGGGAGGGGAGGGGAGGGAGAGAATTTGGAAGTCAAAATTTTAAAAAAGCAAATGTTAAAAATAATTTTTACGTTTAATTGGGGGAAATTTCTTTAAAAGAACCTAGAATCACTTCTATGCTGTGCCTTAATGAAGCTTGGAGTAGCTCTGTCCGTATTTAACACGTCCACATTCAAGCCACTCCTTAAACCAGACTTTTCCTATTCTCTTAAATGTCTGGTGACAGTCGTTGGGAGTACCTCATCTTGTACTGAGCTTCCTTCTTTCCTCCCTCCCCAAACTTTAGCCAATTAATAAATAATTACATCTAGGTTTAGGGGATGTAGGGGAGTCCAAGCTACCATGCTAAAACTGAAACTTTCCAGATTCTTAGAAAACAGAGACTGGTTTCAGTAGTATTTTTAATGGAAATGCAAAACATAGACAAGATAAATATGACTATACTGATATTTTCAGTCTTTTATGAATCCTGAATAAAGATATTTTATTTGATTTTTCAAATCTAAAAAATAAGTACTTTTAAGGGTCTCAAGTTTAAAGTATGATTCATTAAGGTAGCTTGTATAGACTTTGAAGAAAATTAGAAGTATCACAAGAACTATTTATTGTTGAATGTTGTTATTAAATTCAATTCAATAAACATTTTTAAGTACCATTTTTGTGCAAGGCATTGTGCTAAGTTCTGGGTTTACAAAGACAAAACAAAACAATTTCTGCCCTCAGTGAGCTTATATTCTACTGGGATATTGTAATATGTATACAAATAAATACAAAGAAATACAACATAATTACAAGAGGCAGCAAGCCCTAACACAGAGGGGAAGGAGAGAGATCAAGAAAGGCTTCCTGGAGGAAGTGGCACCTGATCTCTGGGGCTTAGCTGTTTAATTTGTAATCATTTCTTCTATGAAGAGCACCACATGCAACAAACTGCCACACATATGGAAAGCAAACCAACAATTAATAAGAGACATTTCCCTTTCTTGTTTCCTTCATTTTCAAGAATGAAAATTTTGAAATAGTTGAAAAGTATCAAAATACCAATGTCTTTGTAAATAGAAAAGTTGCTTTTCTATTTTCACCTTCAGAACTTCTATTATTTTCCTAGGTGGAGAGACTTTCTTCAAGAAAGTTTTCTCTACAGAAAAAAGTGAGACTATAATATATTGCATAATTACATTCTGAGTTCCCATTAATGAAGTATTATACTTGTAATTTTTACAACTAGAAGTAGCATTGTGGTTGTCATATATTACAGTACACACAGTTTGATTGTTGCAGAGTAGACATCTGCCAGAAACATTTCAGTTTAGCATGATGAATTTACCTTAGCCCTGTCAAGAATCACATTACAATGCCAAAGTATTTCTTTGAATATAGGTTGAAAAAAAGAAATAAATTTGTTGAGGTAGGGTTTCAAATTCCCTCAGAATCATGTCATTACTGGTATTGTGGCTAGGCACATGTGAGCTCCAGTTACTCCATGGGGGATTCACCAGTAGTGAATGTCACTCATTTAATCATTGCAGCTAAAGAAAAGATATTGTTGACTGTGGGTGATACAAGAAGGTTATCAGCACCACAGCAAGGATTCTAGCACATTCAATTTACATGAAAGTAGAAGGATATTTAAAATATAATCCATTGCTGAGACATTTAAACACATTAGCATAGGAAGGGGGTGCAGCCTTCTTCCTCCTGGGATTAGTCCTGACTAGCTTAGTAAACAGGTGACAGATTTAGCTAAATCCTTCTTTTTACACAGCCTCTCTTCCAGACTTCGATGGAGCTATGATCTCACTGATTTGGTACTCTCTCTGATGATACAGGTCACAAGTAATCTATCACCCCTCAACCTGAGCAACTTATATTTATATCTTCCTTTTAATCCTCCATAGGATGTGCAACCAATGTGCTGGGGGAGGGGCTTCCCCTAATTCTCCTGACTTTGCATGGATACCAATGGAATATGGAGGCTGTTGATTAGTGATCTCTAGCTTGTCACATGACTGGCCTGTCTTCTTTTCTGGTCATATATAAGGTCCTGATGACAATTTTCACACTTTGTCTCGTGCATTTCTTAGTTGGTAGTATATTGGAGTGCCTATTCACATACACTAGGCGCCTCTCTCAATTGGGTGATTTTCAATTTTAATTTATTGAAGACAGAAGTATCCTATAGCTCCTAGCCATGATGACCAAATGGACATTCTAAGTCTTTTCCTGGGAAATAAATTTGATGTATTACCAAGAAGAAACCAGAGTCTTACATGATAAACAAAGTAATCTGTGAGGGCTGTCAGTCAACAAACACTTATTGTTTATTATGGGCAAGGCACTCTGCCAAACACTGAGGATACAAAAAAAGAGGCAAAAACACAATCCCTGCCCTATAGGAGCTCACATTTATGGGAACAATATATAAACAATCATATCTATTCAAGTAATAGAAATGAAAGTAAGGTAGGCATTATGAGACACATGTTATACTAGGCTGATCCTGGATCTATCTATGTACCCCTTGGTTGAAGATATAAAAGATTGGGATGGTCCTCTCTACTTCTTCTAAAGCCCACCTCTGGTGGAGTCCCTCATATTTTTGTTTTCTTTCTCTAGAGTCCAATGAATTCTATATAGCATTTTTGAATCCTCTAGAAGTTATTCTGGATGTAGACAATGCCTCATGGTTGAAGTCTTACCATGTCCAGAGCAACTTTCCTGGCTGAAGAACAGAATAAAAATAGCTTTATGCCTAAATAATACCGATGGGGGGATATTTATATATACATATGTATATATATAAATATGTGTATGAATACAGATACATTTTAGCCTGTCTGCCTAGACATTTTACCAGGGTGTGGCCACAGTGCTTGCTACAGTTTTTTGGAGCCACTGTTGAGAGTTGAGGGTAACCCATTAGTGAGTTATGGGTATGTCTACTCCAAGCATGTGAAAATTTCCCCCCATTTGTTCCAAAGGCCACGAAGGCAGCTGGATCAGGCACTGTGGAGTTCTTAGAGCTTGGTCAGACATCAAAGACACCAAGGTCATCCATTACATCCCTGGCCATTGCCAATCATCTTGACTTTTGTCTTGTCACTGGACTATGATGACTCTGAAAGAGAGAATGAAGCTGACGACTATGCTACTCAGGTTCATTTAAATTTAATTCACACTCAAGTCAACACATCACCCATAATGTCACTGGTCCTCTTTGAAAACAAAGGGCAAACAACAATATACACAGATAGAATATATACATTTATGTGTGTATACATAGACTATACATGTACATATGTAAACAGAATATCATACATATATTCTCTTTTTGTATTTATGTGTATATATATTGTATATGATGTGTATATATGTGCATGTACATACATATATATACACAAATATATGTATGTATATTTATTTATTTGCAGGGTATTCCAAAATTCTTATTGCAGTTTTAAGTTTTTAAAGCTTCAAACTAAACCAAGATTTTTGGGACCTTCTATCTATAGTTATATGAAATAAATACAGCTGCCTTAATAACACCAAAGGACCATATATACATAGGTGCCAAACTGTGTGTATGAGATTCATGGTATAATTGCCATTAAATTTACCTGCCACTTTCATTTGAAAAAGGTTACAGATAAAAGCAGTTTTAATAATTTCACTACTTATAATAATTGCATTATTTCAGATTTAACCATAGATATCCTGAATTTCTTCTTCCTAAGACCATACCCTATGAAAATACTACAAAAGTGTTATGTTTGTAAGATGTTGATTTGACATGAATCCTGAAAAATACATGAAATACTATATTATAAAGGATTTGACTTAGAAGAAGTTATATTCGAAGGAGTGTGGAATCAATTCACAGGGATAGTTTATGGTCCAGAAAAATCTTACAAGGTAATAGGAGAAATGGATATGAGAGAAACTCTTTTGACTGAATGAGTGAAAATGAGCTACTGCTAAAATGATAAAAACTGAGGTGAAAAAAAATGAATCATAATTTCACAATTATCTCCTGTTTTATAATTCCATAATGTATTTGCATTTCTTGAAGGAAGTGTTCATGATGTTGGTATAGTGTACAAGCCCTCAGTCTCTTTCATTTCTTATTAGAGGACCTTATTTAGAAAAAAAATTTGCCTTCATTTCTTTTTCCACCTTTGTATTACAAAAAAGGATGGCTCTGAATATTATGACATGATGATGTAACTTTGAAGGTCTTATGCTTTTCATATATTCTCTCTACCTCTTCATACTTTGAAGCCTATTTTCATATACAAGATGTGTTTATTTTTGTTATATATATATTTATCATGATCATATTATTATTACCAATGTGAGATGTCCAAATGTCCCAAGACATTTCTTGTTTCTTGCTGCATTTGGACACATCATAAAACTAACTCTTCTAATACCTTTATTGTGTCCTTAGCTATAAGCCATCTGCCCATTTAGCTTCCAAGTTCTTTCTTCTTCAGGTTTAATATATAGCAAAAATATCAAGATTGATATGATTCAGTTCTTTCAGCAGACCATTTATTGATCATATAACAGGAATCTCACATTTAGATTATCAACAAGTTAATATTTGTAGATGACCTAAAAAATTTGTGCAATGTAGTACCTTCTGGCCTGCTTTCTACAATTCTGTCACCAATTACAGAAGCAAAAGTACATTATGCAGGATTGAGGGCTATTTTGATTATCTTCTATCGCCAAAGAACGATCAAGTGAGCAACTTATTAGTGATTAACCTCTTTGTACTTAGTGATCCTCAGAATACAGATAGAATTTATTGCTAGCATCATACTTTCTACTGTGGTAGAACCTTCCAGAGCTTGAATTCCACTGGTATAGTTTGCAGGGCTACTTACATACTATGATAAGGCATACAAACAGAACTTTTTGGAGGACATAGAAAGCACCAAGTAACATAAAAAAATAAAACTTATTATACTTTAGTAGATACAATGGGAATCACTTTTGAGGCAGATCTCTGTTATAGAATCAGACTTATTGGAACAATGATGAAAATTAATACATAATTATGATCATGAACAAAAATGAGAAAAAGATATGATATATAATTTAAATAACTTAATATTTTTAATGAATTAATGTTGTAAAAACGGGAACTGGATAGAGGAAGTATAGACACCAACTATAACAATTCTGTAAAGGGGTTTGAATCATGTAAATCAGTTGCTATAAGGAGTAGACCAAAGAAATTTAGCCAGCAAATACTGGATCTCCTCACCAAGAAAAGAGCTATGATAGCCAAGAAGCAGTGGGATAAATTATAAATCATTTTGTAAAATCTTATTGAGAAAGATAGTAAAAGATTATAATAGTTCTGATAGTAATAGCTCATATTTACATAGTGCATTAAAGTTTGCAAGGCATTATATATATATATATGTATATATATATACACATATGTATATATATATATATACATATATATAATTTTATCCCACAGCCTTGAGAAATAGATGCCATTATTATTCTCATTTATAGAGGAGGAAACTGAGGTAGACAAAGGTTAAGTAACTTACCCAGGGTCACATAGCTAGTAAGTATTGAAAGTGAGATTTGAATTCAGATTTTCCTTTATTTGGATCCAGTGTTCTATCCATTGTGCAATGTAGCTATCTTTAGATTATAAGAAGTATTTTTTCATAAAAGAGCAAGAAGCAATAAAAGGAAAAATAAAAATCTTAAAATAGAGTTTGGTGAGAGATGTAATAAGCAAAGTCATCCCAGGACATTTAGGGATAAAACTGCAAGCAAAACAACAAATAGAAAAAATGGAAAAAAAAAACTTAATAGATTTTTAAAAATTACAAACTTTTTACAATTAGGGGCAGTGGAGACTCTAACATCACAGTTATCGAAGGCATACTAGATGGTAGCATTAGTAGGGGACAAAGGGGGTTTTTCAGGTAATACTATATATTGTATCCCACAATTTCCTGAAAGGTTTAAAAAATAGATTATAAGATCATTGTTGTTACTGTGATTATTGTTTTTTATTTTTTAACTAATTATTGAATTTATTATATATATTTTCTTTCTTTTGTTTAGTATTTTATTTTTCACCAATTACATGTAAAAACAATTTTAACATTTGTTTTTAAAACTTTGAATTCCAAATTCTTTCCCTTCCTTTGCTCCCCACCCCTCTCATTGAAAAGGCAAGCAATGCAATAAAGATTATACATGTGCAGTCATGCAAAACATATTTACATATTAGTCATGTTATGAAAGAAAACAGAAAAAAAATTCAAGAAAAATAAAGTAAAAAAAATAGCAATCTACATTCAGATACCATCAGCTCTTTCTCTGGGGATAGATAGCATTTTTCCTTCTAAGTCCTTCAGACTTGTCTTGGATAATTGTATTGTTGAGAATAGCTAAATCATTCACAGCTGATCATCTTACAATATTGTAATTACTTTGTACACAGTACATGTCACTTTGCATCAGCTCATGTAAGTCTTTTGTACATACCGGTCCTTTTCCTTTTTGTTATTTTATCTCTTTTTGGATACAGACCTAGTAGAGGTATTGCTAAGTCAAAGGGCATGCATGTTTTTATAGCCCTCATAGTTCTAAATTGCTCTACAGTATGGTTGAATCAGGTCATAACTGCACCAATAGTGCATCAATGTCTCATTTTCCCCACATCTCTTCCAACATTTGTCATTCTCCTTTTCTGTCCTATTAGCCAATCTAATAGGTATGAGGTAGTATCTCAGACTTATTTCAATTTGAATTCCTTCAATCAATAGCAGTTTAGAGCACCTACTCATATGGCCATAGATAGCTTTGATTACTTCATCTGAAAACTGTTCATATCTTTTGATCATTTGTCAATTGGGGAATGGCTCTTATTTTTTATAAATTTGACTCAGTTATCTATATGTTTGAGAAATATGTTTATCCAATAAAGGATAAACTTGCTTCACATTTTTTTCACAGTTACTATTGCTAACTGTATTTCCCTCTATCCTATTTCTCCCTCTATTTATTCTATTCACTCTCTTCTTTCACCCTGTCCCTCCTCAAAAGTGTTTTGCTTCTGACTATAGACTCCCCCAGTCTGCTGTCCCTTCTATCACTCCCCCTGCCTTCTCTTATCCCTTTCCCCTCCTACTTTCCTGTAGAGTAAGATGGTTTTCTATACCCAATTGAGTGTGTATGTTATTCTCTCTTTGAATTAATTCCCCTCCACTGTAAAAAGCTTTTTCTTGCCTCTTTTATGTGAGATAATTTGCCCTATTCTACCTTTCCCTTTCTCCTGGTGCATTTCTCTCTCACCCCTTAATTTTATTTTTTTAGATACCATCCCTTCACATTCAACTCATACCTGTGCCCTCTGTCTATATATACTCCTTCTAACTGCCCTAATAATGAGAAAGTTCTTATAAGTCACAAGTATCATCTTCCTATGTAGGAATGTAAACAATTTAACCTTATTAAGTCCCTTATGATTTCTCTTTCCTGTTTACCTTTTTATGCTTCTCTTGAGTCTTATATTTGAAAGTCAGATTTTCTATTCAGCTCTGGTCTTTTTATCAAGAATCCTTGAAAGTCCTCTACCTCATTGAATATCCATTTTCCCCCTGAAGGATTATATTCAGTTTTGCTGGGTAGATGATTCTTGGTTGTAATCCCAGCTCCTTTGCCCTCTGGAATACTATATTCCAAGCCCTCTAATCCTTTAATGTAGAAGCTGCTAAATCTTATGTTATTCTGACTGTGGCTCCCCAATACTTGAAATGTTTCTCTCTGGCTGCTGGCAATATTTTCTACTTGACCTGGGAGCTTTGGAATTTGGCTATAATAGTCTTGGGAGTTTCCATTTTGGGATCTCTTTCAGGAGGTGATTGGTGGATTCTTTCAATTTCTATTTTCTCTCTGGTTCTAGAATATCAGAACAGTTCTCCTTGATAATTTCTTGAAAGATGATGTCTAAGCTCTTTTTTTCATCGTGGCTTTTAAGTGGTCCAATAACTTTCAAATGATCTCTACTGGATCTATTTTCCAGGTCAGTTATTTTTTTCAATGAGATATTTCACATTGTCTTCTATTTTTTTCATTCTTTTGATTTTGTTTGATTGTTTCTTGATTTCTCATGAAGTTATTAGTTTCCATTTGCTCAATCCTAATTTTTAAGGAATTATCTCTTTCAGTGAGCTTTTGTACATCCTCTACTTTTTGTACCTCTACTTTTTAAGAGTTTCTTTTTTTCTTCAATGAACTTTTGTGCCTCCTTTTCCATTTGGCCAATTTTGCTTTTTAAGGCATTTTCTCCACATTGTTTTCTGTACCTCTTTTACCATTTGACCTAGTAGTCTGTTTTTTAAGGTGTCATTTTCTTCAGTATTTATTTTGGCTCTCCTTTACCAAGCTGTTGAGTCATTTTTCATGATTTTCTTGCATCACCTCACTTCTCTTCCCAATTTTTCTTCTACCTCTCTTACTTGATTTTCAAAATCCTTTTTGAGCTCTTCCATGGACTGAGATCAATTCCTATTTTTCTAGGAGGCTTTGGATGTAGGAGCTTTGACTTTGTTATCTTCTTCTGAGTATGTGTTTTGATCTTCCTTGTCACCATAGTAACTTTCATTTTACCAGCCTATTTCTTGACTTTAAATTCATTTTTTAAAGTGGGGCTCTGCTTCCAGTGTGGAGAATGTACCGTCCCAAGCTTCAGTATTTTTGTACAGCTGTTTTCAGAGATACTTCTAGAGACCTGTAAGTTTTCAGTTCTTCCAAGGTGGTATGATCTAAGGAGAGGTGTTTGCTACTCTCCTGGTCTGTGTTCTGATCTGGTTTTCTGCCCTGGAAGTGTGACAAGGGTCCCTGCTCCACTATTGCTCACAAACTCTGGTATGATAGTGCTCTTCCTTGTCCTGGGACTGCCACCCAGGACTGTGACCCAGATTTGAGTATGGGCAAAGCAACAGAGTCCTGCCCCCAGTGACAGCAAAGAGACCCCTGTGATCTCCTTCTGAGCAACTGTTTGATCCCCTTACTGTCTGTGGGCTGAAAGCTCCAAAAGTAGCTACTGCCACTGCAGATTCAGTGGCTCCCAAGGCCTGCTCCTGGTTTGCTTTGGCCCAGTCTGTGCTGGCACAGCCTGCACTGGACTGTGCTCCACTCTTGCCTGGGTACAAGAGATCTTTCCTGTCAACCTTCTAAGTTGTCTTTGGCTGGAAAATTATTTCATCCTGTCCTTTTGTGAGCACTGCCACTCCAGTAATTGTTTTATAGTAGTATTTAAAGGTATTCAGAGGGGTTTGGGGAGAGCTCAGGCAAGTTGCTGCCTTTCCTCTGCCATCTTGGCTCTGTCCTGTTGATTATTTTTAAAAGACACATTTGATTCAGTAAGGTGAACCACTACCTCAAAAGTTTTCTCCAACATGACATCTCCTTTGCATGTGTCAAAATCACACAGCAAATCTTTAAACATCTTGCTTTATTTGACTGACCCTCTTTTTATGCATATGAAGTAAGGTAGAGATGAGAGAGATGCATGCTTGCTAAAGGTGCTCTCCACTGTTGTGGAAGATATCTGTTGCTTGCAGATAATATGCATATCTTAACAAGACCCAGAACTTTGTAGAGCTTCCTAAATGAGATCCATAATTACTCAAGAGAATCTGGCTTCACTTTCCACACACAAAATTTCCCATGGATAAAAAACATCTAATTTTTCAGACTACAATATGCAATTGCAAGAAGACCTGTAGAGTTCATCAATTAATCTATATCTATATCATATAGCTATATCATCTATATCTATGTCTATATCATCTATGTCTAAACCCTATATCTATATCATCCATATCAATATATCTACAGCCTATATATATATATATTTATATGTACATACATATATATATATTTCATCTATATCTACATCATATATCTATGGCATATATATGAATCAATATCATCTATATCCATATCATATAGATATATATTCTTATCTATATCTTGGATAGATACTGCAACAGGACAATGAACTGGGCCCAGAATTGAATAGGGAAGAGATAGAGGGATGACCTGCTTTAGAAAATTGTATAATTATTTTAATGATCCTTCTCCCCAATTCTCTTGGAAACACAGTATTTGGGGAGTGATAGTATATGGCCACAAGTCTTATGATATGGCTCCCTCTGAAGAACTAAAGTAGAATATCACGGGTGGGGGATGGAGCACGTAAGCAAGCTTTGTATGACAACAGAGGAATTATGCAGGAGAAATGGTGTAAAGGATATAATCAGAGAAACTGGGGAAAACATGGGTTGGTTGCATAAAGAGTGCAAGGTGTGACAGATGGAGAGCCTGCATACCCCAAGAGTATCTGCAAGTGAAGAACATATTCACAAGGCCCTCCACTTGTTGCTAGGCCCCTTGTGGGAAACTGCTGAGAGGCTACAGACTAGTAAACTTCCCAGGCAGGGATGGATTATGAGCCACCTCATTGTGAGAACATCCATTTCAATGAGTTCGTTTCTCCATTGGAGTACTTCACTATATGGTATTCAATAGTAAGGTCACTTAGGTTGGAAAGTATATTTTTCATATGTTATTGTGATGGTGCAGATTGTTTTCATGCTACTGGTGAAAGCATATTGCCTTTAAAATCAGATAAGGTAGGTTCAGTTCTAAGCTCCGAGAAAAAGATGCCAACAAGACCTTAGATAAGTCACTTAATCTCTCTGTGCCTCAGTTTTCTCATCTGTAAAATGAACTATTGGCCTAGGTGACCTCCAAAGTCTCGAATAGTCTTAGACCTAAGAACTCATGATCCTATCTTATTTAGTTTGGTCTGTGTATGAAAAAATACCAAAAGACAATTTAAGTGTCATTCTACCTGTGTGTGACCTGTTACACATACCTCTGAGATTTTGGGTAAGTCATTTAACCTCTATAAGGCTTAATTTTCTCATCTGTAAATGGAGGTGGAGTTGGGGGTTGGACTAGGTGTTGTCTAAGTTCCTTTACAATCCTAAGTTTGTGATCCAATGATTCTATGAATTACTGGAAACAACAAGGTTCTGAAGGCAATGAGAGACAAGTTCTCAAGCAAAGTGAAATGAGAGGACACCAAAAGCTTAGAAAATTTCAGACTTTATTATTTCCAAAGCAATTGTGAAAACATAAATGACCTACATCACTACTTTTTCATTCGCATAATTTTTCTGAGTGGAAATATGCCACATACAGATACAATCCCATATATCCAGATTGGTTGTATCTTTTTGAATAGTCTGGAGAGGTATCTTAGAGACCCTTTCCTTGTTAAAAGAGAGAATCTGGAAACATTCTGTTCTTTATGTTGCCATGGAACAATTTGGGGGACTGTTGGACATCAGGTTTCACCGCACAAGGTTCATATCAAAGAAGCATGATTAGTCAAGCTTCTTTCTTCATGAAAGAAGGGTAGAGAGGTCACCAAGTAAAGTTGTCTAAATAAAAAAAAAAGAAATGGATAGTGGGATGCTGGGGAGATATGGTTCTAGTGTTCTCGGTATCTATTAATAAGGAGTATTGGCAAGGTGTCAGTCATTGCAGGGTTGAAACCTATGATTCATGCAACACTGAATAGTAGCATAACAGATCATCGTATCACTGCAGGACAGTAGGAAAAGTGTACTGGACCCATGGAAACATCTTGTTTTCATATGAATTATGGAAAAAACATTGTCATATAAATTCAGGAAATTGGAACATGGTAACAAATCTTAAAGTGTCTCCAGAATCCTTTTTATCTAAAAATCAAAAAGAATTAAAAAAGATTTCAAATCTATTCTATTTTCCAACTAGTCTGGCAAGTAGAATTAACACTATAAACTGTATCCATTTTCTCTGAAGTTGCAAGTATGTTTGAGCCAGTCAGGTCATTTTTGATTTGGGAATTGTTCAGAGACTTTTTGACAGATTAATTACCACTGCTCATGGTGCACTGTTGCTGACTTTTGGATCAGGTAAAACGTTAGATATTGTGAAAAAGTCACTTTAGAATCTGTTTAAAATCCTTTCCTGGATTTGGGAAAGGATTACCAAGAGAATTATAAGAGAAGTTTTAAATTATAAAGTATTTTAGAATTAGAAAATACAATTTTCTGCCTCAAAATTATTATAGTGTATGTGTTGACTTTAGGCACACACAAAACCCATTAAATTTAAAATAAGAATTGATGCTTGTTGTCTTTCATACCATAATCTTCTCCCATGTATGGCCCTCCCAATAAAACTATCCCATGCAACAAGGAGATATTGTTATGCAAAGTTAGGGAGTAGAAACCAAAGGGAAGGGGAGATCAAAATAATTCATTATTAGGGAAACCATGGAACACAATGGAAAAACACTGGACCAGGCATCCAGAGACTTAGTTTTTAGTCACAGCACTGTCATTAACTAGCTGTGGAACTAGACAAGTCTTTTGCCATCTTTGAACCTCATTTTCTTCATCTCAAATAGGATGAAGTTCAGCTTAGATCACCCCTTTTAGCTCCTAACTTCTGTGAAAATGATGGATATTGCTTTCCTACAAATCACTTGCTCCATCTTCTTGGGCACATTCTTCTTTCTTAATCTGACATTCCCCGTCTCTCTCCATCTTTTTACTTTTCCCTACCCCATTCCTTTATTTTCTTCCCTCTTCTGGTTCTCCTTTGCTCTATTTCAGTTTCCCTCCCTTTTTACACCTCAGTTTTGTCCCCCAAAGTCCTTTTACCCCATGCTTTGGCCTTTTATTTTCCTATTCAGTTGGATGGACTTTAGGATGATGGATCTCTTTTAAGATATAAAATTTGATGTTCAATATTTTCTCTTGCATCTCTAAGATTTGGGAAGGAAAAGATTGGAAGCAGGAGCTTTAGAAGAGAATTGCTTGGGAGTATGGGTATATGTGTTCCACACATAGAGAGAAACAAAAATGTTTATGGAAGAAGGGAGAAAAATCAGTTCCTATAAGTGGCTTTCACCAACCCACTCTCTAAAGTGTGAATTGGAAAACTAGGCTAGATAAACATTCACTGAATAAAATTAGAAGTGTATACTGGTCAACAGAAATGATAAAGTGGACAAGGGTAAAGAAATGGATGTTAAATGTGGCCTTTAGGTGGTTATTGATTACCACTAAGACACCATTGGGTAGCTAGGTAGTGCAACTGGGCAGCTAGGTGGGGTAGTGGATAAAATGCCAGCCCTGGAGTCATCTTCCTGAGTTCAAATCTGGCCTCAGACACTTACTAGCTGTATGACCCTGGGCAAGTCACTTAACCCTGTTTGCCTCAGCTTCCTCTTCTGTAAAATTAGCTGGAGAAGGAAATGGCAAACCACTCCAGTAACTGCCAAGAAAACCCCAAATGGTGCCACAAAGAGTCAGACACAACTGAAATGACTGAACAACAAAAGAACACCTGAGAGACCATTTCTTACTGGCCCATTTCACAGACATGGTTCAGATACAAAATGCTTTCTCTTGAAGGATCATGTCCCTTCCCCCAAAGATTGAACATAAATGAAGTAACTACAAACAGAAACCATCAGTCAGTCAATCAATAAAATTCCCCATCTGGGATTCTAAAAAGATGCATAAATGGTTTTGCCATAATCTTGTAAGATGACTCAAAGTTCTAGAAATTAGAATCTGCACTGGTTTTTAAACCAGTGGGATTCTTTGGTTCCAGTAAGAAGTTGAATCTTTAGTCTCTAAGTTCATCATAGAACCTTATTATTGTAAAGGACCAAGAGGTAATCTATTGATCACCATTATAACATCCCCAAGAGATTATCCAGTCTCTCCATGCATACCTCCTTGAGCAGAGAGCTCTTCTCTTAAGAAACTTCATTCCATTTTTGCACTCAATTCAATTGAATTCAACTTAATTCAATTTAATTTCGTAAGATTTATTTTTTTTAGGCAATCGGGGTTAAGTGACTTGCCCAGCATCACACAGCTAGTAAGTGTCAAGTGTTTGGTCTGAGATTGAATTTGAACTCAGGTCTTCCTCTCTATCCACTGTGCCACCTAGCCATCCCCCTAAGATTTTGTTAGGCGTCTACTTTGTGCCACTGTGCTAGGTACTAGGGAATATAAAGATGAAAACAAAGACAATCTCTGCCTTTAAGGAACTTACAATCCATGGCAGGGTAAATAACATTTATAACCCTACTTGCGTATGTGAAGGATGCATGACTTTGTCAGCATTAGGAAAGTTTCTTCCTATGTACTTAGTAGATAAGTACTAGGAGCTCGAGGCATCTAGAGGCTAAGTGACTTGCCGAGAATCACCGTTAGTAAGTGGTAGAGGTCAGGATTTGGACTCAGGTATTTAATTCCTGAGTCCAAGTCCTAAATTCTTTACTATCCCATACTTCCTGTGTTATATTGAGACAAACCTAACTCTCTTTAACTTCCACCTCTAGGTTCTATTTCCCTCTTCCTGGATCAAGCAGAATAAGTCTAAGTTTTCTTCCACTTAACAATCCTTTAAATGTCTGAAGACATTACCATTTCTCAAAATCTGCCCTTTGCCAGCTAAGTGTCTCCAAGAGGTTCCTTCAATTAATGGCCCTATGGCATAGATTCAATTCTCTTCATCATCCAGGTTACCACCTTTTGAAGATGAACCAGATTATCAACATTGCCCCTAAAAAAGGATGCCAAGAAATGAATGTGGGATCTCTAGGTGTGGTCTGACCACAGATGAAAAAGTGGAACAATAACCTGATTGTATTCCTAATCTAGAATCCTGGGCCAGTCAGTTGATTGATCCCAGCCCAAATTTACTTATCTGTACAATGGAGATAATAATAGCATCTGCTTCACAGGATTATTGTGAGAATCAAATGCAATAACATGTAATTGCCTTAAATCTATCATATATGTGCTAGTTATTATTATCTTCACAACAAATAACAACTAACTGATTTTCTCTACCATAATTGTCCATAGTTAAGGAAAAGCATTTGCTTTCTCTGGGTAATTAGTCTTTTAAACCTTAAAATGGAATTGTAGTTTCTGATAAGAGGCTTCCACCCTGTCAAAATTGCAAATAGTGTCCTGTTTTCATCAAGTCAACGTTGATAATTTGCAGATTGGCAGGTTGGAAATAGTATCAAAAGCCACCTTTGAGTATATGAGAAGTTTTTCCATCATCTAGGATCTTAGCAACTGCAAAAAGCAAACCATGCATCCTCCTAGAAATATGGAAGCAAAAATGAAATGCTGGGGCCCGTGTTTTTCTATCGTTATTTATTTAAATGATGAAGAAGACAATTTTAAAAGGCTTTCTGGGTCTGAATAAATTGGTAGGCACAATTAGTGAAGGACAATGCAATCAGACCTTGAAGGACTTTGTTTTCCAATGTTGTGCGCATTTTCCTTCATTTGTCACTTTATCTGGCAGTGAGACGTAAAACAAGATATCTGTATTCTGAAAAAATAAGCTAGTTCTGCATAAATAATTTTCTAGATAAGCAACAAAAAATAGAGAGACAAAAGCGTCAAAGACCCTTAAGCTAAAACATCATGCAAGAATAGAGCACACAGAGTCCTGTTTTCAATTGGATGCCCAGAAAAAAACATACAGAAAAAAGATCATGAAATTCAAAGGGGTAAACTTTGTGACAAGTATTTCTACCTGAATAACTCTACTCAAATTTTAAGATAATGTACATACCTCCAAAAATGTGCTTGTTCACATGTAGCAATTATGCTTTTGTGTTGGTAATTCAATAAGCTTTCATTATATGCCTACTATGTACAAGACATAGTACTAGGGACAATGTTCAGGACATATAGAAACAAAACCAAAATAATCCCTGGACTCAAATTTTCATTTTGCTAGGTGGAGATGAGGAATTGGCAAGAGGGTACAACATAAACAGAAGCAGGTAAATGCACCTTAATCTGAGGGAGAAGAGAGCAAACTCATTAGGGGAAATCAGGAAAGGATTCACAGTGGAGATGGCACCTGACCTGAGCCAGGAAGGAAGTTTTAGGGTTCTGAGTGGCAGGGATGAGGGAATATATTTCAGCATCGGGAGACACCTGGTGCAAATACACAGAGGTGAGAGTTGGTGAATTCATGGTATACCTTGTTTTCTGGTTTGGTTTGAACCCATAATATTTGAAGAAAACTACAATGAAATAAGGGTGGAAAGATAGGTAAGAGATAGATTGTGGAGGAACTTAAATGCCAGTTTAAGGAATCTAATTTTCCCTAGAGACTACTCAGAGGCACTGGAGGGTTTTTTTGTTTGTTTTGTTTTGTTTTTTGCCCAGGGATGTGATATGACCAAATCTGTGTCTCAAGATTATTTTTAGTAGTTGTGTAAAGAATGGATTAGAGAGAGAAGAGATTGGAACCAGAGAGATCAATTAGGTGTCTATTATAATAATCCAGGTAAGAGGCAAAGAAGGCATCACCCTCAGATGATAAGATGAGTATAGCAGATAGGATGGATGAGAGAAATGTTGTGGAACTATAATTAACAAAACTTGGTAACTGTTTGGCTATGGCAGATGGAGGAGGGTATAATATCCAAGTTATGAACCTGGATGGCCAGTAGGATGGTAGTGTCCTTCATAGGGAAAGTTTTGGAAAAGACATGTTCGGGGTAGAAAATAAATTCCTTTCGGGACATTTTGAGTTGGAGATACCATGGTGCATGGGAGAGGTCTATGAAACAGTTGGTAATGCTATGTTGGAATTCAGGAGAGAGATAAGGGATGGCTATGTAGATTTTGGAGTTATCTACATGGGAACTAATGAAGTCACCAAGAGAGACAGTAGAGTGAAATGAAGAAGGTTGAAATGTTGGGAGACACAAATGGAAAATGAATCAGTCAAATTTTTATTTTTATTTTCACACTTGAAATGCAATGCTTTAAGAAAAGAGTCAGAAAATGATTAGACATGATGAGCATTGACCAATATTTCCCAAAATGAAATTGATTATATCTTAATAGTCAGGAAATGACTAGAGACCAACAAGGTACATATTGCAGAATTAGCTATCTGTGGGCAATTGGATTAATGAGCTGATTAGAATAAAAGTCAAAACGAATACTGAATCAGAGAAAAGAGAAAAAGACACTGCATACAAATATATCACTTCCAATCTCACCTTTTTTGATTGGCTATTGGCTTTGAAAATTGGAAAGTGGATAAAAGTAAGGAAATTGACTCGATGAATGAAAGCCCAGCATAATGGAAGGAGAACTGGTTTTGCACTTTAGAATACTTGGGTTGGAGTCCTGCCAGGTTTAGTACTTGAACAACACACTGAATCTCATATTTACAAAACGGGGGTATCATTTGCACTAGCTTCCTCACATAGTAGTTATGAGGAAAGATACTTTGAAAATCTTAAAGTGCTACACAAATATGAGTTATTATTATTCCTATTTTTTCTATTTTTCCCAATTAACAAGTATTTATTTTCTTTCTCTTCCACTCCCCCCCCAACAACATATCTGACATGTGGTCATCTACCATTTCCTTAAATATCTCCCATGAGGGGGAACTCAACTAGCACGAAGAAGTGGAAAGATGAAGTAGTTTGGGAGTCAGGGGATCTGGGTTCAAATGTCATAATAATAAAAATAATAACAACAACAATAATAGCTATCATTGATATAGCACTTTAAGATTGGCAAAGCACTTTACATATATTAATTTATTTCATCCTCACAACAACCCTAGGAGGTAGGTGCTGTTAATATCCCCATTTTACAGATGAGGAAACTAAGGTTAAGTGACTTGTCTAGCACACAGCTGGCAAGTATCTGTAACTGGATTTGAACTGAGGTAATCTTGATCCTGTCCACTGAGACACCAGCTACTTCACACTAACCATGTATGTCACCCTGTGTATGTGGCATTAGACAAATTGATTAATTTCTTTGGGCCTCTCAGTTTCCTCAGTTTCCTCATCTGTAAAATGAAGATGTTGGCTTAGATGATAACCAAGGATCCTTCTAGGTCTAAATCTAAGATGCTGTGATTTCCTTATCTCTCGAGGAGTCCACTCCACTTTTGGTCATTCATTAGGAAGTTTTGTGGGTTTTTTCCCTTTTTTATAGAAAGCTTGAATTTGCCTCTTTGGACTTCCAGCCATTGTTCCTTGTTCAGTTGTTCAGAGGTGTCCCTGACTGGTTGCTTCCTTCCCCCTGCTCTAGACACATTTCTTGTCCTTAGACTCAGAACACAGTTGAGTATTTCTTTTTGGTTTTATTTTTGTTCTTAATTTTTTCATTTTATTTTGTTCAAAAAACTTTTGGGGGTATAAGGAGCATGCAACTGCCACTCCCTTTCTCACTTGAAGGGAAATAAAGTTCTGCTCCAACTCTCAAAATATTATTTTATTTTATTTTCTGTCAGATCCATAGGCAATATATAAGACAATGTGAAGCATATTTGCATGAAGTCATCTTGAGTTCTCTGTATTCTCCTGCTTGAACAGAAGTCAGCTTTTTGACACCAGGGATTTGATTCAGTATCATTACTGTACCTGAGAAATCAACATATCACTAGAGAGTGATGTATTATCCTCCTGCCCACTAGATGATATCCTAGGTGATATTAATATTTCTAGTGATTTTATTTGTTCTTCCTTGAGATTAGTTCTATCATCAGTGCCAAATGATAACACTGCATTTTCATCCTAGGAAGCCATGACAGGTGTCATCTGAATGCAGGAAACTCAGGCATAGTGTCTTTCATTTCTTTCTTAAAGGCTTGTCAGTTCCTCTGTTATTGATTTCTTCCATTCTTTGCTTCCAGGAGTATCCCTTTGCCCACATGGCCAAGTTGCTGTCAAAATGGCTTCCTCCTAATTCAAGCGGCACAATTATTTTTATTTTTATTTTTATACCTTAATGCTAGGCTTATCTAACATATCCCTGAATTTGTTAGTTAGCAAAGTAGCCAAGACCAAGCCAAGAGTGGATGTACAGCAAATTTAGTTTTAGGTTGTTATTCCTGAGAAAAGCAAACTTCAAAGACATTTGAAGGCATGATGTTTTCTTTCTCTCCCATTCCTACAATCTGTTTTGGTAGTTTTGTTTTTACTCATATAAATGTAGTGGGAAGAATACTGAATTTGGATTCATAAGGCTTGAGTTAAAAATTCCAGCTTCCTTTGTTACTAGGTATGGGACTCTGGACAAGTCAACACGTTGGGTCCCAGTTTTCATTTTTATAAAACAAAGGAGTGGTACTAGATGATTTTGAATGTTTTTTTTTTTCTGATTCTAATAGCTACATCATCATTGTAACATTTATAAAGTACCTGCTATGGGCCAGGCATTATGCTAAGCACTTTACACATATCATTTCATTTGATCCTCATAACAATACTGGGAGGTAGGTGCTACAATTATTACCTTTTTACAGATGAGGAAACTGAGACAAACAGAAGTTAAGTGGCTTGCTCAGGGTCACACTGCTACTAAATGTCATAGGCTGTTTTTGAACTTAGGTCAAACTGACTCCAGCCCTGGCGCTCTGACCACTGCACTACCTACTGCCCTTATATACAGAGGAGGACTCAATTTCAACTTATTTCTGCCAAACAAAATGAAACCTTTTTTATGCCCCAAAAAACTCTCTCTACATTGTTGCTTATATCCATTTGCTGTTTTAATCAACAGCTTTTTTACAGTAACTGAATGCCATCGACAGTACTAGTTCGTATGTCTTTAAAAGTTTTGTTTCTCATCTATGGAGATAAACTACTGGATATGATTCATTTTGGCTCAAGGTGACATCATCATCTTGATGGGACTTGGACAACAAATGATAAAGGATTTCAATGAAAATCTTTCACACAGATGGCGGCCGAGACTCAGGTTTGGCTCAGGTTTTAGAACATATTAATGGTGTGTAAGTTTTCTAGGAATTTGTCTTCTATACTGCTTGGTGTAAAAGGGTTTTTTCTAGGTTCTGTTTCTGGTCTCCCTCTGATCTTATGTTGTTAGACACCCTGCGCCTTTCCTGAGGAATCGTTACTCTCATCATTTTCTTCACCATTTTTTCTGCTTCTGTTCTGTGTACATGGGGTGGGGGGGGGAATTGGATGGTGATGGGGAAAGGGGGATGGGACAACTAGAGGATCTAATAAGAACATGAAGAAAAATTCTCACTAAAAAAAGTGTCCACCACTTCTAAAAGATGCTTTTGTGTGTCCTCCTTTTTCTTAATGTTATCAACAACGAGATCACCGAATCATATATTTGGAGCTAGACGATATCTAAGTGGTCATTTGATAGAAACTTTTTAATTTATATATGAAGAAATTGAGGCCCAGAGAGGTGAATAAGACCCGAAGCCAATTATTTAATGTATTCTTTTAAGGAGGAATATGTACATATCTAGGAATAGCTTGGTGGTACAGTGGATGGAGGACCAGGGAAGAGTCAGGAAGACTGGAGTTCAAATCTAGCCTCAGATACTTATATCTGTGTGACCCTGAGCAAGTCACTCCACTCTGTTTGCCTCAGTTTCCTCATCTGTAAAATGAGCTGGAGAAGGAATGGCAAACCACTCCAGTATCTTTGCCAAGAAAACTCCAAACGGAGTCATGAAGAATTGGACACAACTGAAACAACTGAACAAAAAATGTTTATATCTATAAAGGTATAAAAATGCACATGTATGTGTATATAAATAGGTATGTATGTACATATGTATATATAGGTGTTTTATTATACCTCATTCCTAAAATAAGAGTCTTAATCATATTCCAAACTAATGAAAATTTTTGACTTGTTTTCTAAACATTAGTGAATTGTTGCCCCATATTTCCTGGTAATTCTATTTACTTTGACCTTGAAGAACTCTGTGAATTCTATAAAGTATGACATCATATCTTACCTCATTTTACATTATATACATTCAAGAAAATATTAGCTCTTTTTTCTACATATAACTTTCATACATTGAACAATTTGTTTACCTTTGCTTTCTGCTCTGCCCTAGGTCATGTTTGCAAATTCCATTCCTGATTAGAACCAGCTTTCAGCAGTCAATAGCAACACATTCAAAGGAGGTCAACCTAGATTCCCAGTATGATATCACTGTTTCTAACTTCCTTGTTTTACTTGAAAGGCAAAAAGATTGTTAGTAAAAAGAGCTAATAGAAAAAAAGTAAAATGTAGATGGAATTTCTCACTCATTGAAGATTAATTGATTATGGCTTATAATTTTAACACTGAGGCTACTTCTGCCTTATATTCTTTTCTTTTGGTCTGCTGCTTCTATTTCCTTTGATGATTTTTTCAGAATCCTAGGTTGAGTCTACACTACAAAAGCAAATTGTAATGTAGTATCATGAAATATAGTTGGCCCAGATAACTGGAAATCAACTTAATGTAGACCAATGCCAATAATGTTTAGAGATGTTGACTTTGAGATATCCTTATCCTTCTAGATGTTACTAGTTGCTCCATTTTTAAGTCAATTGCTGGCCTAACCACAATAACAATATGATAATAATTACACTATAATTCATTATAATTATTAATTACATTGTGATTGTTGTTAATTATTGTTATTGTTATTATCTCCTAACTCCTAGCCTCTAATAGCATAGCCATCGAGGGACACTAATTGCTCTGAAAAATAGTAAAGTCCAGGATACCAGCACTCCTAAATAGGACAAAAAATGTCGACTCTTTTAGCATAGCAACTCACCTCACCTTGCATAGCTTCATCAAGGCAGATATTACCTTGGTGTCTCTCTAACCCCTCACTTCTGAGCTCCAGGGCAATTATGGGGTTAGCCATAGGGCACTGCCTTGTCAGTAGAGTGGAGGGGGCTTTACTGTCCTAGGTTAGGGATGATAACAGTGACCAAAGGTTACAATGATCTTGACTACAATGCCTCACTCTTTAACTACTCTGCTGCTTGCCTCACCAGCCAGGGCATTTTCCACTTACTGTCTATATTTACTTTGTAAACACATACTCAGTGTCTCTATCAGGCCACCCTGGTATTTGTTGGAGTCTGCTAGGAAAGTGGGGACAATCTTGTCCTCCTTCTTTGTAAGGACATTCTCCTCGCCTAGCCCTTGCCCACTAAGCTACTTTGCTTCAGTCTAACAATTGAATCTTGTTCTGTTCTTACTCAGTAAAGCACATGGGACATAAGTATAAGATTAAGAGATTACTTTTCTTAAGCAGGGCAGCTCCAGTCCTGGGAGTCAGGAAGATGAGTCTTCCTGAGTTCAAAACTGACCTCAGAAACTAACTAGCTATGTGACCCCTGGCAAATCACTTAACCCTGTTTGCCTCATTTGTAAATGAGTTGAAGAAGGAAATGACAAAACACTCCAGTATCTTTGCCAAGAAAACCCCAGGTGGGGTCACAAAGAGTTGAAAACAACTGAATTTATTTTTTTTTTCTTAAGCAGTGGTATCAGATTATGCACTGAGCAGGACGCCCTGCAACATTTCATTGTCTTCAAAGCCTCTCTTGGTAAACGTGGGTGGAGGCATGCTGCACTGAGCGAGAGATTCTCTTTCTCAGATCTGAGTTGCTGCTGACAAGCAGGAAAGTCAGGTGTTATATGCTTCTTAGAATGTCTATCTTGTCTTAGTGGCTGTCCTTTGGAAACTTGGGCTTAAGCCCAAGATGGGGGGAGAAGTTCCTTCTCAGCTGTTACCAGCTGCTCCATGTTTAAGTCAATTCTGTGTCTACCACACCTTCCAATCCTCAAACCTCTGATTCTGCAGTCTAAGTCATCCATTGCCTTCATCATCAGTGTCATAATCAAATTTGTTATTGTTCAGTTGTTTCGGTCTTGTCTAATTCTTCATGACCCTGTCTGGAATTTTCTTTGGCAAAGTTGCTGGAGTGGTTTGCTATTTCTTTCTCCAGCTGATTTGACAGAGGAGGAACTGAAGCAAACAGGGTTAAGTGGCTTGCGCAAGGTCACACCACTAGTAAGCATCTGAGGCCAAATTTGAACTCAGGTCTTCCTGACTCTGGGTTCTGTGCTCTATCCACTGCACCACCTAGCTGCCCAGGTCATTATCAGAAGAATTTATTTAATATGTAATTACATGTGGTAATATATAAAATTATAGTTGATCCAACACTATGTGAACATAGTATGATATAAATAACCTTTATGATATGTATAACCTAAGAAAAACATCATGACTTTGAAAGAGTTGTCAATATAGATCGTCCTTCTTACACTGATCCCAGTTTATCTTCAAAGGCCAATTGCTTTAACAACTGATGGACAACTTTTTAGGGATAAGCCTTTGTAATTGCCTATATTAGTCTTTGAACTATCACCAGACCCATACTCGAGGGCAGTCCTGTGAAACTCAAAAAGAAATAAATCCCTGGGGACCACATATTGACTTAGAAAACCACAAATTAACATTATTTATGTTTTATTGTATTCTTATTTAAAAAAAAAGTATTTCCCAGTTACATTTTAATCTGGTTGGGAGGAATTTTGGCTAAAAATTTGATACCTCTACTCTAGGTCTTTTCAGTTTGGTAGGGGTCACCAGAGCTTGGGCTCTGCTTACATAATCATTTCCACATCTTGCAGTATGTGGAGAAAGTATCCACTCTGATGAAGCATCCGAAGGAAAAGTGTCACAAATAAATGTCTTAATAGAAATGCAAATAACTAGACAATAAACATTGAATGAAGATATAAATATCATCTGGATTTCTTTCATGCCTGGGTTGCATTGGATGACTGATGAAGTCTCTTATAACTCTTAAATTCTGTGACTCTGTGAAATAGTTACAATGATTGATTCACATTATACAACATTAAAAATGCATTTGCAAAGTAATTAGGGGGATATGTCTATAATCTAAACCTCTTTCTCCAACTGCCTTCATGGCGAACCACGCCAAAATTATTCTAGATTTATTTTTTAAGCATTTCAGAGATTTCACAATTTCCTTCAGCAACCCATTTCTTTTTTCTTCCCTTTCTATGCTCTCTTCATGACATCATCTTTGTGTCAAAGTAGCCTAGATCTCTATATCTATTCCTACTCCCTCTATTGATCTCTAGTCCTATATTACCAATTTCATAATCAAAATCTCCATCAGGAGATCCCATTAGCATTTCAAATCTAACATTCCAAAATGGAACTGATCACGTCTCCACCCTCCTCTCCAAAATTCATTCCTATATCTATACTTCTATATTCCTATATCTATATTTCTATATACAATCTATACTTTATTTCTGTTGAGGGAAGTACCATTTTCCCACATCATTCAGATTTGTAACTTTGAAGTCATCCATGATTCTTTCCTCACTTTCAGTCCCAAATAGCCAATCAATTGCCAGGCTTTGCTGATTCTGCGTCTTTTGCATCTGTCCCATTCTCCAAACTAACACCATGGCCAATTCCTATTCAAATTCTCATCACCTCTCACCTGAACTACTGAGATAGTTTTGTTTTGTCTTTTTAATTAATTTCCTGTTCCTCATTTTGCTCCTATTCAGTCCTCCATATAACAGCCAAAGAAATATTTCTAAGTCACAGGTCCGATCAATTCAAAAACTTCATTGTAAAACCTTCAATGATTTCCTCTAAATTCTAAGATAAAATAAAAATTCCTCAGGTTGGTGGTTAAGGTTCCCCACAAGCTAGTTCCAACCTGTATGTCCAACCATTATCTCTCATTACTGTTCTTCACACACTTTGCTTTGCAGCCAAATTTGATGACTAGTTTTTTCCTGAATTTGCCTTCCATCTCCTATCTCAGAATATTTGCATAAGTTCCCCATGCCTCGAATGTGTTCTCTCCCTATCACCTCCTTTCAGAATTCTTATATTTCTTCAAGGTTCAGCTTAGGTGCCAGCACCTCCGTGAAGACCTCTCTAATTTCCTCAGGTACTGTAATAACTGCTGGGGATACAAAAAATGAGCAAAAAAGAAAGGTAGTTCCTTTCTTCAAATAACTTACATTCTGATGGGGGTTAACAACACATAAAAGAGAGCTAAAATGGAGAGAAGGGCAGGTATCTAGCATGGGAGCATGGTATTGAAGTCTGGGAGCTAGAAACAGAACCCAGAAGGAAGGGAAATGAAGGCTGCTTATCCCCTCCTCCCCACCAATGTAGGAACCAGACAGAACTCATCAGTAAGAGAAGGAAATGGGCCTCACAGAAGGAGGTTCCAGGCAGAGAAGGTCACAACGCAGTTTGATGTTTTTGGGCAAGGAGTTCCCAGGAACTGAGGAAAGTTCTATGATAAGAAAGCATGATTTTGAAGTTGGAAGCCAGGAGCATAAGCCAATTTTCCAATAAAGATGACAGATAAATGAATTTTCTTCCCTCTGTGAGTGTTTTAATATATGTGATTATGATTGTCACCCTTCAGCTTTCTTTGCTCAGTCTTGGCTGAGCTGGTTAGGACTCTATTTTCATACTATCAGGATCCTGAATTTTTCTAATACAGTCAAGCAACTTTTTGCTAAGGGGGAAAATTTGTTTTTTCTCAAAGTCATAGCCATATCCCAAATTCTGACCAACTTCAGTTACTCAAGCATCTATTGAATGCCTTTAAAGGAAGAATTGAACCAAGTACTTTTCCCACAAGGTGCTTGCTAAAGCTAATACATAATAGCAATGAATAATATAATATAGTAATAGCTATGTCTTAGGTTGTGTGCTACAGATTCTATATGCTCTACACAGACTCATATACCATAAGAATTCAGAGAGAAGAACTAGAGGAGGGTGAAATGAGCTGGATATATATAGAAAGAAATGGAGAGAACATTCTAGGTGAAGGGAATAGCATGGTTTGAAGACGCGAAGGAAGGACTGTGTGTGAACTATTATTTTTGGGGAAGTGAGATAAGGCTAATTAGTGTTTGTTGGAGAATAATGAGAAATGATATTCTATAAATAGAGTAGGATGATATTACAGAGGTTTGGGAAAACCAGGTGAATGGATTTAAGGGGTAAAGAGAGATGATGATGAATAAAAAAATGACAACTAGTTTTTAAATAATGATGATACATATTATTGACAGAAGCAAATAAGTTGGAAAAGGGAACTAGTTTGGCTGGGGAAAAAGATGTTTGGTGTTTGACTTATTGAAATTATGGATGGTTTTACATGTAAATCGATACGTCAAGTGGAAAGTTGGAAGAATAGGACTGCAACTCCCATGAGAAAGAAGAGCTACAGGTAAAGGAGTGATTAACACAGAAGTAATCATTGAAATGAGATCTCTGTGCAAGAAAAGGGCCAAGTTACTGGGACTAAACTTTTATAAAGCCCTACATTTTAAACATTCACCATCTTGTCTGTGGAGCCACTTGGTTGCAAGGGAGTTAGGGTGATGCAGAAGCCCTAGCTAGCACAAACAACAGAAGCCTACGGGGATTTCCTTCAATAAACTATCTCTGAGTCATAATTGTTTTTGTTTCTTCACATATCTTCTGAAGAACAGTTTCTAAGAGCTTGATCACCTACTGCTGTTCCTCTTTAGGGATGGTCAGTGGCTTTCTTTGTGGGATCCCTGATGTCCTTTGATACCTTGATACTTTGATACCTCTTCTCTTACAAGGGTTTTATGTCAAAAATACATTTTAAAATTAATCAAATCATAGCTCTTAGAGCCAGGAGGAACTTGTGCTATATTCTACCTTTTCTTGAATCTTGGTTCCTATTCTAACCAGATCTAGTATTCACCAAACATTTTGCCTCCCTTCTAACTCATTTCACTGTATCCTTTGGAAAACCTCCTTTTAAAAAAAAAAGTCTGATTTACCTTTCATTTACAACTGCAAGTATGATGGGCTTAAACATGCTAGATATATTTGGAATAAGAATCCAGACTTTTATGCCAGAAGCTAAAACCTATTAAATTGGCATTAGAGAACAGAGAAGATGCCAAGGATGGGTGCCACCCTGGATCCTGAAGACTGAGTCCTTTCTATTTTAAATGAATTCATCTATATCTTAGAACTTCTCAAGCATCACTCTTTCCATCTTTTCACTTTAACAGAAATTTACCGTATCCCTGAGATCCCCACATCCCTTGAAAGACTCACCATTGGAAGACTATGCCTCATATTCCCTGTGACTCACTACCATACTCCTGCCTCCATATTTGCACTTCTAGATGGTTGTTCAACCTTTATAACTCAATTATCTTTCTTCTTTTGAATTTATATAATGCTCTCCCCATGCTTTTTGCTATCATCTTCCAACCTCCAAGTCATTAGTCATTCTCTCAACATTCTCAATGACTTCAGCATCTGGTGAAGTCTTCCACTCTATGCCATTCCTGTTGACACCTCCTTTAGGAATTTTTCCCTGTTAGTAACAACACTGATTTTGAGATACAGTTACCTCTAGTGCTTATACGTGCCTTCTCTGCACTTCTTAACCCTCCCTCCTACAATAGGCATTAGGGTTTAGACTATAAACTTCATGTGGGTGGGTATTGGATTTTATCAAAACCTTACATCTCCCTCAGAAGCTAGCACAGTATACTTTGTAAGTAGGTTTTATAAAAAAATTTTTATTAATTCATTTTGATTTATCAACAATCACTTCCATATGCTTTTGAGTTTAAAAATTTTCTCCCCCTTCCTCCCCACCACCCTTCCCAAGATGGCACACAATCTGATATAGGCTATATGTATACATTTCTATTAAATATATTTTCATATTAGTAATATTGTAAGTAAAAATTAGAACCAATAGGAGGAACCACCGGAAAGAGGAAACAAAACCCAACAGAAGAGAAAAAAAATAGCAATTCAACTTCCATAGTTCTTTCTTTGGATGTGGATAGCATTTTCCATCACGAGGCCTTTGGAGATAAGTAGGTTTTTTTAATAAATGTTTTTTGAAGTGAATTAATTGATTTGGGCCCAAGAAATTATCTGATTTAGCCCTCTGCCTTTAGACAGTAAGGAATCCCTATTTTTTTTCCCTCAGATAAAGCAACCAGGATTAAGAGAGTCTGTGACTTACTCAAGGCCATACAGCTGCATTACTGATAAAATTCAGTGTTCTTTTTTGAATTGAACCTATGATTTTTATTGGCACAGGGAGCTCCTGATATAAGGAATTTTTTACCTCTGACATTGTGTACTGGTACCTTCTTCAGCATACTAGTCATTGAGAATTTGCTGGGAGTAGTGAAAGTCACTAGCCCACTGTCACACGACCAGTATATATCAGTGATTACACTTCATCCTAGGTCTTCTTTGCTGCTTCCATCCCCTACACCAAGCTTCTTCTCAGTTCAGTTTTACCTATCCCTAAATTGACTAATTTATGACAAGATAATTAGAATTGATTAACATGAACCATAAGCATAGAAGCTATAAAATAAATCTCTATTACTTACTAGTCAAAGTTAATTAATTTTTCTGAGAATGTTTTGAGAATATAAAGATATCCTTTGAGGCCAGGGAAATCTCCCCAAGGTGCCATGAAGTCAGGTTTGGTGCTATAGGATTGGGCAATATGTCATTTTGCCTTTCATATAATAAACTGCAACTTTTGGGTACTCGTGAAATATTAATTAGTCCTAATGAGAATCAGGCCATGAGGATTATGCTTTTCCTTCACTAATACCTACTAAGAAGTTATTTACAAATTCATACACTGGCATTCTAAAAGAGTTCATTTGCCATCTGAAGCAAAAAAAAAAATCTGGAATTAGAGAAGCAGCTCAGGGACAACTAGATAGGATTAGAGAATGACCATTGCCCATACTAAAAATATCACAAGAGGTTTACTCCTTGTGTCACATTTTAAATCAAGATGAACATTGATACTTTAGGGAATGGTTGATTTAATCAATATGGGTATTCCTTCTAGCAGTGCAGATTTTTTGGGCTCCTCTTCTAGTAGGATTCTTATCCACGTACTTCCACAGACCCTTTCCGTGAGAATCACCCACCATGGTTTTCCTCTCTATCCATGCATATTTGTGGTTTAGGGGGTATCAGTGGAAAAGTTATCTCTTATCCCTTCCCTCTTGATATATGAGCAGTATCTCACCTTTTCTGATCACACATTTCCAGGAAGATTTTGCTATGTGACTTTTTACACATATGTCATCACTGAAAACAAGCCATACCATGTTCTTTATTTCCCTTTAATCATCCCCATTCAACACATTAGCATTTACATGTCTGAGTGCAAATATGGTAGATTCACTCTCACTGATGATGAAAATAAGGCATTATAGGAATGTCAACAAATGCATTTTGTTTAATAGCTATTTATTAATCTTCATAAGTTTCATCTGTGAATACTCAGGATGATGCAGCTCACTTTGGTTTCATGCCAAACTTTATACAGGCTTATTTTTCTTCTACTTCTTTTTGATACTTTATGAGATGATAATACTGTCCCCCTCAGGAATATCTTACAAATGAATTTATATTGTAAACTGACATTTCACTAAGCTGTCATTGGTGTTAGCTAAGCAGGATCAAACATTTGCTAGCCAAAGCAGCTTTTGAACTCTTTTGGCCTTGTCATTATGGCTACTGCTTTATACCAATTAAACATTTGCAGGTAATGGTGATAATCAAGGTCAATGTAAGATCATAGATTCACAGAGTTAGAACTTGAAGGAATGTTGAAAGTCCCTGAATCCAATCCCATCTTTTAATAGCTGAGGAAAACAAGGTCTAGAGAAATGAAGTGGTTTGCCCATGGTCACACAAGCAAGATATGGCAGAAGTAGGATTTGAAACTAGTTATGCTCACTCCAAACCTCATACCCTTTCCACTGTATAACACACGCAGGCAAAAGCCTTTGTCTTTTTTTTCATTTACCTTTCAGGGGGCATTGACAGCATCATTTAAAGAGGTTACATAGAAGATGTTGTGATTGTTCATAGTGTCTTCTCATTTATATATTTTCTTATAATTTGATGTTGGGTTATACCTTTCCTCTAATTAGATAATGATGTAAACATACTTTAATTGCTGATTTTTATTACATGTCATTAACCTGTCATTTTTGTCTGTTAAATATAATCATTTTCTTTGTGTGTGTGTGCATGCATGCGTTTGTGTTATTTTGTTTGGTGCTTACCATGTCCAATTCTTTTAAATTATCTTTTCTGTATTATTTAGACATGAGGTTTCTGTATAGGCTACAAACCTTTGGCTGTTTTGGTTTAGCAAAACTGAGACATTTTCCAACTTATTTTTCACCATTCTTCCATGTATCTGCTTTCACACTGAAGTACCTGAATGTCAAAGTATACATTAACTTGGTTTGGAGGCTCTTGTCAATTTATTCACAGAATTTTTCTGTTTCTTCATCTTTTACAACAGATTTTGCTACAGAAGTTGCAGCTGTTATGGTTGTCTTTTTAATGATCAACACAGGTGGTCAAGAATCTCATAAAATAGTATTTTTGGTTGCTATTGGGACCATGATAAAACCATGTATACCTATGAGCTATCTTTCTATTTTGCTGACACTTAACTTTTGTATATTCCTTTATTTTATTGAGAGCCTATCAGTATTCCTGTGTTTCAGTTATTACAAATATATGTCACTTCATTGGAAAAAGATTTCACACTTAGAATACCTCGTTAATATTTATAAGTTGGTCATAACCTTGTACATCATTTACCATTTTCTACAATTCTATCACAATCAACAGAGAATCAGAAAGGAATCACACAGGAGTGAGGGGCACTGACAATTTTGTTTTGTTTCATAAGTAACTATGTCCAAAGAATTCATTAGCTACTGGTCCATCTATTAGTGATGAGCCCCCATCTACCAACATAGGTTGGTCCTCAAACATCAGACCCACTCTATCTTTGACAATGCTTAATTGTCATATTGGTTTGGTAGGTCCTGCCAGAGCTTATTGTCTACTATCATAGATCTCAAGAACTATGAGAAATTGATCAAAAAAGATATTTAAAAATTCAATTAATTTGAAATCTGTGATAACTCAGATAGAAGCACGGTTGAAATTTGCCTTTGTATCATCTCAATAAAAGGGGTTAGCTATATTGTAGAGATGTTTGGCTTATTATGAACATATTATAGTCATGCACCTAAAGAACACTTATTTGCATATAAACATAATGTAGGACTTACAGAATTATCATTAATGTAATAAATCAAGTCCCAAAGGATCCTACATTGTCAGGCTTTGTGGTGCAGTGAGAGATTTTGCTTCTATAGCCAAGGCAGTACCCGACTGGAGTCAGAAAGTAGAGTTTTGAGTCCTGGTTAATATTTTTAAGTTTCATGACATTTGAAAAAATTTCACCTTTCAGTATCAGTTCCCAATCTGTAAAATGGTGATAATAATATAATAATACCTGCCTCAAAGGGCTTTTTTGAAGAAAATGCTTTATAAAACTTAAGGCTATAAATAATTTTGAGTTATACATGTTAGTTAATAGCACCTATTTCACAGGAGAGCTGTTAGGTTCAAATGAGATAATATTTGTAAAGTATGTAGCACAATACTTGTAAAGTGTCTGGCACATAGTAGGCACCTAATAAATGTTTCTTCCCTTCCCTTCTCTTCCCTTCTAGTTACTTTATACTTGAAGGTAATGTTATCTCTTTTTTAGCTTTAAAGATACAGAAAATATTCTAAAATTTACAATTTTCACTAACTCAGGCCCTATTCAAATTTGATCTGAATTATAAGATTTTAATGCAGAGAAGCTAAAGATAATAACATAACCATTAAAAAAAAAATCCAAATAGGACTCTGAAGGGAAAACCAATCCTCATTTTACCTTGGGCTTGCTAAATAATACTGCCACCTGGGCATTACCCAGACTTGATGTCATAATCTTAGCTGTACTTCCTGTCTAATCTGGACAAGTCACTTAGCCTGATGCTACTCAATTTCCTCAACTGCAAAATGAAGTGTCCAGATTATATAATCCCTAATGTCTCTTCCAGTTGGCAATACTATGATTATTTGAGAAAAGTACTTTTCAAATCTTTAGATGATCTATAAATACATTATTATTATTACTATTATTATGTTCTCATTTATATTCAATAACACTTGAATAGAAATGATCCTGGGACATGTCACTATAATTCAATCATTCTTTTATGATTAGTGTTCAATGAACTATTTTTGCACAGGTGGATAAAATGACTACGTAGCCCAGTAGACAGAGCATTGGACATGAAGTCAGAAAGACCTGAGTTTCAGATACTTACTAGCTGTTTGACTTTGGACAAGTCACTTAGCCTCAGTTTCCTCATGTGTAAATTGAGAATGTAAAATAGCACCTGCCTCCCAAGGTTGTTGCGAGTATAAAATGAGATAATATTTGTAAATTACTTTGCAAACTTTAAAGCACTATATAAATACTAACTATTGTTGTTGCTATCATAATTATTATTGCAATTAAAGGATGCAGCTTCAAGTTTTGTAGACTCACTGGAAGCATTTTGCAAAAACTTCAGTAGCAGACAGGATGAAAGGAATGATATGTAGTTCTTGTTCCTATGTGATTTTGATTTATTTTGCCAAGTTTCTATATTTTTAGTTCTTCATTCCATGTTGTTTAGGGTTTTGAGCATTCTGCATGGTAACATCTATTAAAATATTCTTAAAATTTTGTTTGTTAGTGTTGTAATTGGACTATTATTAACACTAGTTTTTATTTGCTATAATGCTCTGGCTAGTTTATTTATTGAATTCTCAAGCACAATTTGAGCTTTGTACTTATAGTACAAGGATTTGTTTTTGAAGAACACTGATTTTCTGGTGTATAATTCTGGCCACTTGATTGGGCTTTTCCTTGGTGTTTGGTAGGGCTGCTGAATGTTTATAACATACAGTGACATATTCTACAATTTCTGCTGTTTCTTTACAAAATATGTGTCAATCAGTAAGTGTGAACTTCTTAAGATTAAGCTTTAAGTAGTTTTTGGAACTCATGACCTGATCTTCTATCTCTATCATGAACTCCTCCATTTCTGTAAACAAATCTGCTTGACTCAGACATTTCAAAGGAATATTCTTGTGTGCCTCTATGTGACTCCCATCAAACACTTCTTTGTCATCATTGTTGGATGAGTTTCTGTGGATGTCCTTCATGGAGGAACTTACAGTTCTGTTCTTGAACCTTAATAATTTCATAGGGTCTATAGAGTGCTAAATCATATCACTTACATTTGATATCCTCATTGCTGTATACCTATTGTCAACCTTTATTTTTAGTTTATGAAGTGGCATCTCATCTGTAAAATTTTTATTTTGTATCTCATTTGTAAAAATTACTCATCTGAAAAAATTTTCAGGATGTAATTCTATGAACTTAAAATCTATTTATCCTGCAACCTAAAATCATCTATCAGTCTTCTTTCATATTAATGTTAAGGAAATATTAATCTTTCTATGGCTTCCATAGAGTGATGGGCCCTGTGTTTTGTAATATTATTTAAGTAGTTTGGCTATTTTCTCAATTTATTAACAAGTATTTTAGTATTCAAAAGTCTCATGAACATGTCCTTCCTAGTGAGCTTTACATTAAGATGTCAGTGTGTCTCTTAACATACCCAACTGCTATTTTTTCTTTGATAATTTTTGGTCTGATATGTCTTACCTATAGAAAATCAAGGTATATGTAAGAATTACTTTCATCCATTGGTTCTATCTGGCATACTGATTTAATTATTCTGTCTTTATTTGTCCTTTACATACATTGAGTTATTATTATTGCTATTATTATTAGTGTTGTTGTTATATTGTTTTCATCTTTTTCAGTGAGATATTAATGGTTCTGGGACAAGTAGTTATCCTGCTATAATTCTCTTATATTTACTATTCTTTTTTATATCCATTCCACATTGTATGAAAATTATGTGAATTTACTTTGGTGACCCCTACTAAAAAGGTGTCTTTAATTTTTATGGTCAGTGTAACATAAAGGAGGTTGTAGGCAACAGTTCTGTCTATAATGATGCCCTAGTTTATTTGGTGAACCCTCAATAATATTTGGTGCAGAGATTAGTCATCTGTTAGTTTATATAGAACAGTGACCTTCTGGTATATAATTCTATACACCTGATCATATCTTTCTATATGATAGAAAAGGCTCTATGCCATACTATACCTGTGAATTCCATTCCAAGTTCGTTTATTTACAATGAAAAGATGTGGCAAGCCAAGGTTTTCCTCTTCTGCTACTTAGGGACAAGATTAATGGGCTGCCACCTCACCTGGGTCAACCACCATGCTGTTTTGTAAATTACCCTCAGTTATGCTCTAGTCAGACCTACATCTGAGATGTGGAAAGGTGTTTTGGTCCACGCCTTCTCATTTATTCACTGGTAATATCAGTTGTGCCTTGCATGTTTTTCTTCTTGACTCTCATCTAACAAGGGCTTCTACAAGTTCTGCTCATTTTATTCAGGACAGTGGAAAGATAGGCATTGGGGAGAGGAATGCAACCACATCTGGTGGCAGTATGCAACAAACTCAAAAAGAAACTATTGGAAAAAAAGATATTTCAGGGATATTCAGTGAGTAAGTTTCTATAACACCTTAACATAATGTTACTCCCATAGGGGAAAATGTTGCAATGAACACTGAAAGCATCATTACTGTTAGTTCATTAAAGGTCTGAGTCAAAAATTATGAACTGCTTCACTCCATTGTGTCTCTTGAATCATCCTAGCCATAGGTGGCTGTTGTTAAATTAAGCAATTTATTATTTCCTAAAGAGCAGCTAGGGAGCATTTAATACACATAAGTTAAATAAGTGTCATGGCACACACAGGGGCAGAGATATGTTATGGAACCACAGTTTATAAATTGAAGATTAAATAGCTTAATGTATGTCTACATAAATAATTTGCATTGGACTCATAGTGTTCTCTACTTGTTTCATTGCACAGCCTTTACATGTGCTTATTACAACCATTAGTAACACTTTGTAACCTACCTCCCATTGTGCTATATTGTTCATCTGTTAATAATGGTAAAATAGTTATGGCGCCTTCAGTGACCCCAAATGACTCCCTTAAGATGTCATATCCTCATGTTTCCTCTGTTTCTCACTGGCATAACCAAAACCAATTCAAATTATACCCTACATGTATATACAATAGCTCAAAAAAGTTTTGGAAGTTAAAAAAAAGGGGGATAGAGTAACTAATGCCCCACACAATCAGGTTTAGTAATGACTAATTCTGTCATTTCCAGTGCTCTTCAGTAATATTATGTTTACTAAACCTGTTTTGCTATTTATTTTAAAAATACAAACCACTCAGTTTGGCATTTAATTCCTTTCACAATCTGGCTCTGACCTACCCTTCCTGGTTTATTTCACATTACAACCCTTCATATATCCTACATTCAAGACAAACTGACTTTGCTATTCTCCGAACTTGGCCAATTTTTGCCCTACTGCTCCTGCAGACATTCTATTCTCCAAAGGCCCTCCAGAGAACATACCCAGGAGGAGATAAGCTTTTCAGCCTTCCCTGAGACCACAGATGCTCATCTTTCTCCCAGCCATTTCTTCCATACCAGCCAAACCATTGTCCCTCTTTACCCCTACCCTCCAACTATAATCAGATCAATAGTTGACTATTGCCTCAGGACAGCACATGTCAAACGGACTATCTCCATTGCTCCACTCACCATCTGTGACTTCTCAAACTAAAATTCTCTTCCCTGGTGATCACCATTCCCCAAGAGGTATTTTGTCTTCCATTGGGATGTAAGTTCCTTGAGGGCAGGAATTGTCTGGCTTCTTTATTTGTTTCCCTAATGACCACCTCAGCTTTTAATGGATGCTTTTTCATTCATTCTTTCACTCATTGATTCATCTGAAATTTAGTTACCTGGGGCCATGCCTTTGTACAAATTCTATGGCACACCTTGAATGTAGTCCCTCTTTACTTTAAAGTATCTATGTTTTAGCTTTTTTTCATGTATGAACTGAGGTGCCCAGTGCTACAGAAAGGCTTTTTTTGTGATACCTAAGTTGTTTAGTGCTCCCTCCCTTCTCTAATGATCTTGTATTGACATCTGTGTAAATGTTGTATATGCCTAGTAGAACATAAGGTCTTTGAGGGCAGGATTTTTCCATTATGTCTTTGAGACCCTGATACATAACCTCTTACAATTCTTCCTACACAGCAGGTTCTTAATAAACACTTAGTGAATTGAATTAAATTTTAAATTAGAGAGTGAGTTTCTGCTTGCTTTAAGATTAGTGACTGGAAATCATTGACAGATGTGGCAATTTAGGCTACACAAACTCTTCTGGCAACTTTGTAAATGTAATATTTCTACTAACTTATAACTCATATTCAGTTTCCCCAGGCACTTACTCAAGCCTTGAGAGTCTGACCATTGAAGCAAACATTTCTAGCATGTGTTAGGGTGTGAATGGATTGTAACACATTACCAACGAGGAATTACATGGGAAAAGTGTTGTTAAAAACAAAATAAAACAAAACCAAAATTGTATGATTGGTTAAAAAAAAAACAACTCATAGAGAGTGAAAGTGAAAGATGGATATCCTGTCAGCTTCCTTGGTACCTACACAACATCAAGAGAAGGGGAGGAAGAATCCCAATACGTTCATGATGTGAACTCCAAACATATTGAAGGATATGGATAAGCGTCTCAGAGGACAGGAAGGTATGGATGGAGATAATCTGTATCCTTGGAGGGAAATTCCTACATTGCTGTCCATCCAATGTATGGATTTGCTATCCATCCAATGGTCATAATTTGCCATGGAAAAAAAAAAATTAAAGATTGTTGGTGCTAGTTTATAATTAGTTGCCTATAAACATATTGACTAATGTCATGATTTGCCATGGAAAAAAAATTAAAGATTGTTGGTGCTAGTTTATAATTAGTTGCCTGTAAACATATTGACTAAAACCTTTGAACCACTGACTCCAGGTAGGTGGAGTCATAGTTTTGGCTCTAGATTTCACCTGATATTAATCTATGACCCTCATAAGATCATACATTTAGAAGTGGAATAGCTCTCAGAGGTCATCTAATCCAACCTTCTCATTTAACAGATGAAGAAATTGAGTCCCAAGGTGATTAAGTGACTTGTCTAAGGTCACAATGGTAGTTTCAGAAAGGGGATTTGAATATTGTCTCGATATCCAGTACTCTTTCTATCAGGGAAATATAGTATACTGAACGGTTTATACTTGTTTTTCTCTTTCTCATCTCTTATCAGATTCTCTTATTCATATGAAAATCTTGTACTTTTTATTTTAAATTTTTATTTGTGTTTTTTTTGTATTCACATCATTGTTATAGTTAAAAAAGAACAGAGAACCATGAGCTCTTTAGAAATAACTTAGAAAAGTATATATGTCTCTTACCTTCTTTTTGGTGACTTAAAAATAAAACAAAACAAAACAAATCGCAGAATTTGGGGGTCAGCTTTCACTTTCATAGCAATATTACCTCTACCAATATAGTTTTAAGGTGATTGCTTATAGATACATTATATAACTTTAATCTTTACAACTTCAGCATAAACTGCACTGATTTTCCTTGGTCAGTTTTCCCATTTTTTTTCCCTCATAGGATTAATGTTTTATTTCATTCTCTTTTCAACTCTCTCCCTCTTCCCTTAGTCTCTTTCTTTCCATTTCCCTCCATTTCTCCATCTCTCTCTCTGTCTCTGTCTCTCTCTTTCTCTTTCTCTGTCTCTGTCTCTCTCTCTCTCTCTGTCTCTCTCTCTCTCTCTCACACACACACACACACACACACACACACTTGCAGGTGCACATACATATATACACACAGCACCATTGGCTAGAGTAGTTGTTGCTGAACTTTTTTGTTTGTTTTGGCCCTTTAGTCCAACCCTTATTTATGGAACTGATATTAGGAAATATAATGTGTCTTTTCTACTGAGCCTGAAGCAACTGTCTCAGTCTACGTACAACACAGGAAAAGAAAAACTCTATAGTCACATTTAGAGACACAGAAGGAAAAGTATAAGGTTCCCTACTCATGTCCAGAACATCCTTTTCCAGTTAATGGCCACTACAACCTCAGATTTATATGTGGACTTTACTAAAGTGTTCTTTTCTCCAGGAACAAGTTAGCTTTCTTTCACCTGCATCTTGAAGTGTGATATAATTAAAAAAAGCAAATTAAGTCCAATATTGAGATTTGTTTTTCTTATTTCCATTTCAGATTACTAGGCAGAATCTTAAGGACATACTTTTCCCCCTTGTACCTGTTTAGTTAGAGACATGTTTGTTATAAGGCAGAGGGATAAGGGTAGATATTTATTATATTAGCAGTATAATATAATGATGTTATTTCCACATTGAATTAGTAGAGGTTTCACAAATCTCTTGAAGAGATGTTAATAGAGGTATCATGTCCAGAACAACAGAAAGGATGGTTCTACTGTATTCTGCCCTAATGCCTAGATCACATCCATAGTTTAGGCTTAGTTT
The DNA here is from genome assembly GCF_900497805.2 of Vombatus ursinus. Lineage (NCBI taxonomy): Eukaryota > Metazoa > Chordata > Mammalia > Diprotodontia > Vombatidae > Vombatus > Vombatus ursinus. Next base: position 260,488 of record NW_020954608.1, on the reverse strand, counting down.
GTGGCGCAGAAAGGGAAATATCAAGTTGGAGGGGGTCTAGAGACAGCTGAGCAGGATAGTTAATTGTCGGGAGATAATACCACACAAGCAACAACCGAGGCTAACTGTTTAGCCTAAAGTGGAACAGACTCATGAGGGGCATGTTACTTGTACCCAAGTATTTGAATGCCTGCCTTTTGGAAGAGGAATTAGGTTTGTTCTACTTGACTCCAGAGGACAAAACTCGGAACCCTCAGGGAGAGTTGAAGAAAGGGAAATTTCTCCTACAAATAAGGAAAAACTTACTAACCATTAGTGCAATCCAAAGGGGCAGTGGATAGGGTGCCAGGTCTAGAGTCAGAAAGATGAGTCTTCCTGAGTTCAAATCTGGCCTCAGACATTTCCTAGCTATGTGACCATGGGCAAGTTGCTTAACCCTGTTTGCCTCAGCTTCCTCATTTGTAAAATGAGCTGAAGAAGGAAATGCCAAACCATTCTATTATCTTTGCCAAGAAAACCTTAAATGGGGTCATGAAGAGTCAGACATGACTGAATAACAACAGAGCTATCCAAAAGTAGAATTGGCTTCTTTTATAAGTCTCAGATGTCCATATGGTTTGGACTAGATGAAATCTGAGTTAAACTGATCCCTCAGATTCTATGATGATCTTGTGGTATATATCGGCACTCTATTGTTAATTAATCATTAATTCAAACTGGATAGTTAATATATAATCATTATTAAAAGCATTGTAGTTTTACAATGTCCTCATTATTTCAAGGTAAAAATATAGAAGAAAGAGTAACAGTAACTTTAAACATTGATTTTTTTTCCCCCACTCAAAACACAATCAATAGTTATAGGAATAGCTAATAAATATTTTACACCTCTCTGCCTAGCTGTGAGAGAAATAACATGCTTATTTTTATCAATCTGAAAGAATTCCAAGATGTGAATAAATTACTAGAAAAGAAATTACATAAATTACCAGAAAGAAATTAAAAATAATAGACCCAGTGAAATTCTCTGAATAATTTCCTTAATAAAATAATAAAAATTTGGTTTGTTAATCTTCAGAAAAAGCCTTTGGGGAAATATGAACCCACTAAGAAAGTGCTTTGGAACATTCTGGAGACAATTATATTCATGTAATAATGCATCTATTCCAGACAAATGGCATTGTGCCTGTGTGATTACCAAGTTGGAGCAACTTTCGAAGAGTCACCCTTCTCTTAAATGTTTCACAACTTTTGTTACCATAACAACGTAACGTTGATCCTTTACTCCTAAAGAGAAAAATTGCTGTGTTTTTCTTTTCCCTGAAGAAGCTTAAAACACGATAGGTGAAATGTCACATTTAATAATACCAAAATTCAGTGCAATATAGAAAGACAGTTGGAAAAAAAATTTTAGAGAGTTCCATTAACCATGGGATTTTTTTCCTGAGTTATTTGAGATTTTTTAAAACAAATCTCAGATCACATTCAAATAAATTTGGCTATAAAATGCTTCAAGCAGAAGAAAATTGTTAAAGTTGTTTTGGGACTAATTTGTTCATGGTGACTCTCCATTCTTAATTGGATAGCCGTCATATAATTCTTCTTCACTCCTGCCTCTTAGAATCCCTTTTTCTTTCAAAACAGCTCAAGAGTAACCTTCTATATGAATCCTTTACTAATCCTCCTTAGTGACTAGTGCATCCTCTTCCCCAAATTCGTACTTCTTATATATATGTATATATGCACATATAAATTCTGTATTTATAATGTATAATTATATTACATACATTTTATAACATATTACTTATTATGATATAATATATAAAATATATTTAATTGTGATTACTTCATATTTCATATAAATGCTATACTATATGATATTTCTTAATAATATATAATATGTATTACTTATAAATTATATATAATAGATACTTGATTATCTATTTCTGTGTATACATATTTCATATTTCATATATATGTTTTTAAATATTATACATATATATGTATAGATAGTACAGGTATATCTGTTGTCTCCCCTCACAGAATGTAAGCTCCTTAAAGGCTGGAATGTCTCGTTTTTATCTTTGTAGTCCCAGCACCAAGCATAGTATTTGTCACACAGGATAAAGATAGACACCAAATCTGTAATTCATTGACATAGAAATTCTCAGATGAAGAAGCTCATTCTATCTCTGCAGATCAGCACTTTCTCTGCAGTTTAGAGTTACCCTTTATGTCTTTCTTGCTGAACCATGAATCACCTCACAGAGACATTTAGTTAGTAAATGTAGCTAAGGTCAGGTCATGTAAAAAGGGTTTTATTTTTGGAGGGGCAGTTAGGTGGCACAGTGGATAGAGTGCCAGACCTAGAGTAAGGAAGATGAGTCTTCCTAAGTTTAAATCTGGCCTCAGACACTGACTAGGGGAGTGACCCTGGGCAAATCACTTAACCTATTTGCTTCAGCTTCTTCATCTGTAAGATGATCTGGAGAAGTAAATGGCAGACCACTCAAGTATCTCTGCCAAGAAAACCCCAAATGGGGTCGCGAAGAGTTGGACACAACTGAAATGAATGAAAAACAACAACATAGTTCTAGGGACTAGGTTTGTATCCTATTAGATGATTTTTCAAATAATGTGTGATGTTCTAGGAAACAGTATAGTCGTATCATGTATGTATTATATCATTGACTTCTAAAGAACAATTAAGGTTTTGATATTTAATTTCCTCAACATTCAAAACATAAACTGATCTGGATTTTTACTTAAAAATGCTAACAATGTATTTAGACTTATATTCACTTAATAAATATTTTAGTTGAATTTTCTGTAGAAATCTCTGTCTATGCTAAAGGAGTGCAGAGAAGTAGGATGATGGTTGTTACAAGCAAATAAGAGAAATTTAGGAAAAATCCACAATAGCATTTTTCCATACCAAATTCCTTTATCAATTTCTATGTGTAGCGTGTTGGCCCCTCCCTGCCTCACTGGGATCCCCAGATAGCTATCCCATGCTTTGAGGTATTCTGAGTCAACACCACTTAAAACAATAGCTTGTAAGACTTCATTTCTTTTACCAGTAAGCCAGAACACACAGTTCAAAACAAAAGACATTTAATCAAACAGCACAGAAAATCAAATGATAACAAAAGATTGCCCGGTGCACACATGGGATGTAGTTTTCCACAAGTTATCATACTATCCACCTGGAAGGGCACACGTGCAGAGGATAGATATATGGGCCGAAGGCACATGCATATAAAACTTATACATGGGGAGATATGAGGCCAGGAAAGTGCACAGGAAGGGCACAAACAAATCATTCATGTGCCTTTGCTCTCCGTGAGGTATTCTGTCATTCTTTGTGGGCATTACATCTCCTGTTTCTGCTGATCAACATGTTGTCTCTGTCTAGTATTGCTACTGGTCTCATTGTGAATATCTTCTTTTGGGCTCAAGCTCCCACCTACTGAAATGTAGTGACTAGAAGGACCCTCTCTAACTAGGCTGATGATCTTTTAGCATATAGCTGAGGCTTTTAGCTGCCACATCTATCTAAGTCAGCCAACAAAGTTCAGAAGAAAGCCCCAGGTTAAGATTAGATCTATTCTTTTTACTTGCTTCCTCTGGTGCTGATTCAGCGTTAGAAAATTCCTTGTAACTACTGTTATATCCCTGATTGCAGGTCTATTCTCCAAATCTCTTTATTTCAGGAACTCTACACTGTCAAACCCATAGAGGCTGGTTCAAACAAAGTGCACTGTGTGAAGTGTAGAGGCTGGGGTAACAAAGACCACCTCACTTTCAAGATTCTCTTGGGGTAGCATTCAAAGTTAGGGCAAGGATAAAAGATCAGGTAAAGGCCTGGACCACATATCTGTCACTTCCTAACTGTGTGACTTTGGGTAAGTCATTTGACCTTTCTAGGTCTCAGCTTCCTCTTCCCTAAAATGAAGAATTAGGATGATTTGACCTCAGGGGACCCTTCCAGCTCTAGATCGATGTTTTTATAATCCTTCTTTTATTATGTAGATCTACCAGCAAGAAAAAAAAAAGCTGTTGTGATCCTCTTTTGTTTATTTCTACCCAGCACAAAAAAAGTCTCTACACATGAAAAATATCCAAATAAATAAAATGAAATATGTAGCTAATTTCAAGGTACCAGACAGCATGTTATAGCCCACCAAAGAAGTGCTGTCTCTCTACATATGCGAAAAAATTACTGCAAACAAAAACAAATAACATATGAGGCTAACTTCATTTAAAACTCTAGCATATTTTAATTTGTCAAATAACTGCATCTATGAAAAAGGATTCTATGTCAGTGACAAGCTGGTGTGAGACTAGCAGAAGAATGAATCTATCCGAATGAATTTATTAATTCAATAAGCTCTTGGTATCAGGGGCTAAAAATGAATAATTTGATGGATTTTAAAATGTCATTCAAACTATACCTAAACTATCATTGTTGAATAGGCTTTAAAAATTCTTGATTTGACTGTATTGTATATCACATGTAAAAAATCATGCTCATTTTTCAGCATATATTTTTCAACTTACTCAGTTCATGAAAACATAATACATTGATTTAATTTGAACCATTTATTTGTAACCAAAATTGCTGTAAACCTTCCAAATAAATTCTATTCAAGGACATGTAAACATTGAGATAACTATTGAAATAAAACATAGCAGCTTCTTTACACTAAGAAATTATGAATCTCCAGCAGCTTTTATGCCATTCTCTGGCAATTTCAACTAGAAAGTAAAGTTTATACTATACATTTCTAATACTTTTACATTTTTAAGTTTAAAAGATCATACTGTACATTGTTTATGTGGCTTTTTGGTTAGCAAAATGATGTTTGTTTGTTTGTTTTTTTACTATGTGTTTCCATAGAACACTTAATTCTTATAGGCTTTACTACAATTATGCTATTGATGAGATTCTGATCGAGTTTGAGGTTGGCTCGGATGTCTTCTGAGGCTTAATTTAACATTAACATTCTATAATTGTATAGTTCCATGGTTGTAACATGGTGCAACAGAAAAATGCTAGATTTGGAGTCAGATGACCTGGATTTAAGTTCTGTCCTGCCACTTACTATATGGATGATGTTAGACAAGTTCCTTAGCCTATCTGGACCTGTTTCCCTCTCTGTAAAGCTTGGACTAGGTGGCCGTCCTCTTCTAAATCTATGATCTTATTTAGAAGAAAGTGCAAAGTGAATGAAAACACAAAAGGTCTAAGATAAGGTTAGTGGCTGATTTTCTTCTGTAGTATTCATTTTTGTGAAGCCACATTTAAAACTATAAACCACAGAATTTTGGAAAGAATAAATTGCAATCCCAGTATCTCAATAAGAAAAGATTTTCCACTATAGAGAACTTTCCTCCCTGCCACTCCTTAGTTGTCATTATGTAGATTACTAGCAAATACATCCCTCTTATTGAATAGCAAATAATGGTTATAATAGTCCCCCAAAAACATGGCTATAAAGAGAGTGATTTTGAATGATTAACCTTTAAAATGATCACTTTACAGGCCAGGGTAAAAGAGCAATATTAAATAACAGCTATAAGAGAAGTTGACTAAACAACATTATTTAAGAATGAGAGATTCAACATTGTGGTGTACTGGATGGACCACTAGCTTGAGAGTCTGAGGACCTGGATCTGAATTCCATCTCTGCCACTAACTAATTCTTTGACTTTTGGCAAGTTACTTCTGTCATATAGCTTCAGTTTTCTCATCTGTCTAATGACAGTGATTGGGCTAGATGATCTCAAAGGTCCTTTCTAGCTCTAATTCAATTGTCCACAAATATTATGAATTGATACTTAACACGGTAGTAAGACAGACTAAAGATAACTTGAAATCAGTTCTTTTTTTAAGACTGCTGTTGTTAAGGAAAATTTTTATGATTTCTTCCATAGCATTCCTTGGTATTAACTGCAAGAGAATTAACATTATACAGGATAGACCATCAGAATATCCAAAGATATTCTTTGTTTTTTCTATACTCTGATGGCATCCACCATTGAAAACACAAGTAATCCACAATGTGAATATAACCCTTAGAAGCCCCACATGTGCTACTTTCCCTTGTCAAATGAAATTGTCATTTATCACATTTAAAATGTTTTATTAACTAAAAATAAGAAGACAATTTAATTATCAAACCACCAGCCACCTCAGGTTGTGGTCGTCAAACATAGAGGCTCCACCTTTTGACTTTTCACATCTTTTGTCATGTTTTGAAGTAGTAAGAAAGTTTGGCAGAAGAATAAAATATAGAAAGGGAAGATGGAGATAAGGATGGTTTAGCCAATAGAAAAGAAAAGAGCTTCAACAAGCAGAGTTGAAGAATGATGTATTCATAACTGTGTTAACTATTCCAATACTTCCATGGATCTATGATGATCTTATCAATGTGGAAACTCCCCATATCAGTGCAGACTGGCCTAATCCTGTGGGGTTCTTTTCCAAGTCCTAGAGTAAATCCTCCACAGAATACCTACCAATGCATCAAAGACCTCCTTTAGTCTTTCAACAATTCATAGGTAATAATGCAGCAATCAGCTGTTCATCTGTTATTCCTCATTTTTGTAATATGTCTAATCCATCTCCTTTTCCAATCTAATGCTTCATGGATGATATAGTTTATGCTACATCTTCCATGCAAATCACTCAGTATTCAAATGCTCAAATGGATTCATGATCCCATCAACACAGGGATTACCTTTAATGATGCTGTCCACCCATGCCAGCCCATCCTGTGCAAATCTTGCCTAGATCATCTCATAAACTCATCCCAGAGGTCGTCCCTAGAACCCTTTCTTAATTTCTTCTGACATTGTAAGGTTACCAGAGGAACACTCTAGTTGTCCACCTGTTATCCGTCACTCTCACTATATGACTAGCCCATCTTCCTCCCTACATCTATTTCCCAGATGACATCTTTTACTCTTGTTCTTTGAAGTTCCTCATTGCCTCCATATTCCTTCCATATACACAAACCTTCCCATACCTGCCACACCTATCTGCACTGATCACTGTGTGATATTCGTTTTCAATTCTTCAGAAACTATTATGTTCTAAGTCTCACTTCCATACTGCAACAAAGCTAGTGGAATGCTGATCTTTCTTTTAATGGGCTTTTTTTTTTCAGGAGAAGATTGGAATTTTTAGAGGCACTTTGCAATTTCCTTAAGGCAATGTATCCCTCTTGCCTCCTTCCGGTCACCCGGGGTCCAACTTGCTGTCTATTTGTACCATCTGTGTCAAATATCCATGCTGATGAACAAGATCTATAGGTTGAGAACCTCTTCATGGGAGAGCTTGTTTGAGAGGAGTCCTCAAGACTGTATTTTACCAAATGTTTTTAATAATTAACCATAAGCACAGTTTATGAAACTGTTATAAAAGCCACATCCTTCCTATGCTGTTTATCTTCTCCACCAAGCACCACCTCTCAGGGAATAAATGGCTTAATTTATTATTAGAGACCTGTCTATTAAGTTAACAGTGTAACTTAAGTTACAATTAAGGTAACAGCTGAGTCCTTGTTATCCTTTAGCTAAATGTGACCGTGTATGTGAGGAGTGGGGAGGAAGCTGAAAATCTCACCACTCCATACAGCTCCAGTCAGAACAATAGGGTTCGGAAGAGTGGGTAGCCACCTGATGCCCTAGTTTTCATGATGTGAGTTGGCTTTGAATTAGAGATTCAAGCCTGTTAAAAACAAAAGATGCCTCCTCAGTCTAATCACATGGTTTATAGAAGAATAGATTTAGAGTTGGAAGGGACCTTAGAGGCTATTGTGTCTAATCTCATTTTGCACATGAGAAAATGGAGGCATAGATAGGAGCCCCAGATTAGGACTTAAGACCTATGATCAAATTCTGGCTCCATTAACTTGCTGTATAGTCCTAGACAAGTTACTTTAACCTCTCTTTTTATATATTTTATTTTTTATTATATTATATTTATTATGTTATATTTATTTTTTATGATATTTTATATTTTACTTAACCATAAAATGAAGTGGTTGGACTCTGTTGCATCTAAGGTCCCTTTCAACTCTAAACCTCTGATCCCATAAACTGTTTGAATGAACTGAGTAGGCAGCTTTTTGTTATTAACAAAGGTTGGATTTCTCTATTTCAAAACTGACTCATACCTTGAAAAGCAGGACATCTCAACTGGTTTTCACATATGGAATAGAGACTGGAATTTAGATCGTTGTTTCCAAATCTCAGTGACTACTGAGGAGCAGGCTATTTAGACTCCGGAAAGGAGGAAATTAATTGTATGTGAATTGTCTAGACCAGAAGTAGTAGGTAGAACTTCAACCTATTGAAATAAAGAGGATTCTGGCATTTCCCTTGCTCCTATTTAATCCTCTGGGAATCATGAAGAGCCTTAGCCATCCTTTCAGCGGCCCTCTGGAAAGATAGTCCTATCTCATCAGGACCTTTGTCCTGAAGGAAAGGAAAAGCAGAAATCTGGAGAGAAACAAGAGGGGAGCAATACCCTTGAGGGAGGAAATGATCTTCTCCCTTGAGGTGTCAAGGAGAGGAAGGGGAAGAGAATAAGCATTTGTATTGCATCTGCTTTATGCCCAGCACTGTGCTAAGCACTTTATAAATGTTGTTTCATTTAATTTTTTACCGATATTTTCATTTGATTTGAAGGGAAGAGATGAGTGGAGAGGGTAAGCTGTAAATACGTGGAGATGGATTGCTAAGATGAAAAAAGAAAGGACTGGCAGTAGCTGAATGAGGATCATTTGGTGAGTGGGGGTTGGCACTCAGACACATAGCAGGAAGATTGTATTTTTCTGTTTCTGACAGGAACCCCGAATGGTGAAAGGCTCCTCTCCCTGCCCTTCTTTCTTCTCAGGAAAATGTGCATGCAAGCTAAATATTATCTGTTTTTCTTCACAGTCTATTTTGAATATTTGTCCATCTAATCTTTAGAAGACAATATTAAGATAAATCTGTAGTTAACCAAGGCATTACCTCTCTAACTATGCACATGATATGACTATACCATCATGAAATATTTCTCTTAGTGGTAATTCTTTGTTTTTAACTCTTGGTATAGTTAGAATTTAATATTACTGTAACTACTTAAAAGTTCTTTTAAGTTCTTGGGGTTGTTATGGCTTTTTTTAGTTACCATTCCGTTCAAAGTACTATAATAATTTCTTTTTTTCTGGGTAATTAATAATAGATGTATTAATTAGGGTAGCAAATAATCAATAAACTAACAGTCAGTGGTCTCTTTTTTTTCTTTTTATTTATTTATTTTTAAATTAATTAATTTATTTTTAGTTTACAACATTCACTTCAACAAGATTTTGAATTCCAAATTTCTCCCCATCTCGTCCCTCCCCCCACCCCAAGATGGCATGCATTCTGAATACCCCTTCTCCTAATCTGCCCTCCCTTCTATCTCACCCCCCACCTTCTCTTATCCCCTTCCCCTTCAATTTTCCTGTAGGATAGATTTCTATACACCATTTCCTGCATATCTTATTTCCCAGTTGCATGTGAAAACAATTTTTTTAACATGTGTTTTTAAAACTTTGGGTTCCAAATTTTCTCGCTGCCTCCCTCCCCACCCACCCTCACTGAGAAGGTAAGTAACTCAATACAGGTTATATATGTGTAGTCATGCAAAACACCTCCACAGTAGTCATGTTGTGAAAAAACTAAGTATATTTCCCTCAATCTTATCCCACCCCCTCCCCATTTATTCTATTCTCTCTTTGGACCCTGTCCCTCCTTAGAAGTGTTTGCTTCTGATTACCCCCTCTCCCAGTCTGCCCTCCCCTCTATCATCCTTCTGCTCTCTTGTTCCCTTTCCCCCTTATTTTCCTGTAGGGTAAGATAGATTTCCATACCCAATTGAGTGTGTATGTTATTCTCTCCTTGAGCCCATAATAATTTCTAAAAGGAGATCTTATTGAAGATTTATTCAGCTGAGAGAAAGGCTATTGTGGACTACAACAGAAGTAGAGTGAAATATACTTTCTAACTTCTGGAGTCAGAAGCTGAGGGCTCAAAACGAACCCAAAAGGCTTTACTGAGACATATATATAGATATAGATATAGATATAGATATAGATATATAGATATATATATATATAGATAGATAGATATAGATATATATATACACACATATATATGTATATGTATATATATGTATATGTATATTATATATATGTATACACACACACACACACACACATATATATATATAATATGTATATAGTTATAAGTCTCCAAAAGCAAGGAAAAGATTAAATGAATCCATAACAGGTACAACCTGAACCTACAGTGCTCTGGTGGAAGGAGGTTTGGTAAATGGTGATAAGCTCCTCTCTGAGGTGACAGCTTCAAGTAAATTTCCTTCTATTGTCTCTCCCACAAGTTCCCCAAGTAGGTTGAGGAGACCTTCCCACCTCTCAACCACAGAGACAGAATGGAGGGTGGTGATTAAGGGAAAAGTCAAAACCCATTCATGGAGACAAAAGAGGAAGCAGTTGGGAAAGAGTGTGATCCATCCGCACCAGGGTAGGGGTCAGAGTAAGGGGAGTATCAGCCAAACAATTCCTATCCACCATCACTGCTAGACTTCTCTGAGTTCTTTGTGGAGGAAAGAGGAGAGCAGCTGTTCTATTTTTCACGTTCTCTTTTTCTTTCTGCTCCCTTCCAGGTGAGTGGAAGAGCAGGAGTCAGGTAGCACATTTTCATTCACCCCTAGGTTCTTCTCTGTGTGAGGCCTGGTTGGGCCCATGACAGGTATCAGTTGGTAATCTAGTTGCATCCTCTTTTCAGAAATGCTTCAGAATTCTATATTTTTAGGGTTGCTGTTAAGAATCATATTCTTTCTTCATAGAAGCATTTTGATGAATTTGCATGTTTATCCTAAGCTAGGATTTTCCCTGAAAGCCCATGTACTTTCTAGTCCTCATTAAATAATCTCTCTCCATCTCTCCTGAGCAAAATTGTCTATTTATTCCGTGGATTTCAGTCAGTTAAGTGTCCTACTCTCCACTGCTGGAAAGGGTGGGGGCCCGTTTGTGCCTCCCTCAAATCCCTTCTTGTAGGAATAGTGGATTTAATATTATTTTCACTTCAGTTTCAGTATCTTCAACCCATTCACCTACCCATTCCATAATGTAAATCTCAGAAAATAATTTTATCTTCTCAAATATGAAAAAAACAGCATTAAGAGTATGATGGAGACTAAGAGGATGAAGGATAATGAGGGTTACAGTGCCAACATAATTCACAATTTGCAATTGAATCCTTCTTATTTTTATTTAAAAGTACATTGCCAAATTTTGCTTATTTCAGAAAAAAGAACTTATTCACATGCATCCCTTGAAACTATTTGAGTTTGTCACATTTTCCCTACCACCCCATTGACATTAAACACCATGTTGGATGCTGTGTGAACTGCTCTGGTGAAATAAACTAATTGCCTTTGAAAATTGCTTAGTGTCTTGATTGAAATCAGTGACATTGGCTAACATTAGCAAGCTTGACACAGAGTAGATGGTAATAAAACTACATGTGAGCTAAGATACTAAAACACACTTATTTGTCTCTTATTTGAAGCCCTCATAAAATTACCTAATTATACTGTTTTAAAATAAGCTTTAATTGATTTTCAGCTTTCAAGTGTCATCACTAGGATATATTTTTATTTTACTGCTTTGTCTTTTCCTTTATTGTTTCACTCAATGCTAGCCCATTGAGATCTCTTTATACAAGGCATTTTCTTCTTAGCCATATTTTATTGAAATGTCAACTAGTCATAGAGTTTCCTTTCCCTGGATTTTTGAAACTTAGAGCTACCTTGGCTCTTACATGATACTTTAATAATGTTGCCAATCCCATGATAAGTTGTTCACATCAGATATTTAGCCCCAATACCTAATGCTTGAGAATCCACATTGATTCTCTTCACGTCCTGCCTCTGCATTCCAAGGTTTATGAATATTAAGTTGTGCTCGCCCCAAAGCAAAAGTGTAGTCGCAAAGATATTTGCTGAGATCAGGAGTCTCCATGCCTTGTTTTTGAAACAATGGCATTAATAAGAAAGTACCAAAGAATGTATGACATTTAAAAAATAAGGGAGAAAAAACCCCAGGATTTTTAAAATAAAGAACATAGGTTGTTTCAAAGCACACTACTCAAAGTTAGCCTGAATAATGCAGAAGAACAACATATCTGAGGCAGGTGTTAAATCTTGCCTACTAAGAAACATTCAGACACATTTGAAGGGACCTTTGTCTTTGTAAGCTCTGACCACTGCTGACCACTGCTCCCATGGCCTTCCACCAACTTGTAACCTCTTTAGAGAGAAGGAAGTTCAAAAGCAAGGCTCCTATTTTGTAGATTCTGTTCATCTGTCAGTCCCCTTCACACACCAATGAAGACACTTCTCAAAGTAAAAGTCAACCTAACAATAAAAACCCATTGCTTATTCCTGATGCAAAACCCATCTAATATCATTACAGAAATAGATTGAAGGTTTGAGAAAAAAAAAGAAAAGAAAAGAAAAGAATCAGGGCAATGCATTACAGAGCTTCATCAATCACTCCCCTGTCATCTTTGTTCACGGTTCTACTGGGGCCTGCAGAGAACATAGCAGGAGAGATCATCTAGGACACTTACCTACTGCTAAATTGGAAGAGTGGGGCTTTTGTGTTTTGTTTGGCTTCACCAAGTCTGTTGTAAATTTTTTCATTTGATTCTAGGAAAAGAAAGCATTGGATTGTTTTTATCTGTTGGGAGGGGGATGGATTTCTCTTATGGTTTATCGTCACATTTTCACTTGGTTATTGATAAGTAATCTCAGATTTTAGGCCTTGGGTTCTAGCCTTTGAACATAGTCTGCAGAATCAATCAATCAACAAGTAATTATCAAATGTCTACTAAGTGCCAGGCACTGTGCATTGCATAATCAGACATTGTTAGAGGTGGAGGGGTCTTTGGGGTCCATCTTGTCTAGTATACTTTCCCACCCATTCTCTATCCTGCCACTGGTCCCGCTATTATAGATAAAGATACAATACAGGAAGGATTCCTTACTTTTCTTTTTAACTGTGGAGACTGAAACCCCAAAATATTTTACTATAAAGTTTTTTATAAGACAATAAAGAATGTAATTTTAACCATGAATTCTTTCCTCAATCTTTCATTGCCTTTCAAGATTATCTTATAGGAATCTCTGACTCTGCTTTCGTACACAAAAGGTCTAGTGAACCTGTGGTGTTTTCCTTAGCATCTTTCTGCAGATTTTTCTCCAATTTTCTCATAACTAGCAGTGAAAGTCTTTAAAGGGGATGGAATAACTGCCTAGGCAAGTGTCTCAAACTATGTTTCTGTGACATCAAAATATTTGGGCAATTTAGATCAAAAACTGAAAAAGAAAATTGAACTGGTTATTTGGTATCATGTGGACCAAATGCTCTCCCACCTCTTCACTACTCTTTAGGTGAAAATATAGTATCTGGCTCTTAAAGAAGAATGAGATCTCAGACCATTTAATTAACCGCCTTATAGAAACGTCACAGAAGATTATTTGTCATAAAGTGATTTGGGAAGAGCTCAACCATGATCATAGAATGAATAAGTAGCAAAGCTGGATTGGAATCCATGAATGTTAACTCTTGTTTAATTCAATGCAATTCAGCATAGTTATGGATTGCCTGGTACATAGGCACTTGATAAATATTGATTTATTGATTTATTGATTACCATGTATAAGAGATTTGGGTTCTGAGGATGTTTGGGTTCTGAAGATGATACAAAGATGAGTAAGGCATGGTCCTGACCTAAAAGAGTTTGCATTCTAGGAGTACAGATAAATACACACACACACACACACACACACACACACACACATACACACAAAACCCTATATTTTAAAATAGTATGTCCTAAGTGTCTGTTACTCTCTTATCTTGTCCAATTTTATTTATCATATGTACTTTTCTATTTATATGTGTCACTCAGGAAAATATAAGTTCTTTGGGGGCAAGGACTGTGTGAGTGTGTTGCTGTTGCTGTTGCTGTTTTTGGCTATTTTTGCCCCTATCGTCTAACATGGTACCTTGCACATACTAGATTGAATTGGCATGAATTCTATCCAAGCAAAATGGATTATGCACTGAATCACCCCATTTTTTTGTTTCTATGCTCATTCTGTTTTTTCCCAAACATAACAATATTCCCCACCAAAATATACTAAAAACTGGCCAAAAAATCTAAACTTTTGACAGAAAAAGGGTAGTTCTACCCACCATAGCATCACAGTGGCAGCTTTTAATGTCTGGGGATCTTGGGAGAAAGGAAAAAGGGTGGAGAAAGGCACACAGAGAAGGAATAAAAATACTCTCTGCAGGCTTAGGCTCCATATTTTGGAAAAAAATAATTGATAAAATAGAGCACATCTAGGTGAGAGTGACCAGCCTGGCATTCCTACAAGGACCTGGGAATGATTAGACAGGAAAGGAGAATACTGGAGGGAGTGGGATATAATAGTTATCTTCAAGTATTTAAATGACTTTATGTGTAATAAAGAAGTTTTAAACTTGTCTGCAAGTCTCAGAAGACAGAACTAGGAGCAATGGAAAGAAGTTAAAGAGACACAGATTTCAGCTTGAGATTTGGAACAAACTTTTCACCAATTAGAGCTGCCCCAAAGTAGGATGGGCTGCATTTGGAGGGAGTGGGTTCTGCCTCACTGGAAGTCCTTAAGTAGAGTCTGTATGACTATTTGTCAGAGGGGCAGAAAGAATTTCTGTTCAGGGATGGATTGAATTAGGGAGTTCTGAAATCTCTTCTAATTCTGTTATTCCTGAGAAAGAGAAACAAGCATTTAAAAATGTCTAAGTGTGACAAGTTGTCCTCACAAAAGCAAAGAGTGCAGTAGACCCTGTTTCTCTCAGCCTCTATTCTTGTTATTTCATGTGTTGCCATCTCACTTACAAATCCTTCTTTCCTTATAGGTACTGCATGTTCTTCACAGATCATTTCAGTCTCAATTTCATAGTGAAAGAAACATTTTAATTAGACCAAAGCATGATAAAATCAAAGCACATTGGACACATGTATCATAGGATACAATACCCAACAGCTGCAGCCCTCTTTCAATTTGGAGTCCATTTTCACTATTTTCTGTTTCCTGGATTGTGTAACAGAGACAACTTGTAAGTTGAGTGTCTTAAAATAAACTATCTCTTAGCAAAAGGGGAGTGGCGCAGACACAGTTATCTCACAGTGGTCATCCAAGGTAGAGGTCAGGAGCACTTTAGAAGATTTTGGTTATTCTCTTGGTCTCAGTTGCATGGGTGAAGAGTTATATCCCTGACTCTACCTCTGGTTGCCAGAGGCTTGGGATTCTATCTCTCACTGCTTCCTTAGCACTGAAAAGAGGCACAGATCAAATGTTACAAGAGGGTACTGCTTGACTGTCATAAATCTAATTTGGACAAAAATCAGGGGTCAGGTATGGAAATGTTGCAGTCCCAGCTGCCATATTTTTCTTCCTTAAACCTTGCCCAACCAATTCATAACCCCAGTCAAAACAATCAAATAAATATATACCACAGGCCAATCACGGTGCTACATACTGAATATGCACTCCCCCTCCCCCCCCCAAAAAATTTAAACAACTTCTGCCGTTATTATTATTATATTATAATATATTTATTATATTTATATAATAGTTATTTATTATAATTATTATAATTAATAGTTATTTATTATATTATAATAAATAAGTTTATTATTGATTAGGACAAACAGCATATATTCAGATAAGAAATCAACGGATGTGCAAGATAATTATAGAATAATTTGTGGGGTTGTTATTGTTGTCGTTTCTCCTTCTTTCTTGAAGAGGACCATGACATCAGAAAGATGATGGCATGACTTGCAAATGAACTGCATTTAAGTGCTGGAAGACTGTGCAAGGTCACCAGCTTCACTTTCTCTTCTGGAGTTATCTGGGTCCAGTGGAGATGATACCCAATTTGTGGGGGAACCATTATATAGGAGGGAGAGTAAATCAGAAAAAAATCTTATGTAGGTAGCACTTGAGTTGAGTGTTGAGAGGAGGTATATTGTAGACCTGGAAATGGAATGTTATTTAAGTAGGGCAGCTTGGGCAGAACATAGATAATGTGAAAGAGAACAACATGTAATAAGTCTGGAATGGAAGGCTAGAGCCAGATACTGAGGGGCTTCAAATGACAAAATGAGAAATAGGTAATTTATCCTAGAAGCAACAGGGAATTGCTGAATCATTTTGATAGTCAAGGGAAAGATAAGGTCTTAGCTTTGCTTTAGGAATATCCATCTGGCAACTGTGTTGGGGATGGATTGGGGAGGGGAGAGACTTGAGGGTAAGGAGAACAATTAGGAGGCTATAATAATCTGTACCATACTGGCACCAAAGCTAACTGGAAAGTGTCCTAGTGGTGCTGGCAGTATCTTTGGAAAAACTATCCCAAAAGACACATTCCCTATATAAATTTTAAGAACTAAGAATCATTATAGTTTTGCAGGGTGTTAAAAGTTTGCCACAGGCAGGTGTTTGAGAAAAATTGAACTTGAATGTTGTTCTCTCCTTCTCTGCTTATCAAAATTCTACCAATCTATAATGATGACCTCTGCCAAGGAAAAGAACATAGAGATGGAACCGGCTTCATTTATGGATAAGGTTTTCTAAAGTTAGGGAAGAGCTGAGCCAGGGATGTTACCTGGGTCTTCAGCCCTTTCAAAATTATGAGAAATTTAAAAGTATTTAAATCAAAACAAAAGCAAACCAAAATTCTCACCCTCTGCCTCAGCTCTCAGAGAGTCTCTTGGAGAAAGATATTGGAAAGCTTACCAAAATGTACATAAATAACAATGAGATTTCCAACCTCAAGTTGAATGAAGTTAGTTCAGTTCAGCCATTTCCTTCTCCAGATCATTTTACAGATGAGGATACTGAAGCAAACAGAGTTAAATGACTTGCCCAGAGTCACACAGTAGGTGGCTGAAGCTGGATTTGAATTCAGGAAGATGAGTCTTCCTGACTCCAGGTCTGGCTCTCTATCCACTGTACCACCTAGCTGCCCCTCTTATAGATAATCAATAAATTCAAATATCCCCAAACTCACTTGATTGATCAATCACGGTACTTCAAAGTTCCTATTCAGCTGTAATTTTTTTCATCAGAAATCCTTGAAAATCCTCTATTTCATTAAAGATCCTTTTTCTACCCTTTAAGATAATACTCAGCTTTATAGGATAAACTGTTCTTGGTTTCAAGCCTTTCTTTACCTTTTGCAATATTGTATTTGAAGATATCCTCATTAATAACAGAAGCTGTCAGGTCTTATATGATACTGACTGTAGTTCCTTGGTACTTGAACTGCTTCTTTTTGGATGCTTATAGTACTTTTTATCTGATATATGAGTTCTAGATGTTGGCTATCACATTCCTGGGACATTGGCTATTCACATTTCCTTTGGAGGTTTCCAGGAAGTGATTGATGGATTCTTTCTATCTTAACTTTGATGTCTAGTTTTCTCATAACCAGCAGTGAAAGCCTTTAAAAGGGATGTAATTACTACAAGTGTCTCAAACTATGTTTCTATGACATCAAAATATTTAGGCAATTTAGATCAGAAACTGAAAAAAGAAAATCAAACTGGTTATTTGGTATCATATGGCCCAAACACTCTTCCACCTTCCCACTTCTCTTCAATGAAAATATAGGTTCAGACTCTTAAAGAAGAATGAGATCCCAGAGATCATTTAATGGAACTCCTTGTTAGAGAAGAGTTAATAGTAAAGAGATTTGGGAGGATACTCAACCATGATCACAGAAAAAAATCAGTGGCAGAGCTGGATTGGAATTCATGTATCTCTATAAGAGAAAGGAATAAAAATGTGACCTAAATCAGAGAGTTAGAGCTTGAGAGATATGGTAAATGCTAACACAAACCTTTGTATTTATATAAGCAACTCAAACCCAGAAGCTGATAATATTGGTGGAGAAGAGAAATTTGGGATAGGGTTAGTTAAGGAACTGAGGACTCTTCTGATAGGGGAAGGAAAATGATTCATACTGTGAATCAGTATTTGGATGACAAATGGTACATTTAGGTATCTAATTATTCCTTAATTGTTATGGTTCACCACTTACTCTAGCATTCTTTTCCTCCCTATTGACTAGAATGCATCTTTAAATTTACCTTAAATCTAGTTTAGAGTAAAATTCTTCTCAGGGGATGTGCCTAGCTCCAATCCTTTGGGGCTTCAATGTCTTTTGGCACAAAAATCCTTTGCCGTTTTATTTTTTCATCTGCCAATAAGTATCCGTTTTTCAAGACCACACATCTATTTATTGAGAGATAGTGTAGAATGGTAGAGTTTTTGGAGTCAAAAAGGCTTTGAGGTCAGAGTATAGGGGTTCAAATTCTGCCCCTGTCATTTCCTAACTGTATGGCACTGAACAAATGATTTTAACCATTCTGGGTTTGGGTTTCCTCATTTAGAAAATTAAGAGGTTGAAATACATGATGGCTGAAGTATCATCTAGGTCTCAGCTTATGATCTTAGGATGCCCTACTAAGCTGATAGCGCTAAATAAAAGTGTAACCTTTCCATTTCCCAAGGTGCCTCTGTTGCTAGTTTCCTCATTTCTATATCCTCAGGTAGATTTTGACTTGGACTATAGAAAATTTCAGTAATACAGTGGACTCCTAAGCCAGTAGGAAGTATGAATCTGAATGACTGTCATTTCCCTAACTAACCCTGCACCAAGTTGCCTCCTCCCCACAGAGATAACCAGCCTTTACAGCTTGATTAATTTAAATATAAAGGTTAATGTTATCATTAACCACATCCCTGCAGCTCCAACTCACTGATTTAGTTCACATACAAACTGCTTTCTGCTACAGTGCCTGGAGTTACAAAATGAATAGCTTTATAGTAGAATACAGTGCTAAAAAACACATGTAAACAGACCTTAACAATGATTTTAAACATGAATGGAAAGTTGTTTCAGTGTACTCCTTAAGCTAACTAAAAATAAAATAACCAATATGAGTCATAGTCATTGTTTTGAATTGTAAATATGCCTTGTCTTGGTCTGTTGTCTTAGGTGAGAGTCAGAATTTGAACTTCTGGGGTAAACCATGATACTGCTTCAACATTTCCTCTGGCCTAATCCAGATAACAGAACATTCCAACATCATGAATCACTCTGGCAGTGTTTTGATGGTTGCATTTTATCAAGTGTATTCCCAGGCTAAAATGCTTTGATTTGACCCGTTCAACTTTCACTGGCTAACAATAGCTGATTGCTTTTGTCAAAATTCATGTCACAATAACAGTGTACTAAGCTCTTAAACTCAATGATAGCTGCACAATGCAGAGCTGCTGGAACTAAAACAATCCTGTGCCATATAATATGAAGTATTAAAAATTAGCTTAAAATAGAATTTCTCATTGTTAACTTTCTATACTGTCTCAGTCTGTAGCCTTTGCTTTTACTTTTCCAATTGAAGGCACAGATTTGTGGTTGGATTACTGACTAATGGTGTCAGCCATTTAGATCTTGACCAACATTGTACTGTTGACTGGTTATTAATGCTAGAAATCAATGGCACCAAATGTTACAAGTGTTGTACTTATAGTGTAGATGTGCCATTGACCTTCAGTTCTTCTCTCTGAGCTGGGTCTCATTCTAACAAGTCAAGGTGCTTCCCCAAAGAGATGGCCATGAAGCTATCTCTGACTCTCATGTTCCTATGGGTAACTCTGATGTGGGGGAGCTATGTATCTACAACTCACAAATGTGACGTCTGAGTTTCCACTAGTGTGTTTCCTATTTAAACAAATTAGCCAGGAGACACCATTAGCTTTTACTCATGAAACATTCACTAAACCAGAAGGAAAAGCAAGAATAATCATAATAGAACAGTCCATTCACAAACACGGGCCATACTCTACCACCAATGCCTAGAGTGGCCATGGAGAGATAGTGGGTACACATTTGCCGAAATCTAGAATGAAGGTCCGTTAATGGGGAAACTCATGTACTTTGGGCAACTCACATCTTTCTACTGCTGGCCTTGAAGTCCCTGGTCTTTCAAGAATTTGTACCATATGTAACCTATTGAGCTCTGCTTTTTAGCTGAGTGAAGATGCTTCTTTGCTAGCCGCTACTCTCAAACATTTGAAAAAGTTCTTTTAGTGAAATCAGAAACTCCTAGCATCTTGCCTGCAGAGCTATTCAGGTTTATTGTCTTGGCTAGTCTTTGAGAGGCACCAATAACTCTCTCAGCAAGACTGTTTCTCCCTTTCAGGGATCATGCAATTCTAATAGGGGAGACAACACTCATATATTTAGGTCCATTACAAGACGCATACACAATACATGAAGCTAATCTGGGAGTGGACAGCATTAGCCAGGCAAGAGTTAAGGGCCTGAACTAGGCTGGGCCATTTCTAATATGGATTTCTTCATTGTGTACTTGATCTGATCCTCTTGTTTTTCCTTGACCCAACTTTTCTGAGTGCCTTTTCTGCCTTGTCCTATATCATATAAGAAAAGGTAGTATTGCATAATGGAGAGAGAGAGACAGGAAAATAAAGGTTCAAAGTCCATCTCTGATAAACATCAAATGTGTGATGATTGACAAGTCACAATCTCTCAGTACTCTGGCAACTCTAAGACTATAAGTTGCAGAAAAGACACTGACCTCTCTTGGTTGAAGTAATTTCCACACCTGGGAGTTACCTTTGAAAATACAGGTTTATTTCCTATCTCTACTCCTATAGGACATCCAAGACCAGCATGTTAATGTCCAAATGCAGTGATTCCTTTGTCACTGATGATGAGAAGATACCATTATAGAAACATTGACCAACTTGTTCCATGTAACATCTGCCTGTTGACTTTCTGCCAGTTCTACCTCTGAACAAGCTTGGGATGATATGGTTCATTTAAGTCTCATACCAGATTTTTTATGGACTCATTTTTGCTTCTACTGCTTTTCATTTTTTAGGAGGTAATACTGCTTTGAATGCTCCAGCATCCTCCTTCATAGCACTTGACAAATGAGGCCAAGCTGCCAATTCTACCTCTCCACCCATCAAGGAGATCAACCTACTCCAACTAAGTCATTTTCAGGCTCTTTTGACCTCCTAGTTCTGGTGACTATTTTACATCTGTTAAACCTTTTCAGGAAATGGTGAAGTTTAGTCATTCTTTTTTATTTCCCATCTTTTCAGCATCTAAAAGGTTTGCTTGAATAGGTTAGGTTGGAGCCATTATGATTGATTATACTGCCTTTTTGTCATCTTGAGCATTTTTTCTATTTTGGTATTGATTTTGACCTTTGCTATAAGTAGTCAATGATGTGAGTACACACAGTCACACACAGAAAGAGCTGATTTCAAAATGATGCCCAGATCAGTAGATGTTTTTTGTCTATTGGAATGTATCCAGATTATTCCTTTCCTTCTTTTTTCCTCTTTTCTTCCTTCCTTCCTTCCTCCCTCCCTCCCTTCTTTTCTTTCTTTTTCTTTCTTTCTTTTTTCCTTCTTTGTTTCTTCTTCCTCTTCTTCTTTCCCTGTCCCTTTTTCCTTCTCCTCTTCTTCCTCCTCCTCTTCCTCCTCTGTATACCATATACCCTGTCTGCACATAGGAAGTCATACAGCTATTAAGTGACAGAGCCTTGAAGATAGGGAGCTTATTTATATTTATATTTTATTCCTCTTACTATCTAGTACAGTGCTATGCAAGGATATATAATTAGCACTCCCTATTTACTGAATTGAATCAAGTTGAATCAACTTAAGAAAATGAAGCCTTGAAGGCAAAATTTTAGCACAGCTCTATTTTAGCTAGGAATCTTCTTGAGATCCATTAAATTATATCTTATATGTAGCTCTGACTATAGCTAAGGTCAGTACTGATAACCTTTTGTGCTGCCATGGATTAGCAGGGATAGAAGTCATTCCTACAGAATGAGTTGAAGGACAATGATATTTCAAACAAGGGAGATACCATGCTGACTACATCATAATCAGGAGGTTTATCAGATAATAGTGCTAATCCATAGCATCTTCTAAAAGATCCAAGAAATGAAATCAGGAAATTGGAGTCAACAATTAAAATCATAAGAAGGAAGAAAGGGTATAAGCATTTATATGAAGTGCCTATTATATGCCAAATATTATGCTAAGTGGTTTACAAATATTGTCTCATTTTATCCTCACAGAAACCCTGGGAGATGGGTGCTATTATTATCCCCATTGTATAGTTGAGGAAAATGAGGCAGAAAGATTAAGTGATTTGATCATGCTAACAGAGCTGTCAAGTATCTGAGGTCACATTTGAACTCGTCTTATTGACTCCAAGCACAGCCCTCTCCATCTACTGCAATACCTAGAGTAGTTTTTTACATAATTATTACACCAGATTGCTTATACCTCTCCTGATACTTTGCCCTGTGCTTAAAATGGATTCTGGCTTCATTCCTTTCTGCTCTAGGGGATCTCTTCAGGTCCTGAGTCAGGACACCTATATAGATGTCAGTGCTAAAAGGCATAAATCAGCCTGTCAGGCTTACAGGTATTCTCATCTACATCACAAGGTAGTGGAATTGTCCCAGCTGACACCAGAGTCCTATAACTCCTTGGCTGCAAACTCATCTTGGCTATAAATCCCTAACTGAGGAGACTGTGGGATTTGGGGGTAGGGACCAGAGTTATCATGGGCTTCCCAAAGATGCCACTGTTAGGACATGAATTGGATCCACAGAATGTGCTTTAGCTGGAAGGCCACCAGACAGTCTATTTGCACTCCTTAAAAGGGCCCGATATTCTAGTTGTCTGCTATGGAGGTTCTTAGCTGACAACTAAGCCCAGTTGCCAATTTATAAGGATTCAGAAGGGCTCTTGTGGGAGTCAACAGGACTTTTATGTTGGTCTTGGTGGTTTCTAGCTTGGTTAGCAATCCTTGTATGGCTTCCAACTATTTCAGTTTGTAATTTACTGCTGGAACAATGTTGTGAGTTTTAAGAGATGAGGGAAATTCAGAATAGAAACTAGTTTATGGGAAAAAAACAACAACAGTGTGCTCTGAGTAGAAATATGAATGGAAAATGTTGAAACAATTTAGGTGTGGCTATTATTGTATGCAATTATCTTGATGTTAATTAAGCTATAGAAATACTACTTCACTATACAGTTGATTCTGTTTGGCCAACTGTCTGGTAGAAAGATGTATCTTTTCATGTAGTCCAGATTAAAACACTGGCTAGAAATCAGGAATTACTTCTGGTCTGTAGTTGGATAAGAGGTAGAGTGGACAGAGAACTAGCCTCTGAACCAAGAAGATCTGGATTCAAATCTTGCCTCTGACCCACCTTGGCTATGTGACCCTGGGCAAGTCACAAACTCTCAGTGCTCTAGGCAGCTCTTGAAGACCACAAGTTCCAGAGAAAGTGCTAATCTGTTTTGGTAGAGGGGTTTTCTCATCCAGGGAGGTCCCTATCCCACTGAAATCATTGGTTTAATCCCAGTTCATATCCTCTAATTGTAGATAAAGTGGGTGGGTAGCAATCACTAAATATTCTTTGAGGAACAGATGTGCTGCCTTTTTGGCAGTAGTATAGAGCAGTAAACATGCCATTTTAATTAAACTATCTCTACCCTGAAAGTGTCCTGATACTGGGAGGAAAGCAGATCACAATTGAAGTCTGAGGCCTTCAAAATCTCACTCTTCTAGTGAGATAGGGGGAATCCAGAGCTGCCTGCCAGGTTTAATGACCTGGATACTGACTGCATATGATGAAGAATACACGTTCTTTTCAATATGAGAACATGCAAATCCCCATTAACAATATCATATACCTTTTGGATGCCTGCATATGTCTTGTTGGACTATAAAAACAGAGTTGCAGTATTTCCATTTGCCCCTTTCTGAGAGGTATATACGTGCAGAAACATGTTTATAGGAGATTGATTTCCTTCCTTTTGGAGAATGCCAGGTCTTCTTGTAGGGCTTTCAAGTAAGTCTAGTTAGAGGTGTCCTGATCACCCATTATTTCAAGCAACTAAAAAAAAGTTTGTAGGATCCCTGAATTCTGGTATGTATGGGAATCAATCAACATAGATTTATTCAGTACCTATTATGTGTTAGGCATGAGCTTAAGAGTTGCTGCTCCAATGTATAAATGATCAGCAACATTAAAAAAAAAAGACCCATTGGTTTTGTCTTTGAATTTCCAATCAAGCAGCAAGTGTTTAAGCTTGGCCTTGAGTACTTCTCTTGCTCCTCTCTCTCCAGTTCTCTTTCTGGTGCTGAGATGAATTGGGTCACAATCCCCACCTCCACGCACAGCACACAGGGGTTTGCTGCCCACTTCTCACTTCAGTGGGGCCCTGCCTCAAGAACATCTGTTATAAAAGGATATCCTCTGAGATATGCATTTCATTTCCCTCCCTGAAGGTAACTTCTCAAAATCAAACAAGGTACCTTTACCTCCTGACCAGGCTCCTGTAACTCCACATACTCATGCTTACTCTGGGACAGGTCTTCTGGGGCCTCACAGGACAAAGCATCACCATTTGCCATTAGGTTAACTTTCAAAGGAGGAATAAAACAACCTAATTTCTTGTCTCCTTCAAAAGACCTCTCTCTAACTAATAATATCCTTTCTTTCTTCCATCCTTTTATACTAGGCCCATTCCTGGGATTCTGAATTCCAAGCTGCTAATGTTCAAACTTCATTCTGCAACCCCAATTCATCGCATCCTCATGTCTATCCATTTCAACCTTACCTACCCCCCCCCATCCCCCAAGGTCCCACTCTGGATCTGCCTACTCCTTTCACTATGTTCTTTGGAATGCCCATTCTGTAAGGAACAAAATTCCTCTCACCTAGGACTTCTTCCTTTTTCACTTCTTCCATCTTCTGGTACTCATTGAAGCCTAGCTCTGCCCCAATGATACCACTTCCTTCATCTCCCTCATCTCACTACTGGCTACCCTTTCTTTCCTACCCACTGACTCACTAGTCACTGTGAAGGGAGTTGTAATAGTCCTTGCTCTACAGTGTCACACACTCTCCTACCACTAAGCTACCTCTTAGGTCACCTAAGTTACCTTTGAGGTTCATGCTATACACCCTGATCACTTTATCCAAATCCAACCCTCAAGGCATTTCCCAACCTTCCTCCATGACTTCAGGGTCTGGCTTACAGTCTTTTTTCTCCTCCCCATCTCCTACTTTCATACTAGGGATTGCAACATACATGTTTATGCTCCCTCAAATATCTCAACTTCCCAGTTTTCTAATTTATTCAGTTTCCATGATCTACTCCTCCACTCTACCTCTGCTATGCTAGAGATGTTAATATCTTTTATCTTGCCATCACCTATAAGAATTCCACATTCCATGTTAATGAACCCTGAAATTCCTTAATCTGATCATATTCTTTTAGCATTCCATCTTTACAAATGCCTTACTCTGTTCTTTGTCCTCATGACCTCCATTTCTTCTACCCCTCAGCTCTTTCCCAGACCATCACTTTTGTGTTGGTTATACTCTCTGGATCTCAACCCTTTTGAAAACTAACACAATTCTATCCTATCTTCCACTGTTAAATCTTTTGCCCCTTTTGTCCTATCACATCTTGCCAACCCCCAAACTCTGGGTTCTGCCTACCATTTGCCTCCTTTGCTCTTACTCAGATGCTGCTAAATAGAACTAGAAAGAATAATGAAACCTGGCTGATTAGGTCCACTATAAATTTTTATTATCTAATCTTAACCATATCAAGGCAAGCATTTTATTAATTTCTAAATGATTTGTTCAACTGAAACTGCTTTCTCCAAAGTTACAAATGATCTTCTAGTTGCCTTTTCTTGTTTTCATTCTTCCTGACCTTTCTGTAGCATTCGGCACTGCTGATTACCTCCATTTGGAAGTCTCTCCTCACTAGGTTTTTGGTGACAATGCCCATTCCTAGTTCACCTTCTGTTTGATCGTTCCTTCTCAGTCTCTTTTGTTGGTCCCTTATCCATATCATGCCCGCTAATTGTTGGTGTCCCTGAAGGTTCTGTCCTGGGCTTTCTCTCTTTGTTCTCTATTATTTTACTTGGTAACTTTATCAGCTCTCATGGATTCAATTATCATTTCTATACAGGAGATTCTCAGATCTATATACCCAGCTCTATTCTCTCTCCTGAGCTCCAGTCTCATCACTAACTGCCTTTTTGACAGTTCTTACTTGATGACCTGTAGGCATCTTAAACTTCACATGTCCAAAACAGAACTCATAATCTTTCCTTTAAAACCCTCTCCTCTTCTAAACTTCTGTGTTACTGTGAAGGGAACCATCCTCCTCCTCACATCCACCCAGGCTCACAACCTGGGTGTCATCTTTAATTACTCACTCCTTACACATATTCAATCCATTACCAAATTGTATTGCTTTAATCTTGAGGCTGGGGACCTGGACCCTAGTTTGGGAGCTCCAAAGATGAGTGGATTAACTTCTTTAGAGACTGAGGGAATAGATTCAGGAGATCCACAGCATGAAAGTCTTGGTCCATTATGGAGAGTGATGGTCCAGATGGAAAGAAGAAGGGTGGTGGCAGTGGCAGTGGCAGCGGCAGACTAATGGCAAGATGTCTTATAGCTGGAAGACTGGATGAGTTATATGTGCTACTTCAAGATGATAAACAGCAGCCCTGTGCTGCTAAATGTAGTAATAGCAGCAAGAGATGCTCTGCTGTACATTCTTGATAACCTCTAGACCCTGTAGAATCAACCATTACTCCTCTTGCATCACTAAGAACTAAGAAGGACAAATGGTGAGGTATAGAATTAGGGTTTCCTGGTGACTATCTACTTGAGCCTGTTGGAGATTATAGAGAGGCATTGGAGTTGTTTGATTGAGGAAGAGAGGGATGGTATGATATGACCATATCACTTTGGCAACTGAATGGGGGATAGATTGAAGTGGAGAGGGACTTTAGGCAGGGAGACGGACCAGCAGACCATCGCAATGTTTTAGGTGTGAGGTGATGAGGGATTTGATCAGGGTGGTGGTAGTTTCAGAGGAGAGAAGAGATATTTAGGAGAGATATTACAAAAGTAGAAATGACAGGATTTGGTATTTATTTGAATATAAGGTGAGAGAGTGAAGAGTTGAGGATGACTGCTAGATTTTAAGCTTAAATGCCTGTGGGGGATGGTGGTACAAAAGAAAAATAGAAATTACCAAGATCAGTGAAATAGGAGGGACATTTTAAAAACCTCTATATCACTTTACTAAACACTTATTAAGCTTCTACAAAGAACAAAACACTTTGCTTGTTGCTGAGGACATAGTCATGAACATTATAAAGTTTATTCTCAAGGAGTCTAACAGGAGGGAGAAGATATGACATGTACATGAAGAAAACATAAGACAGATTTTGATAGGGACAAAGGAGAGATCTAGACAAAAAGATTTAGGAAAACTTCCAGCTGAGGGAAGGGAATCAGTGAAAGCTTGATGAAAAAGGAATCACCTGGCCTGGAGCTAGGTGAAGAAAGATTGAATTCTAGGCATGGCAAAGGATGAAGAGGATACCCTTAAACGAATGGTGTAATCACTGTCAGCTAAGACTTGAGCCAGTCACCAGAAAGGAAAACTCTGGGAATTGCATTTTTTCCTTGTTTGAGACAAGAGGAAGCTAATTAGAGATCAGATTTAGAAGATAGGGCTTTCTCCCAGTAGTAGGAATTTTTAGTTTTATCATTTCTTTTGGAGGTGGTTTTTATCTTTCTTCACCCATGGACTGTTAGCAATGGAAATAAGAGAATGCAGCATAAGACATAGTTTAATTTACCTGCATTATAAAGTGTATTCAGTCATTTTTCAGTTATGTCTGACTCTTTGTGACCCTATTTTGGGTTTTCATAGCAAAGATACTGGAGTGGTTCGCCATTTCCTTTCCCAGCTCATTTTCTAGATGAGGAAACTGAGGCAAACATGGTTAAGTGACTTGTCCAGGATCACACAAGTAGTAAGAGTATAATGCCAGATTTTAACTCAGGAAGATGGGTCTTCCTGACCTCAGGCTCAGCACTCTATCCACTGTACCACTTAGCTTTCTTGGTCTATAAAGTACATGAAATTATAAAATGATACTTGGAAAGATAGATTGGAGTGCTATTGTGCTACTGTGGAGATTCTTGAGTGCCAACTAAGGGGTTTGCACTTTTCCTATAAGCAAAAATCAGTCACTGTACATTTCTGAGCAGGGTAATGACATGATCAGACTCTAAATTTGGTGGGAGGAAAAATCTCTTTCTAAAACATGAGGGGTGTCCCAAAAGTTTTAATGGGACACCCTGTATAAATTTTGGACCTTCATGTGGTTAGCGAGATTGTTTGCAAAGACATCTCATAACCTTTGTCCTATGTATCATTGGATTAAATGACCTCTAAGAGCCCTTCTAGCTCATATACTCTATGACTCCATGGTGCTATGGAAATAAGTCCTTTGAAAATGTAAATCCTTCATTGACATAATGAACATAGCCCATACACTTAAAAGTGCTGTTAAGCGGTCATTTCAAGTTGAGTTTTATAGTTATTTTAGTTGGGAAATTCATAAAACAAGTCTATTAAGAAAAAGGTGAAGCACAGAGCATAATTAAATTAGTAAAAATGATAAAAGAACCTATAATGAACATAAAGCTTTTCACTTCTACTGTAATGAAATTGTTCTAATTGATTTAAAAAGAAGTTTTGATTATGTTTCCTGGTCAGATATCATTAGCATATAATAGAGGTATCATGTGGTATACATCTGTGTAAAAATTACTGTGGGCTTTGGGGTTCCCTAGCTGGGACTAATACATAGTTGATCTAATTAGTCTTCTATTGTTCTTTTAAATCTTGTACAGCAAGGCCAAAGAGATATTCTTATTCAGAACGGTAGTATAAGTATTCGATTTTCTCCATTAGTCCTATTTCATGGAAGGTAGTTTTTGAATATGACATTTTAAAATCAGGCATTTGTGATAGAGGCAATTAATGGGGCTATATGTTTACATGGTAACTTGTAAAATAGATATTAATGTAAGTGCATCTAAGAATTTAACCATTCTCTAGCACAACCTCACCTTTTCCCCTTTGTTGATCTTTAAAATGCTGGGGAAAAAAATATCCATAACAATTCTGATGGTGCTGGCTGACTCCACTTGGACTGGGGTAATTTTAAAGATAACTTTAGTCAGCTGGAAAGCATATGTTAAAAGGGAACAGCTCAACTGAAACAAATTCTTCTTGCTTTTGTCTCCAAGTGAACTGCAGTGTAAAAGGACACTGAGAGTGTGGCTGGTGTGTGCATTGCCTGAGAGGATGTAGCATAAGATTGGATGGAATCTGCTGGGTAACAAGTTCACTGCTGAACAAATATTCAGAATCATGAAGAGCCTATTAGTTAAAGAAAAAATTTTAAAGCAGCAAAACAAGTCTCCTGGTTGTTGTTTTTTTAAGGCTCTCTATAGATATTTAAATTTTTATGAGTTTTCTTGTAGCTTTCCTAAGAACTGATGTTAGAAGGTGAATTTTGCTGCCTGAAAGAATTTATGATTGCTCAGGTGTGTGAAATGAAGTAAAGCTTGAGCATGTGGGTAAAAAAAAAGCCAACCCTAACTTTAATAAATGAGATTATTCATTTTGTCTTCTTCCAGGTCTTGTTTAGAGCAAGAAAGCCCTATAGTGCTTCCCTTTCTAATGCATGTACTGGAACATTTATTTGGAGAGTCTCTCTGCCCACACCTCTTCCTCTGAGCTTGAAAGATTTTTGCCCCCACAAGTTATGACAGGTCACTGCTTTCAATTTGCTAGGCAATGTTTTCAGGCAACTGAGGTATCCAAATATCTATAAATAATGACAACTTTCAGTAAAGGTCACACTGTCTAGTTGTATTCTGAGAGCAAATGATAAAAGGGGTAATCTCTTTTTTGGTATTCCCTATTTTCATATGGACATACCTTTCAGAATAATGTAGTACTCATTTTCCTTTTGTAGCAGGGGTTGGATTGAAGTACAATCCAGGAAGATGTTTAAAAAAATGCTTTTGCTGATATTGAGCATCCATGGTACAGAGCAAACATAAGATGCAACTATAATCTAATGTAAATGGGAAAAATTCTCTACAAATTCCCACACTCCCATTGTTCCTTACAATACTTGCCTCTGAGATAGTTTCTTTATCTTTTTAATTCTACTTTGAGTTTTCTTTAGGTAGCTATGTAGCTAAATGGATAGAGAACTGGGCTTACAGTCAGGAAGATCTGAGTTGAAATACAAACTCAGATAAATGACTAGTGGTGTTACCCTAGACAAGTCATTTAATCTGAGCCTGGCTCAATTTCCTTAATTATACAATGGTGATAATAATAGCATCCACCTTCTGGGGTTGTTGTGAGGATCAGCTGAGAGAATATCTGTGAAGCACTTAGCACAGTGTCTGGCATATAGTAGGTGGTTAATAAAGGTTTATTCCTTATTTGCCTCTCCTCTTTAAACTTAGAAAATGACTGTGGACTGTTCACTCAGAAAAACAAAAGAAAACAAAATATCCTAGGACACAGAACTAGAAGCGAACTTCGAAATCCTCCTGACCAGAGTGACCAAAGGTGTCAAACATTTGACCCCAAGCTGCACATAGCCTACAAGGTGTGTGCCTCTGGAAAAATTAAAATATAACTGAGAAATGTAAGATAAAAATACAACAAAACAAAGATAATGTTAATATGTGGTTTTCAAAGTCAGTATGTGCCAGCAGGGATCCTAAGGTATGATTTAATGGTCTTGTTTCTATTTGAATTTGACACCACTGCTCTAGTTCTTTTTTTCTTTTTCTTTTTTTTTTTACACATAATTAAAATGAGACACAAAGGGCAAGTGCCTTTCTGAAGGATACATAGATCAGTCACCCAGTCAATAAACATTCATTGAGCACCTACTATGTGCCAGGCACTGAGGATACAAAGAAAAGCTAAAGACAGTCCCTGCTTTCCAGGATCTCATAGTTTAGAGGAAAAGAAAACATGTAAACTACTACATATAATTAATATATATATTATATATATATAATACACATACATTCATATACCTACACACACACACACACACACACACACACACACACACACATATATATATATATATATAGTATAAATTAAAAATAAGCAAGAGGGAAGGCACCAGTATTAAGAAAGATCAAGAAAGGCCTCCTGTAGAAGGTGGGATTTTAGAAGACAGGAGGCAGAGATGAGAAATATGAGAATTCCAAGCACGGGAGACATATTCAAACTCAGGCTCCTGATTATAAATCCAAGTCTTTTTCCATTACATGCTAAGTGTATTTCTCACATTTCCCTTTTCCTTAAAGTTAGCAGGATTATATGCCTCCCAGTGTTAGAAGTGAAGAGAGCTATTATTTTAGGAGCTTTTAATTAAGTTCCTTACATCTGAACATGTATAAATTATGGAATAATTTGTGGAAAATATAATTATGGAATGACCTTCCTACTTTTCCTTTTCTGCTCTATAATTGTTATTTTTTTCTCTTCCTTTTATTTCTTTGTCTATTCCCCTTCCCCTTTTTTGTTATCCAATTAGTTGATTCCCTTGCTTGAAGAGTACCCCAAACTTGAGGCCACAGATACTTGTGGATAAAAGGATACCTCCAACCTTCATTTGGCTTGGGGCAGGTAGGGAACAAATCAGAAACGGGTATTTTTTCCCTCCCTTTAGAAAGTCATACTACCTTAATAACTAGGACAGAAGTTAAGATTCAAACTCAGAGAATGTTTTTTTTCCTTTCACACATCTAGAATTGGAAAGGACCTTAGAGCTTGCATAGACCTACACTGTCATTTTACAGAAGTAGAAATTGAAGCCAAGAAAGGTTAAGTAATTTCCTAAGATCAATCAGCGAATCAATACACATTTATTAAGAACCTACTATGTGCCATGCTCTATACTAAACACTGAGGATACAAAATGAAGCAAAAGAGAAATTACACAAAGTTAGGATTGGAACTCATGTCTGGGGACTCCAAGTTCAGCATTCTTTCCATCGTATCCTAATTCTTCCTTTCACTCAAGGAAAACTATTGTTTCCTCATAGTATAACCTGAGGTTGAAAATTATTGCAGGTATATTTGATCATATTGTGGAATTTTATGTGAAACTGAATCTACAGAAATATTTTTTTGTCATTATTGGAGGAACAATCCAAATCACTACAGGTACTTGGTTGAGATTGTGTTCTTTATACTGTACCTATTACAATTAAGGACAGCTGTTAATTGACTATTTGTGAGTGATTCATCCACAAAATTGCTAGATGTTATTGCAGACTGAATATATTCAATAGAATATAGATTTTAATTTATGTTACCAGTGGGTCTATAAACTGCAGATCTCCCCCAAAATAATGAGAGAAGATGTGCTTACTTGAAAACTTTTCTCAAGTACCATTGAATGACAAATCCTACTTATCAACCGGTCCTGAGCCCCTTCATTAGGAGGCCTTATCTGGTCAAAACAGGCAAATCCACTAAAGGTTATCATGTCACAAGTAAACAGACAAACTTGAAATTCTAAGTGCCCCCAGTGAAACTAACCTTTCTTAATTTGGCCAATGAGTTTAAAAATGTCAGTTCATGAGATAAGTTCATGTGTGTATGCTATTAAGGAAATGTGTAATTGAAAAATGAGGTAGACCAATAATGGACAGAGAGACAGAGAGAGAGAGAGAGAGAGAGAGACTGCATGAGTACAGGTACCTACAAACATAAAAAGACCAGGAAGTCTTCTTGTTCATTGAATAGATCTCCTTTTGAGAAACGATAGGAGAACATAGATGAGAATCTCATAAGAAAACCGAGGCATGGATAGGGAGTAATGTTGCTTACAGTGAAGCCATAGGTGCTTTGAAATATTGAAACATAAATATGGGGATAATACCTGCCCTGCTTACCCTGTGAGGTTGTTGTAGGAAAAAAAATACTAACTATATATTCATTGCCACCATTAATTTTCCATATACCTGACTACTTTAAAAATACACTATGATCAAAGATCCATTCAAATATTAGAGTATATCTGAGATGAAACCTCACCTCCTTCATTTCGAACTTACATCTTACTATAGCCTAACTGAGGAAATTGTGAAATCAGGGTTGGACTGAGGTGAGATCAATTTCCCAATCTATAAAAGAAGGCATTTGGTCTGGATGATCTCTAAGGTTCCTTCCATTGACCTCATGGATCAAATTAATAACTTCAAGCCCTCCTCAGTATCATTCTTCATTCTCTTCTTCTTCCATCCACTCTTTGAGGAAATGACTGCCCTTCTTGCTAAAGCTAATTCTTCTTCTTATGCCCTTAATTCCATTCCATCCTATCTCCTTCAATACCTTTCCTCTCCAATCACCTCCTTTCTTTCTAATCATC
Organism: Vombatus ursinus; assembly: GCF_900497805.2. Taxonomy (NCBI): domain Eukaryota; kingdom Metazoa; phylum Chordata; class Mammalia; order Diprotodontia; family Vombatidae; genus Vombatus; species Vombatus ursinus. The sequence continues at coordinate 226,931 of NW_020954608.1, read as the reverse complement.
CATCTCTCTTGATTCACTTATTCTCTCACCCTTTCCCTGTTGTCTACGAACAACTCAGAGTCAGTTTTTAGCCTTAAGGAAACAACAAAAGCCCTTCACTTGACCTTGCCATCCACTGGAGCTGTCAATCTGTCTCTCTTTCCTTTCACAACCAAATCCTTTAAAAATCTATTCCTACTTCTTGTTTCTTCTTCACACAAATGCCTCAACACCTGCAAGTCTGAGTTCTTCCTCCAGCACTTGACTGGGACTATTGTTTCTAATGCCTTGGCTTCATCTTTCTTGAACTTTCTGCAGCATTTGACACTACTGATCATCACTACTCTCTTTTTCTCCTTTCAGTCACATGATCTCACCTTCTGAAGGAGGCTTTTTCTGACTCCCCTCTCCCCACCTCTCCATTGCTAGTGTCTCCCCTTCAAAAGTATCTTATGTTTACATTTTATGTAATATTTGTGTACAATTTTTTGCATATTGTCTTCCCCATCCTGAAAGCAGGGACCATGTTTTTGCCTTTCTTTGTATCCCCATTGCTTAGCACAGTGCCAGACAGAGTAAATGCTTAGTGAATGCTTGATGACTGACTGATCACTACTTCTCAGTTTTTCTTATTGGATCATCAACCATGTGTAGGTGTGCCAGAAGACCCACAGGTCTTCTTCTCTTTTCTCTCTACTCTCTCTCTGTTGATGACTTCATCAACTCCCATTTCCATGTAGATGATTCTAACATCCACTTATCAGCTCTCATCTCTTTCCTAAGCTCAACTACTTGTGCCATCAACTACTGATTCCTACTGGACATCTATCTGAATATCCCATAGACACATCAAAATCAACATGTCCCAAACCCAAATTTTGGACAACTAAAAGGATGAAAATTGCAGAATTTATCTTTAAACTTACCCCTTTCCCTAATGTCTCTATTTCTCTTAAGGACATCACTGGCCTTCCAGGTTTACAATTACAGTGTTTCCTTTACCTTGTCCCCCAACATATCTAATCAATTACCAAATCTTCGTTATTTAACTACTACAATATTTCTTACACATGTCTTTTTCTCACCACTGTCATGGCCACCACCTTAGTTTAGGCCGTAATCATTTTTAATGTGAACTTCTGTAATATCCTTCTAATTCTTTCCCTTTCAGTCTTATTTCTTCTCTCCAATCCATCCTCCACTTAGTTACCACAAATGATTTTCCTAAAATACATGGTCTACCATGTCGCTTCCGTGTTCAAACAAACAAACAAGCCAAAATTCCAGTAGCTCTCTATTGCCTCTAGGATGAAATATTAACAATAAAATACAAAAAAAGACCTAATGGCCCTCTCCCCTAAAGCTGATGACTCTTGTCCCTATTCTCTGACCCAGACCCCATCCCCAACCTTCCTACCATTATTCTTCATCCAGGGGGAACCTGCTGGATGGACACTGAGCCTACCCCCAAACCCATTGGAGGGAACCCTAAATCCCCTCTCTTCTGTGATTCCTTTAACTGCTCTACCTTTCCCAAAGATGAGAGACGAATGTATGGAGTACTCTCCATGTACTGTAAGGACTCCTGCCATCTTCCTTGGAGAAGGGAGGTTCCTTAAAACCTCCAGGTCTATTCCATCTATTTCCATCTATCCTAGAGCTGAATTCTCCTATGTGTATTGTCTTCTTCTTCATTTACAGTATGAACTCTTTAAGAATAGGAAATGTCTTCTTTTCTTTTTGATCCCCAGCACTTTCCATACTGCTTTCCACATAGTAACTGCTTAACATATGCTTTTTCATTCATTCATTCATTCATTCATTCATTGGCAATCAACGTCCCTCATTTTCTGGTTCCAGATTATTGTTCCAGACTTTTTTCACACTGCTTCGCTTTCACATATATTACACTTCATCTAAACTGGTCCACCTACTACATAAGACATTTAATCTCTTGCCTTTGTGATTTTGTACAGGCTTTCCAAAATGCCTTGGAAGCTCTTCCTCCTACCCCTTTCTTCTAGGAAACCCTTGCTCCATTTAATACTCAAGTCAAGTGCTTCAACATAAAGTATTTCAGGATCTGTCCAATTGTTATCACTTGCCCATTCTAAAGTTACTTTGAACATATTTATTATTAATTTATATGTGCAAATATTTCTGCTTCCTCAGTATAATGTAAGCTTTTTGGGGGCAGGATCTGTTTAATTTTTTTTTTTTGTCTTTTTATTCCTACCACCTAGCATACTGTCTGTATATTTTAATATATCAGATATTAATATTAAATTTGGCACTTAATAAATGCCAGTTGAATTGAATTAATTTGAAGAACATTGGTTCTAAATGCCTTTCTGACTGATCATAATTGGGGATGGGGAAGAAATGGGACGAAGAAAAGATAAAGGTTGAGACAGAAACATAATCCTGTAGTACATACCACTAAAGAAATTCTTTTGGCTAGTAAGAAACTTTACAATCCTATTTAATTTGACCTGCTTATTAGTAAAATAAATAAGTAAAAATAAATAAATAATGAACAAAATGTTTAGAGAGTAACATCTAATTTAATGTAATATGGCAAAAGGAAATTACTTTGAAGAATTCTTTCTTCACAAAGAGGAGTTTATATATCAACAGACAATTACTATTTGGATTTCGAGAGGTCACCATCTTCTTACGATTTTCAGCTTTTGCACTCCGGTTTCTGGAGCAGTTATTTATTTCAAAATAGTAAGTAGGAAAAAGAATAACATCATTTCCCTACTGGTATTCTGCCCTTGTTTCTAGCCTAGTTCCTTAACACCCTGTTCTACTTTGAGCCCTCTGTAGGCTCTTTGGAAACTTCTCCCCCGACCCTCAACACTATATACATAGAGATTCTATTTAGCCTTGATTTGTTCTTATTTTAAAAGAGGGTGTTTTCAGTTTGGAACTGTTCAATTATGTCACAGATGGGGAAGTCTCCCATAGGACAAGGAGCTAAAAAAAAATCACCAGGATATTAAAAATTTTTTTAACACTCTTAAAACAAAGAAAAAAAAAAGAATAGGATTCTTTTTCAATTAAAGTCTCTAACTTGGCCTTAGGATTTTAAAACAGTCATTCTCCAAAGATCTTATCATCCCAAGAGTGGGAGTGGCAAATTTAAGCTGCAAGTCTCTCATGAATTGAGACTCTTGCCCTAATTGGTGCTATTGAATAATAAAAAGTTAGTAAAACATATGTGACTTGACTAAAAAGATCTAAGTTCTGTCAAGGAAGTTTAGAGGTGCACGTTTATCTCTCTGTTCTTTACTCTATTCTTTAGGTGGTTTGATTAAACCTGAATTTCAAGGCCCACTTATATAGTTTGTGATGTAGAAGCTTCTGAGTGGTCTTTTGAAGCTTAATGGAGTGTATAGATTTAGAACTATATAATATGGAATGTATAGATTTAGAACTATAGAAAATTATGAAAATTCTAATTAGTATAATAGGCCTTTTTCTATTAAATAGGGCAAATGTATCTATTTCAAACTGTGGGTCTTTTCCTTTGTCTTTTTTTTATAGGTTGTTAGTATTGACCAACATTTAATTTTTTTTTATTTAGCATTCTTTCCACAAACGTCGAAAAGAGCATTATCATCATGTGTAAACATTTATTAAGCAATTGCCTTGTGATAAGCCCTGGAAATCAAAAGAAAGACAAAAACCTAGTCCCTGTTCGTTTTCTCTTGGGAAGACAACATGGAAACAACTTTGTACATAAAGCAAAGAACGTGTAAATAGGAGATAGTCTTAGAAGGGGGCAACTAGGTGGTACAGTGGATAGAGTGCTAGGCCTGGAGTCAGAAAGATGAGTCTTCTCGAGTCAACTCGGGCACTTAACTAGTTGGGTGACCCTGGGCAAGTCACTTAACTCTATTTACCTAAGTTCCTCCTAGGTAAAATGGGCTGGAAAAGGAAATTGCAAACCACTATAGTATCTTTGCCAAGAAAATCCCTAATGGGGTCACAAAGAAATGGGGTGACATAACTGGAAAAGATTGGAATACATTTTACAATTCAGCTAAATTAAACTACCAGCTCTTCAAATGAGGTCAGGAAGAGTCCGACCCGCCTGAAAACGACTGAACAACAAATCTCAGAGGGGAGAGGAGGGAGATGGGAAAGTCAGTCGGTCTAGACCACCTCCCCTGGGTCCTGTTTCTTGCTTTAAAGAGTATTTGGAAGGAACAGCTCGGGGATCCCTCCCACACCAGCGGCGCCCCTTGCTCTTGGCCTATGTGCAGGCCAAGCTCCTCCCTTCTGTTGACTAATCCCTCCAGGACCAGCCACCTCCTTTGCCCCCAGCCCTCTGCCTCCGGTCCGGAGCTCCACCTCCCTAAACGCCCAGACTTCTCCCCTGCCTGCTGGGCTGCTGTCAGCCGCACGGCCAGCATCTACCTGCGGGCCTCAAGCTCCTACCTGTCGCTGGGTTTCTATTTCGACGAGAACCGTGTCACCTCTCCCGGGCTGTGCGCTTTTCCCGTGAGCTGGCAAAGGCAAAGCGCGAAGGGGCCGAGAGCCCTTTGGGGGTTCCAGAAGCAACTCGGGGGCTGTGTCTTCCTCCAGCCTGTGCAGAAGCCTGCCAAGACCTGGGGCTGGCAGCCCAGGTGGCCGGGAAGCTGCCCTAACCTTGGAGAAGGCCCTACTAGAGCTGCTGGTGCAGCTCCAGCCAAGAGGACCCCTATCTCTGTGGCTTTCTGGAGGCCGCTATCTTGGGGAGGAGGGGGAGGAGGGGAGCTGCCGAAGCACCTGGGAGACCACCCTACCGCCCTGGGCCACCAGCAAGTGGGGCCTCGGGCTGAGGTGGGCCTCAGACTGAGACTGGGCTGGAAGGAGCCGGGCCTCCCTGCTGGCCTGGCCTGGGCTCGGCCCGCTCCAACCCTCTACGTGCCGACGGTAGAGCTTTCTTGTAACATCAACAAAGCAGTAAGTCAACTGGGTTTAATTAAGCACCTACCGTGTGCCTGTCACTGTGCTGAGCGCTGGAGAGAGTCAAAACAAATAAACAAAAACCAACTTTTGCTGTCAAGGAGCTCACAGCCTAATGGGGCGAGACCAACATTCAAACAACTATGCAAAATATGTATACGTGTGTGTGTGTGTGTGTGTGTGTGTGTGTGTGTGTGTGTGTGTGTATGCATACCTGTGAATAATATCATTGATATAGTAATAAATTATTATAATACTATGTAATATGTAGTATTATACATATATGTGTTATATATACATATGCATATGTGCATATACACATTTAAAATCAAATTTATATAGCACTTACTATTTGCCAGGTGCTGTGCTAAGGGCCTTACAATTATTATCTCATTTGAGCCCAGAACAACCCTGGGTGTTGGGAGTATTATTATCCTCATTTTACAGATGAGGAAACTGAGGCAAACTATGTTAAGTGACATATATGTGTATAGATGTGCAGGCATATATATATATATAAACACATACATGCATATATGTGCACACATATATTCACACATTTATTATATATAAAGAAGCAGAAGGAAAGCATTGAGATTAAGGATTGCCAAAAGTTTCTTGCAGAAGATGAGACTTTATTGAGATATAAAGGAATCCAGGGTAGCTAGGAGTCAGAAATGAAGAGTGGAAGAATTCCAGGCATGGGGGATAGCCAATCCATATTTAAGATGAGTCTGGAAGGAAGCCAGGGAGACTCTGAAATGGAGGTGAGGAAGGACTACATCACAGGCTTTGAGGGGACAGCCTGCAAAAAGGCACAGAGAGAGAAGGTGAAGTGTTGTGTATTATGAATAGCAAGAAGTCGGTTGTATTTAGATCACAGAATTGGGTCATGGAAGTAAAATATAAGAAGATTGAAAAGGTAGGAAGGGGCCAGATTATGAAGGGCTTTTAATGCCAAACAGATGACTTTCCGTTTAATCTTGGAGGTCATTTAGAGCCACTGGAATTTGTGTTTCTATACATATGTGTTACCGAAGTTTCTGAGATACTTTCAGACTGGAGCCCTCACCTAGAAATCTTAAGAACTCTCCAGGCCATCACATACACACAGCTCTCTTCAGACACACCAAATATCAGAAGAAATAAGTCTGGGCCTACTCTTCCTTAGTTTTTCCACTGATTATAGTGTCTGCTTTTATACTAAAGTGTTTAAGGCTTTCCCACCAGATTGCAGCCTCATTACCTAAGCACGTATTTATGTTCTGGCCAAGAGCAGATTCTTAGGGTGTTAACAACAACAACAAAAAGAAATATTCCTTTTTCTCTGTAGTATTCCAGGCACCCATCACAACTCTTATCTTCCTCACTCTTATTCTTCTCACTCTTGTCCTCCTCACTGACTTCCTAATATCCCAGACTGCAAGATAAGACATCTTCAAATTAAATTATACTACTTCATCTTAACCCTGGCATCCTTCCAAGCAACCTTAAAATAAGGTGCAGTGTCCTTTCCTAAGGAAACAAACTGTACCATGCTGGGGTTGCTGATGGTTCATTCTTTTACTTCCATGAAGTACTGGGGCAAAATACTCAAAGCAAGTAATAGGATATATATGCACATACATGTACATGTACGTATTCACACACATACACATATGCATGTGTATGCACACATATATGTGTATATTCTACATACAGATATGTATATGGAATGTGTATTATGTATGTATGTATGTATATATGGAATAGGGACTAGATCTGTGACTTCATTGTAATGGGGAACTCTCAGGTGAGGATACTTCTGTTGAGGTGTAGAGTTGGGAGAGCTGGTTCCTACCAATACAAGTTACCTTCTATGCAACTTATAGTCTCGGCGAATTACCTAACTGAGCACTAACAGGTTGAGTGACTTGCCCAGGGTCACCTAGCCAGCATGTGTCAGAGGCAAACTTGAATCTAGGTCTTAACTTCCAGGTCAGCTTTCCATTCACTACACCTTACTTACTATCTCTATGTAGGAGTTATTTAATAAGCTGGTTAGTTCATAAGCCATTAATCTGTAATTGTTGAAGGTAGTTAGCAAAAATTTTTCAAGTGCCAGCTATATGAAGAAACCCTTTATGTGGGCTGTTACTTCTCTGTTGGCACTTTCTCAATGCAGAAATTAATTTTTTCTGCTGCAATAATAAAACCTACTTTTAAAAATACCAGCCCACAAGCTGTGGCTTCTTTCCTCTTCTTTTGTTTGAGCTTCTTCCTTTTCCTATTCTTTTTTCCTCTATGTTGCTCTTCTTCAAAATGGCAGCATGTATCAGAAATCAATTATATTCAAATTCAAATCATGCACATCAGTCGGAGAGCTGTAGTTATGAATTTTCCATTAATTGAGGTTTGCTGTTTCCTATGTAGGCAAACCATAGTATTCATTTTGTGGTATATTGAAAGCAAACGCATGCTAAGCACTGAATTATTTACTTCTAGCTCTCCCAAACCCTACCATATTCTCTGGTGACTCTGGCAGTGGTGGTGATTATATTTGTAGGCCTGTCTTCTTCAAAACTGGCAGTGGCTTTTTTGACACCGCTAACAAATGACATTGACAGCACAGAGTCCTTGGGGTGGCTCATAGTTTAAAAGGAAAAAAAGTCACAGTTGTGTGAAAGCAATCACATTATTGGCACTTAAAATTATACTTCCGTACACCAAGGTAAAAAAAAAAAAAACAAAAACAAAAACCCTGAAACTCTGGGACTGACTTTTATTAAAGCTACTGTGGGAAGCAGGGAGGCTGAAATCATACATTCAGTGTTCCTTGGACTGTTTCTGTCCCTGCATTTCTTAAGGCGCAAGCAAGTAGGATTGCTGGAAGGATCATGGATCCAGAGTTGGAAGGGACTTTTGAGGCCAATTAGTTCAAACCTCCTCATTTTTATGATGAAAAAGTTGAGGACCGAGAAGGAGAAATGACTTGCCCAAGGTATCATGAGTAGTAAGTATCAGAAGTAGGATTTGAACATGGTCCTCTGACGATAGGGCAGCCAGATGGCATGGTGGATAGAGTTCTTAATAGCTGTGTGACCTTGGGCAAGTCACTTAACCCAATTTACCTAGGAGCTGCTAGGTGGCTTAGTGGATAGAGCACTAGGTCAGGAGTCTAGAAGACCTGAGTTCAAATCTGGCATCAGATCCTTACCAGCTATGTGACCCTGAGCAATCCACTTAACCTCTGTTTTAATCCACTAGAGAAAGAAATGGCAAACCACTCCAATATCCTTGCCAAGAAAATCCCATGGACTGTGGTTCACAGGGTTATGACTGAATAACAACAACTTCTGACTATGGAGCCTGTGTTTTTTTCTACTGTCCCACAATGCCTTCTAAGGACCTTTAGAAAATTTTAGCATCCTACCACTGCATTTTATACAAAAAAATTAATTTGCCTATGAAAGGTTCAATGCCCAGGGCAAAAATTGATACCCACCTCAAGTAGGCAAACTGAGTACTGGGGATGTAGTTTCTCCTCTTAGTGGATAATAATATTGTGGGAAATACATATTTTTCTTAAAATAAAGGGAGGTGGACAGGTTGATCTTCCTAGTTCCAAAATTCTGTGACTTTGTGAAATTAGAAAGCCTGAGTATGAGCTTTAGTTCTTGTACTTCATGGTTGTATTGACCTGGACAAGTCATTTAACCTCTCTCAGCCTCAAGCTTCTCATCTGTAAAGTAGGGATAATAAACAGCACCTCCCTCATAGGGTCCTTGTTAGGATCAAATAAAGTAATATATAGATACTATGTGTGTGTGTGTGTATAGCTAGACATATAGGTAGAATTTATACAGCACTTTAAGATTTGCAAAACACTTGGCATATGT
>NW_020954608.1:120183-218108 GCF_900497805.2 Vombatus ursinus | reverse complement strand
TAAATTCTAGATATTATTATTAATTGGCAGTTTGCTGAGATGCTAGGTAAAGCTGATGCTTAAATAACTTTCCTAATCATCCATAATCCTGTTTGTATTGGAGATTTAGGGAGAAGGCAAGACTAGAGAAACAGCTCCTACTTACTTAGAATTTACCTGCTTAACCCACACCACGCCCTTATACATTACTCCCAAATAAGTGTCTGTGCTAGGAGTTCCACAGAAACAAAGGGTGAAAATATGGTCTTCCCCACCCTGTAAATTTATATACCTTAAGTGATTCTAACATAATGTAAATTCCTAAGATGAGGGATTACTTCATTCTTTTTATTTGTATCTCTAGCAAATGGCATAAGGTGGGCCCCATAACAGGGCAGCTCAATTTATACTTTTTTTTTTTAATGTGAGGCAATTGGGGTTAAGTGACTTGCCTAGAGTCACTCAGCTAGTGAGTGTTATGTGTCTGAGGCCAGATTTGAACTCTGGTCCTGTGCTCTATCCAGTGCGACACCTAGCTGCCCCAATTTATACTTTTTGATTGATTGATATAATAATCATAGTTTCCAGTTATATAGAGTTTTACAGACATCACTTCATTTGAGACTCAAAAATAACTTGGTACCTAGTGTAATATTTACCAAGATAAGGTCAAAATGGATACATGACCTAGACACAAAGAGATTTTATAAGAAAATTAGAAACACATGGAACATTTTACTCATCAGACTTATGGATAGGCAAACAATTTATGAATATGTAAGAGATAGAAAGCAAAGTTAGATTTAAAATGGATAATTTTGATTACATTAAATTAAAAAGTTTTGTACAAATAAATGTAGCCAAGATGAGAAGCAAAGCAGAAAATTGGGGAAAATTTTTGTAGATAGTTTATCAGATAATATTATTATCCCCATTTTGGAAGTTAGAGAACTAAGTCTCAAAGAGGTTAAATTATTTTTCCAAGGTCACACACCTATCAAGAGGCAGAACTAGAACTCAAATTAAATTTTTCTCACTTTTCTGACTCTTAGAATGAGGAGACCATCTGGTCCACTTCCTACATTTTACAGGTGGGAATTTTGGCCACAATATTATCATCCACCAAGGGGAGAAATTATTTCCCTAATTTTCAGTTATGGTACCATTTTTATAAGAGGTGAATCAGAAACTTGCTAGTATTCTAGACTAAACGCAGAAATGAATGAATGAATGAATGAAAAGGCATTTGTTAAGTTCCTCTTGTGTGGCAGGCACTGTGCTAAGCACTGAAGATACAAACACCAGAAGTGATACAGTTCTGCCTTTAAAGAGTTTATATAGGGGCAGACAACACATAGTGGGAAGTGGTATCTGTGGAAGGAATTTTTGATCTGGGGTATCATAGGAATGGTATGTTGATCCATAAGACAGTCAACTGACATAACCTTTCCAAAGCAAAGACACTGTTGATTTGATTATTGCACCCAGGGAATAGTCTGGTCTATCACTGGTTAGATATATAGTGGACCAGGCACATTTGCATTCAGTCAGTTTCCAGTTAAAGAAGCCCAGGCATCCTGGAAGGGAGTTTATTAACTGAGTGGATTAACTTCTCCAGCACCTGGGTTGGGGTACACATTCTGAAGGTCTGAGGTACAGCATTGTTGCAGATGAGGAGAATCAGGAAGCAGCAGGGGAGATGGCAAAATAACTTAGATAGATTGCTAGATGGTATATGAAGCGTAGTTTGGTCCAAGTAACCTTGGAGACTTTGCACTCATTCTATCACCAATGAAGATAGCTCAGGCTTGAGGAGTGAGTTCTGAAACTGGATAGATGAACTACCCCAGGGAATGAGGACATGGATTCGGGAAGTCATGTGCCCAGCAGGTCCGCTGATCCTCTTTATATCAGATGGCTGTCCAGTGTGTTCTGATCCCTGGCAATAATTCATATTTCAAACTGAATTCAAACCAGCTGTTCTCCCCAACTGTTTTATTTCTATCAATCAGTGTCAATGCGCTTTTTCCACTCTCAGAGGCATCTTTGACCTTCCTGTCTCTTATATCTCTTATATTGTATCTATTACCAAGTCTTGACATTTCTTCATTTGAAATGTCTCAGTTTCCTCTCCACTCTCCTACCACCTCAGTCCAGCCCTAGTCTGAATTATTGCAACTTTCTGCTGACTTGACTGTTTTTGGTTTCTCCCCCTTTCATCCATTCTTTGTGATTGTCAGAGGCAGGCTCCCAAAACATAGTATTTTGATCCGGCACTCCCTTGTTCACCAGCCTGCTCGAGAGCCTATCAGATCAGCTAACTCTTCAGCCAGGCATTCAAGACTGTTATTCATGCCTTGTCTATCAACAGCCTCTCACTATTCTCCAACTTCTAAGTTCCACTTCAAGTCAAGGGGGTTTCTTTACTGTCAAATGAGATAACATATGTAAAGCACTCTGCAGGCTGTAAAGCATTATATACATGCTAGTTATCATTATTAATTTATTATTACTATTGTCCTCTGCACCTGAGGTGCTTTTCTCCTCTTTACATACACGTACATGCCCAGCTCAAGCTCTGTTTCATCCATGAATTCTTCTCCAGTAACTTTAACCCACATCTGATCTCACTCTCTTTTTAAAACTACTCTTACACTTAAAATTGTTGAAGTGGAGAACTCAGAAAGTTGGGGGAGTTGCCTCTCCAGTAACCCCAAGTTCATTTCCCTTCCTTGGGGAAATCCCCTTTGAAAGAAATCCTAGGACACATCTGGCACACATTCCTTCTTAACTCAAGCTCATAGAATCTCTTTATTGTTGTTGTTGTTCATTCTTTTCGGTCGTGTCTGACTCTTTGTTCCCCTATTTAATGTTTTCTTGGCAAAGATACCGGAGTGGTTTGACATTTCCTTCCCCAGCTTGCTTTACAGATGAGGAATCTGAGGCAAACAGGGTTAAGTGAGTTGCCCAGGGTCACACAGCTAGTAAGTGTCTGAGGCCTGCTTTGAACTCAAGAAGGTGAGTCTTCTTGACTCCAGGTCCAGAGTCTGAAATTGTACTGACCTTGATGCCCCTACAGAATCCCCAATTTCCTGCAAAGTACAGCTTAAGTATCACTTCTTACATGAGGACTCTCCTGATTCCCTCAGTTTTTCATACTTTCTCCTCCTTTTCTGTGTATGTCTCATCTCCCAGTAGAATATAATTTTTAGTAGAATGTAAAATTCTTGAGGAAAAGTAATGTTTTGTTTTTGTCTCTGTATCACAGTGCCTTACACACAGCAGGCACTTAAGTGTTTGTTGGATTGAATTGAATTGACTCAGCACAGATAAGTTAATTATCTATAGCTTTAAGGCTCACAAGTGATTTCCCTCATGACAATACTGTGAAGTAGGTAACCTAAGTGTTATTATCCCTATTTTAAAGATGAGGAAACTGAGACAGAGCAAGGTTAAGGTAATTTCCAGTATCAATCAATTAACACATTTATTAAGCCCTTACTTTGTGCCCAGGCACTGTCCTAGATGCAAAACAGGGGCCTGATTGAAAAGAGCCCAGTTCTTATGAGCCAACACAGAGTGCTCCATCAGATGCATTCCCCCTTCATGGAGTTATAAGCATGCACAGGTATTCAATGACTGTATTTTATCTGCTTACAGTATGATCAAGAGGGGCCTTCTGGCTGACTGCTGAATTGCAACTGAGTGTCCTTACGAAAGATATTAACTGGCCATATTGCTCTCTCTCTTTCCTGGTGGCTAATGAGGGTTGACATACATTAATCCTCTGACTGGGGAGAAAGATATCCTTCACCCCCACCCCATCCTACTTTGGCCAACCTGTGGCCTGTGAATGCAGGGTTCAGATGATTTTCTTTCTCTTTTTTGTCTAGTCTTGATCTTAGATGAAGGAATATTGGAGACAGAACAGACTAAGTTAAAAACTTGTGAACTTGGAAACATTGTGAGAGCCACTGGGGCTCCAAAAGCTAGTATCCATATCACAATTTGCTAGCAGCTGAATCCAGTAAAACATCAGTGTAGACGGACCATAGGGGCCACCTGCTTGACCTGAAGAATAGTGAATTGATCCAGCAACCAAAACACCATTTTCTACAAGGGAAGGAATGACTTCATCTACTTCTTCCTTCCATTGGCTAGGTTGTATTTAGAGGTGAACTTGATGGTGACAATGCTTTGTAGTAACTGCTTTGTGTTTGAGCCTACTCTCTCCAGGGACTAAAGTGGTATATTGGAGAATCTGTGGCAGGGAGGAGGACTGGTATGTATTTTCACTTCTATTCTTGCTGTATTTTCTTAGTAAATATTCTTTGTAAAAGCTAATTAATAGTAATTGGTTGACTGACACTGAGGTGCTAATCACTGGGTCAGTCAAATGATGATGTAAGGGAGATAGGAACCATAAATGACAGTGATACTGGAGAAACACGCACAAATGGTAGCTCATGCCTATGAGATCAAAGAAAATTCCACAACCTCTTAAGGTTAACAAAGAGCAGTAATGGAAAGTTATAGTCATTCCTCTAGGGATAAGATAGACAGAGGAAGTGGGAGTTGGGATAAGGACCTCCCTCCCTCCCTGCTACTATAAAGCCTACACAAAGATAAAAATGTGTTCCTGTCCTCAAAGAACTTACCTTTCAATAGCTCACAAAACTACAAAGTGGAAGATCTCAAATTTAAGTTCCAGTCTCTTGAGTCCTAGGCGAATGGTTTCTCCTTTCCAATACATTCCTTCTCCACATAATTTAGTGTTTAATTAGCACATTATTTTTTTAACGTATGTTAATTTTGTCTCACTAACTAGACTGTAAAATCCTTGACAAGAAGCATCATGTCTTAGAGTTCTTTTATAACTCTGCCCTTCCTGTTCTTTCCCACTCCCCCTGCCCTACCAAGTACCTATAACAATGCTGGATACAGAGAAGGTTCTCAATAAGAATGTGCTGTTAGATTGGTTTAATCTGTTCAATCACTGGAACCCCCTCCTACTCTGTCATATCTGTCTGAATGGTGTCATGTATTGTATGAACTAAATGCACTGATAAATAATGTATTTTATAGAAGAAAAAGCACACTTTCCCTACTGCATGTAAATTCTGCACACTTGTGCAAAAATGTTCAAAATGATATTAGGGATAATGAGCCATACATTTCTGAGTTGCAAGTGGGTTTGGGGGGTTTTGTTTTTGCTTTTTTTCTGTAGATAGTTGCTGCTATACATTATACTAATAAATTTTCTCATTGTCTGGCAGAAATTTCTGGGAACATGTAGATGGGAGCTGTGACTTACAGTGTTCATCTGGTTTTGTTTTTCCTTCATTCATTTATCCTTTCACAAATTATCCTTTGTTCAGGGGTGGAGGGGTAGTGGAGAAAAACACAAAACAGTGAGTGAAGAATATTTTCCACTGGCTTTGCCAAACCTGTTAAGGAACATTCCATTTATTCTTCCAAAGCTAATGTTTACCTTTTCTAATCATCATGACTTTCCTCTGAAGTCAAGTATGTGAAAAGTTTTTAACCTACCACTTTAAAAAGATATTTTGTCTATGTCACATTGGTATGTACTTGTCACCATTTCTTGAACTGAATTCTGTATCAAATATGATTATGAGACAAATCACTGGAATACACCGATAAGAAATAAATTATTTCCAATGTTTTACATGCACTGACTACTCATTCTGAATTTTTAGAGATTTGTGGCAAATTCTGTCCTCATGGAAGTGAGTTCTCATTTTTCTAAAAGACAGAAGAAAGCATTAATTTCTAAAGAGAGCTTTTACTTCATCTGTAGAGATGACATGCTCTGACTCCTCTTTCATGTCCATTAGAAAAAGAACAGTAGTCTTCTGGAATTTTGTTTACTTCACTGGATTTTTGAAAGCTATTGGTCAGTATTCACTTTTGAAGGGAAGAGAAATAAACATTTTATTTCAAAGTATTTCAAGTACATTTAGCCCATATTGACTTGTTCCTTTACAAGGTATCATTTGATTCTTTCTGGCCCATCTTAGAAGCTGCCTACAAAGACGCTGAATGGTTTTTATCATTTTCTTGATTAGCTCCAGTGGCTCAGGAAGTGGGCCTAGGGATAAACAGCATGCAATACTTATAAATACCTCTTCCTTCTCTCCTCCTGGTTAAAAAAAAAAAAGAGTCTAATTCTGGGCACTATTTCCACAGTGACTGTAGGTATTCCACTAACAAGGCTTTTTTTCTAGCAGAGAAACAGAGGAACATACTGATTGTTTGCCTCAATCAACAAACATTTATTAAACACCTGCTATGTGCTAGGGACTTGTACAAGCCCTGGACATACAAAGACAAAAAGAAAAACAGTCCTGGTCCTGTAGAAACACATAGTCTAGTCAGGGTGATACGCACATACCTATACAAGTCTTTATAAGAGATAAAAGGCAGTTTTGAGGGAGAGAGATTAGCAGTCCAGGGTATCAAGAAAGGCCTAAACATTGGTGTTTAAGCTGGCCTTGAAGGAAACTAAGGATTCTGAGAGATGGAGGTGAGGAGAAGTGCATTAGAGTCATGAAGAGCAAGTGTGAGAAACAGCAAAGCCAGTTTATAGGACAGCAGTACGTGTGGAGGCATCTAAGGTAATAGGTAGCCAGAGGTTCAACCTGGAGTTAGGAGAATCTGGATTCAAATCTCAGCTCAGACATTTATTAGATGTGAGTGAGATCTTGGGAAAGTCACTTAACCCCTGTTTACCTCAGTTTCTTTATCTGTAAAATGGAGATAATATTAGCACCTATCTCCCAGGGTTGTAGTGAGGATAAAATAAGATAATATTTGTAAACTGCTTTGAAAATCTTAAAACTCTATATAAATGTTAGCCCTCATTATTACATGAAGGGAATTAATATGCAGTAATTAATACACAGGATTAAAATTTAGTTTGGGTCAGGGTATGTCGGGCTTTAAAATTGCCAAAAAGAGATTATATTTTATCCTAAAGATAACAGGACTACCACAGTTTACTGAGGAGGGGAGTGACATGGTTTCTATTTCTCTTTCACCCTTCACCCACACCCTCTGCACATATTCCCCAGAGTATGGAAGGGCAAGGGGACTCCACCAGGCCCTCCTACATTCTCTCATTCTTCCTTAGATCTGAGCTTAAGCTTGGGTCAAGATGAGCCTTAGTCCTTGTAGATGGAGGCCTCTGCAGGTGTACCCATCATTTGTCTGGTTGTTTCTGATGTGCAGACACTGAAAGTTTCTTAGCCAGTCCCCAAGGGCAAAGAGATATATATTTCTCAGTTTCTCCTGCATCACACACATTTCAAAGAATCAGACTTTGTACATATGTGAAGGGTCTAAGAATGGTTTCTTTTTTTCTTCCCTCGCTCTCTTTCTTTCTTTCCCTTCTATCCTTCCTTCCTTTTTTTATAATGAATTGAATGCTTCTAAAAGAATAAGAAACAAATTGGATTTAAACCAAAAATTGGTTGAAAAAGTAAGTTCTTAAAAAATAACAGTTTCAAGTCAAAGCCTCAAAACAACAAAACCCTGGAAATTCTGGGTTTAGCTTAAAACTCTGTCATTAACTCATCCCTTTGGAAGATAATAGAGAACAATACCTTCTCACATCCCTACAGAGCACTTTGTTCTGATATCCTAGAGCACTTAACAACGAATAGTTAAAATTAGCAATAGAGCAATAGATTTCCTAAAGGAATTATTTTAGACAAATGGAAACAAAACAAATCACTTCCAAGTTTAGATTTAATATTCCAACGATAACAGTAATCTTTATTACAACTGGCAATATCTTTTTATCCGCAGGGTCAGTTTGGGGGAGGAAACATAGGATCCCAAGGAATAGGGAGCAAACCTGTTATTTTGGGGGGTATAGAATTTCCACATTAGGAAACTCTCTCTCCAATGGCAGATTGTCACCTTCTCTGAAATTTCTGGTCTTAGATTTTGGTCCAGAATGCTAAGATGCAAAGTGACTTGGTGAGAGTCATATAGCTAAGCTATATCAGCAGGAAAGCTTGAACCCAGGTCTTTCCTGGTTCTGAGGAGCACTCTTTTATTCTCTACACCATGCCTTGCTGCCTAAAATCAAAATATCATAGAAATGGAATTGGAAGGAACCTTAGAAATCATCTCACATGCTCTGTAAACTACTTAACCTTCCTAGGACTCATGGCTTGGACTAGATGGTCTCTAAAGTTCCTTTCAGCTTTAGATCTATGAGCCTTCATTTTCCAGAAGGGGAAACTAAGGCCCAGAGAGATTAAATGACTTCCTCAAGGTCACGGGTAATAAATAACAGAGCAGTATTTGAACCCAGTTTATCTAACTCCATTGGATAGCTAGGTGGTGAAATGGATAGAGTGCTCGTCCTGGAATCAGGAAGACCTTAGTTCAAATACTCAGACACTTACTAGCTGTGTGATCCTGGGTAAGTCACTTTGCCTGAGTTTCCTCATCTGTAAAATGAGCTGGAGAAGGAAATGGCGAACTATTCCAGCATCTTTGTCAAGAAAACCCCAAATGGGGTCACAAAGAGGCAGACACAACTGAACAACAACAACAACAAATCTGACTTCAAATACAATGCTCTTTTCACTGTCCCACATAGCAGATTGAGAGAAGAAAAAGGTCTCAAAGACCACATTAGTGATGACACTTTAGAGGGAGTCACTTTGCTTCTCTGGCTTCATCTGTGAAGTGAAAGGGTTAGATTAGATGAGGAAACTGAGGACAGAGAAGTAAAGTAATTTGCCCAGTGTCACAAAGGTAGTAAATCACAGAAGCAGAATTTGAACCCAGGTCCTTTGTGTCTATATCAAGCATTTTTCTCTACTGTGCCAAATTTCCTCTACCAATGAGTTGAGAGCTTCAGAATTATCCCTAATCAGTCATGGAAACTAGACTGTTTATACAATAAACATTGTTGGTAACCTACAAACTAGGATCTTTCAATGTAACCTTGGTTGGATTAGAAAGTCTTTCCACTAGAAAAAACTTCAGAACAACTTTCAATTAACTTTATAGGTCTTCTGTTTTATATAGCCGTATAATCTATTTTTACAATATGATTCATATACTGATGTATCTCGCTGTAGAGTAGATTTATTCATTGGAATGGGATAGGGAGAGGGAAAGGTCTTGTGATCTCATTCATTTAAGGAATTCCCGGCTAAAGAACCAATGAAAGTTGGCATAGTCTTTGCAACTTATAGTCTTAGAAAGTTGCCAGGGGACATTGATCAGTTAAATGACTTTCCCTGGAATCAGGGGAATGCTGGAACCAATTCGAACACTAACTAAAATGGGCTTGGGGTTTTGGTCTGTTTCATTTGTCCTTTTTCACTTCTAGGTGAAGGCAGTGGAGTCCTGGACCTTAGCGCTCAAGCCGTGGGGACTCAGGAGCCCAGGATTCCAGTCCAGATATTGGAAGAGGCCCCATATGGAACCCCTGAGAAGCTAGGGCTCTGAGAAACTAGCCCAGGGGGATTTTGGACTTGGAACTTGATAGGATTAATGAATGCCACCTACAAACCAAGCTAAAATGTGGTGAGCCCAATCTGCCTCTCCTCCCCAGAGTCAGAGGTGTTGCCTCCTGGTATTGGGGGAAATGTTTGTTTGTTCTTATTATATCTTTCAAGTATTCCTTTGTGAAAGTTAATCTGACTATTATGTGATTAAGTGGAACCAGGGTGTATGGAGCACTAATATTTGGGGAACTCAATCTGTGGGCGGCTCTAGCAAGCAGCAGAAGAGATCCCTCTTAAATCCCATAAAATGGGGGGTGGTGACATGTAAAGGTAAGTGACCTGGCCTTCAGGCAGTGGGGACCAGAGGAGGCATGTTACATAAAGAAAATCTCTAACACATCTCCAACTCCTTTCTCCCACCATTCTGGTGTGATTGTGGATACTTATACTGAGTAGTGTGACGGTGAGAGTACTTGGTTGACTCAGAGGGAGAAGTTAAAGGAATAAAACCAGAGTGAGTGTTACTCGAATGCTCACTTGATGTTACACAGAACCTGACTTGAATGCTGTTGGCTTCGTTCTGTCTTAACACAAGACATTTCTAGACTGAGGGAATCACACCAAGTTATTTTATTTTTTTATTTGATGGACACTGGCTCTGATACACTGTAAATCAATGAACTATTCAGGGAGGCTTATGGAAGAAGAATTGGCTTCCCTTTCATTCATTCCACAGACATTTATCAAACACTAATTATACGCTGAGTGATAGTGATGCTAAACAAAAAAAAAATAATAAAAACAATGGCTAACATTTATATAGCACTTGAAGGTTTTGCAAACAACTTTACAAATATCTAATTTAATCATCACAACAACTCTGGGTGGAAGGTAGGTGCTGTTATTATCTACTTTTTCACCTGTGAGGAAAGTGGGACTGAGTGAGGTGAAGGGTCACTTAGCTAATAGTTGTCTGAGCAGGATTTGAACTTAGGTTTTCCTGACTCTCTGGTAGCTGGGTGGACCAGTAGATATAGGGCCAAGCTTGGAGTCAGGACGTCCTGAGTTGAAGTTCAGACTTAGACACTTACTGGCCATGTGACCCTGGGCAAGTCACTTAACTCTGTTTGCCTCAGTTTCTTCATCTGTAAAATGAGCCACAGAAGGAAATGGCAAACCACTCCAGTATCTTTGCCAAGAGAAGAATTGGACACAACTGAAACGACTGAACAGCAGCAATGAACAACATCCTGACTCCAGCTCCAGAGCTATATGTGCATGTGCTCTATCCCTGCCCTCAAGAAACTTAGATTCTATTGGGGAGAGGGCTATCATATGTCAGTCACTTAACTAGTATCTATTAAGCACCTCTGATAGGTCAAGCATTGTGCTAAGTGCTGGGGATTCAAAGAAAGACAAAAGACAGATACTGTGCTCAAGGAGCTTACAATCTAATGGGGAAGATGATATGTAAACAACTATGTACAAAATATATACAGAATATATTGAGGATCATCTCAGAAGGAAGGCAATAAGATTAAAGAGGAATGGGAAATTCTTGCAGGAGGTGAGACTTTCGTTGACTCTTGAAAGGAATCAGAGAAGCCAAGCGTAAAAGATATGAGGGACAGACTTCTAGGCATGGGGGACAAGCCAGTAAAAAAAAAATTACAGGAAAGGGAAATGGAGTGTCTTGTGGCAGGGCCAGCAAGAAAGGTAGTATCCCTGAGGGAAGAGAACATGGGGGCTTCAAGGTGTGAGAATACATGAAAGTTAGGAAGGGGCCAGGTTATGAAGGGCTTTACAAGCCAAACAGGATTTTCTATTTGATCTTGGAGGTAATAGGGAGCCACTGGAGTTGAATGAATGACATAGTTAGACTTGCACTTTAGGAAAGTGAATTTGACAGCTGACTGACATGAACAGAGATGAATAGATACGAGGTTATTTGAGGAAGGTGATAGTACTGACAACTGGAAGGATCAGGAAGGACTCCATGGAGGAGGTGGTGACTGAAAAAAGCCTTGAAAGAAGACAAGGATTCTGAAGGGTATTGATGAGGCAGGAGATGGAGTGTCAGCTTTGTGGAATTTGTAGCACAGTAGTCCAGTTTGATTTGAGGCAGCTGGATGGCACAGTAGATAGAATCCTGGGCACAGAGTCAGGAAGACCAAAATTCAAATCTAGCTTCAGACACTTACTAGCTTTATAATCTAAGGCAAGTCACTTAACCTGTGTCTCAACTGTTTTTTCAACTGTAAAGTAGGGAAAATATAATATCTAACTCCCAGAATTATTGTGAGGATCACATGAGATACTATTTATAAATTACTTAGCAAATGCCTGACTTGAAGTGGTCACTATATAAATGTGTATTTCTCCATCTGTAAAATTGGCCTAAGGTAATGTGGATCATAGATCTAAAGGAAGACATTATATAGAGAAGAGTAGAAACCAATAGTTTTAGAGTTAGAAGACCCCAGTCTGACTACTGGCTCTTTCATTCACTAACTGTGTGACCTTGGATAAGTCATTTAACTCTCAAAACTTTGGTTTCATCATCTATAAGATGGGGATAAGAACATTGGCTTTATCTCCATTACAGGGCTGTTATGAGGATCAAATGAGATACATGAAAAGTCCTGTGCAAACTATATAAAGAACTATCTAAATCACAATTAATTTTCAAATGTAAGCTACTGATGCAGTTTGCTATCAAGTTCAGGTGGTTTTCTGCTTAGTCCAACAACAAAAGAGGATAGTCCTAACTCCCTGGGTGCAACTAAGGAGGGAAAGGTAGTCTGAGGGGCAGGAATGTATCCCAGAGTCCTGGAATCCATGCAGAACCAAAGGGAATTCCTACCCCTCACCCGTGCCTCCCTTAACAGTGTGCTCTGTACATCTGCATAGCATTGCTTAACTCACACACACATGAATTTGTTTGTGTGTGTGTGTATCTAGATATCTGTGTATATACACATATAGATAAATACTTCTATGTAACTAAACACAAATATACTTATATATATATATATATGTATATATGTGTCTTGTATTAAATAAGTTGCTTCTACAGTCTCAGTCTGGCAGGAGAAAACTGATAAAAAATATCATTACTGTCTGAATAGCACCAATTAGTGCTGTGTGGACAAGAGTATAAAAGAAAATAGTATTTTAGAATTGGCCCAGTGGTCAAAAGACACATTTAGCTTCTTAGAATGAAAGCTTGTTGGCAGAGAAATGTAAGGCATCCTATTCAGGCAGAACATTTGTGTTCCGAAGCCATATTCTGAGCTATAGTCTTTATTTTTCAACATTGCTGTTTGTCATCTATGATCACTCAGAGGTGGCTATTAGTTTGGCCTGTTAGCTCAAAGTGCGATGATTGGCCAAGTATAAGGCTCAGGGGCATATTGCTTAGCAGAGCCCCTGGACACCAGGCAGTCGTCAACAAGGATGTACTTAATCACTCACAGGGGTGGGGAACCTGTGGCCTAGAGGTCACATGTGGCCCTCTAGATCCTCAAGTGTGGCCTTTGACTAACTCCAAACTTCACAAAACAAATCTCCTTCATAAAAGGATTTCTTCTGTAAAACTTGGACTTGCTCAAAAGGCTGCACCCAAGGATCTAGAAGGCCACATGTGGCCTCGAGGCCAGAGGTTCCCCAACCCTGAATGCAACGCTCTTCCCTCAACAGGGAGAATTTTCCCACATACGTTTTTGAATGGCCATGTCTCAATGGTATCCAATCAGATGCTATTTGAGAGTCATGCTAAGCAGTGTTAACGAGAGAAGATTCTTCACTTAGCCAAGTCATTCTCACCTCTCATTCGGTGCCTGATCAACTTGGGGCCAACATGGAATGAATGATTGGGAAAATCAGGTTAGCCAAAAGCTGCCTTCTTGATCAGATGTCTTCATAGATATCTCAGTTTAATAGAGTCTGCCACCGGCTAGGGGACATTATATAAATGTCTGCCTCACTTCTATAGGGGAGACACGGTTCCTTAGATTCATGTGTAGTCTACCTTTTGAGAACTTGCCAAAAGGGTTTGGGACAGCTCTCCAAGTTTCAAGATTTCAAACTTTACTTGAGAGCAAATTACCCACAAACCTCCTTTAGGATCAGGGTCACCTCCAAGGTACAGTTTGGATAATTTACCCTTAGGTAAAGTCTGAGACCTCCTCAGTTCTACATTAGGTTGGTTGTTGTCCTTCATTCTTGAAGAGGACCAAAATGACATCACTATGCTGGAGTCAAGTTACAGTGTGTCTGACTCTTTCTGATCAGACTAATATGAGCTCGGAAGGTTCTACCACAGGTCGGGCACAAATAGTCCCTGTGAACATTTGGGGTGGATTCTCTGAATTTGCACATCTCACATTTCTCTTGAGCTACCTCAATTCTGTCTGCTTTGCTCATAGAGCACAGCACCTTCTCTGATGAGGGCACGCCATGCTGAGCGGTCCTGTGCCAGTGTCTCCCATGTCACACAGTCAATTCCAAAGTTCTGCAGAGAGACCTTGAGAGTGTCCTTGTATTACTTCTACATTTAGAAAAATGACATCTATTAGAAATCTATAAGAAATCCAATTACATCTCTAAGAAATCCAATAATTCATTTTTTGAGTCTACCCCAAATAATGCAATTTGTTTGGGCCCTTTGTTTATAGAGCTTAGGGGAAGTACTCCCTAGCAGTTGTGAGGTTGCTATTTGTAAGAAACACTAGGATCATATTAACAAAAGATTATGAACCAATCCGTATTGTTAATGATGGAAAAAAGCTATTCTTTTTAGATTAATCCTTGTGTTGTTTCTTCACTATAGACATAGTAACCCATTCTTTTAAGATTATATAAAAATTTGGCAACTTTTGAGGGCTATAGCCTATATGAGAAATAATTAGTAAGGGTAGCTACAGGCCAGAAGGGTGTCATTTGGTCAAATTATCTTCTACATCCTTATTAATGATAGCTACTGCTTGACCCAATGACCTGAGAAACTATAGATATGCCTCTTCCAAAGCCCAGGGCAAACTGTCATGAGCTGCCATTGATCTAGAATAGAGTTTTGGAAACTCTGTCCTACCAGTTGATTTTCCTTTGGCCTATGACAAGTTACCAAATGCTGTGTCAAAGGATCATAGATTTGAGGTGGAAAGGACCCCAATAGTTATCTGGTCCAAACCCTTTATTTTACAATTGAGGAAACTGAGGTCCAGAGTGGTTAAGTAACTAGCTCAAGGTCTCACAGTGCAAGGATTTGAACCAATTCCTCTGACTCCAGATCCAGCCCTCTATCCACTGTATTATGACACCTCTGTCAATGAGTTGGAAGCCCCTTTGCTCTTCACAGTAAAGGTCAACAATCAGTTGTGTACTTATCTGTAAGTCCCAATGCTAAGTTTCCAGGAACACATTCCTTTGCAGGGTTATCCACACTTAGGTACTTTAGTCTGATACAAAGTTATATATACTGACTTTCAGGGAGTCAAGTAATGTCAAGAAACATTCATTAAGGCTTTACTTTGTGCCAGGCATGATGGCAAATACAGATACATGCAAAAAGAAAGTCCCTATCCTCAAGAGTCTTACATTCTGATAAGGGAAGATAATATATAAAAGGAAATGGAAAAGGAGGTGCTGGTGAGAGTAAAGAGGTCTGGAGAGTTGAGAGGGGAACCCAGAGAGTAATGAAAGAGTGAACATGGCTAGCTTGGGCACTTTCCTTAAAATGGAAGTTCTTGAAGGACTTGAGAAATCAGAGAAAAGGGACACGACATGAAGTGATTTGCCAGAATGAAAAGGCTAGAAAATCAAGAGTAGAGCCCAGAGAAGAATGAAAGAGTGGGAGGAAGAGACATTAAATTGATTATAAGATAGCCAATTTTGGTGGAGGTGGGGAGGGGAAAAAGGGACCTGGTTGATAAAAGTGTCAGTGGTAATATGACCTTGGCTACTTTAGACAAAAGAAGGTTAGAGTTTGGGAGACTTGATAGAGAAACTAGACTGATAAGTTCTGGTCACAACCCCAGTAGATAGCCACATTTGGGCAGTTGGGAATGGGAAAAGGGAATGGGTTTCAGGTGGTAGGCTTCACCTGGGGAGTTTAGATTGAAAGGAGCTGAGTTTGGGCAGGCAGGAAATGCTGGCTGGCAGCAGAAGATTAAAACTGATTTGGTGGATTATAAAGGTGGAGTTGACTTTGAGTTAGTGGGATGTTGGGGCTAAATCATACAATTAGTCTTTTTTGGGAGGAGAGGATAGATATGAAGATATTGACCATTTTCCTTCAATGTCTTTCTTTCTTTCCTATGGTTCTTTCCCTTTCATGTTGAAGGTAGGGATTGTTCCTTTTTTTCTTTCACTGTCTAAATATTTTATTTTTCCAGTCATATGCAAAAATAAATTTTAATATTCTTTTTTTAAAATTTGGAGTTTGTAATTCTCTCCCTCCATCTATTTCCTCCCCTCTCATCGAAAAGGCTAGCAATTTTATATATGTTATACATGTGCAGTCAAGCAAAATATATTTACATATTAGTCATGTTGTGAAAGAAAAAAACAGACCAAAAAAAAAAAAAGGATGCAAAGAAGTAAAAAATAGTATGCTTCGATCTGCATTCAGACTCCATATGTTCTTTCCCTGGAGGTGTGAGTAGCATTTTTTATCCTATGTCCTTTGGAATTGTGCTGGATCTTTGAATTACTGAAAATAGCTGAGTCATTTATAGTTGATCATCATACAATATTGCTGTTACTGTGTACAGTGTTCTCCTGGTTCTGCTCACTTCACTTTACATAAGTTCATGTAAGTCTTTCCAGTGTTTTTCTGAAAGAATCCGGCTCATCATTTCCATCACAATCACCTATCACAACTTATTTAGCCATTCCCCAATTGATAGGTGTCCCTTCAGTTTCCAATTCTGTATCACTACAAAAAGAGCTGCTATAAATATTTTTGTACATACATATCCTTTCCATTTTTTAAAATCTCTTTGAGATACAGATCTAAAAGCAATATTGCTGGGTCAAAGGGTATGCACAGTTCATCCCTTTGGGCATAGTTCTGAATTACTCTCTTGAATGGTTGAATCAGTTTATAACTCCATCAATAGTGCATTAGTGTCCTGGTTTTCCCATTTTCCCTTCAACACTTGTCATTTTCCTTGTCTGTCATGTTAGCTAATCTGGTAGGTGTGAGGTGATACCTCAGAGTTAGTGATTTAGAATATAGTGATTTAGAACATTTTTTTATATGACCATAGACAGATTTGATTTTATCTGAAAACTGCCTGTTTGTATCTTTTGATCATTTATCAATTAGAGAATGATTTATATTCTTATAAATTTGACTTAGTTCTCTATATATTTGAGAAATGAGGTCTTTATCTAAAACACTTGCTGAAAAACATTTTCCCCAGTTTTCTGCTTTCTTTCTAATCTTGGCTGCATTGGTTTTGCCTGTGCAAAACCTTTTTAATTTAATGTAGTCAAAATTATCCAATTTAAACCCCATTTTATACCTCTTTACCTCATTTGGTATTAAATTCTTCCCTTATCCATAGATCTGACAGGTAAACCATTCATGCTCCCCTAATTTGCTTATCATATCACCCTCTCTGTCTAAATCATTGTACCTATTTTGAACTTATCTTGGTATATGTTGTGAGATGCTGATCTATACCTAGCACCTGTCAAACCACTTTCCAGTTTTCCCAGTAGTTTTTGTCAGATAGTGAGTTCTTGCTAGAATCTTTGCATTTAGAAAACATTAGATTACTATGGTCATTACCCACTATATATTATGTACTCAATCTATTCCACTGATCCACCATTCTTTCTCTTAGACATTACCAGACTGTTTTGATGATTACCACTTTGTAATACAGTTTGAGATCTGGTACAGTTATACCACCTTATACCACATTTATTTTTCATTAATTCCCTCAATATTCTTGACCTTTTGTTCTTCCAGATGAATTTTATTATTTTTTCCAGCTTGACAAAATAATTTTTTGGTACTTTGATTGATGGGGCACTGAATAAGTAAATTAATTTAGGTAGAATTGTCATTTTTGTTATATTGGCTTAGCTTATACATGAGCAATTAATATTTTTCTAATTGTTTAACTCTGCCTTTATTTCTGTGAAAAGTATTTTGTAATTGTGTTCATATAGTTCCCGGGTTTGTCTTGGCAGGTGAACTCCCAAGCATTTTATATTGTCTATAGTTATTTTAAATGGAATTTCTCTTTCTGTCTATTGTTGCTGGACTTTGTAGTGTATAGAAATAGTGTATAGAAATGCTGTGATTTATGTGGGTTTATGGTAGGAATTGTTTCCTTCTTTGAACCTGTGACACCAGTGTTTGCCACAGTGTCTAGTACATAGCAGTTGATTAATAAATGTTTGCTGATTGATTGGTTCCCCTCTTCTTTATCTCTCCCTTCTCTTTCTCTCAATGTATCTATTTTTCCTCATTCCCTGTTCTTTTTCCTCTGAACTTAATTTTACTTCTTTGTTTTGCTTACTGAATTGTGTCCCATATTTCTCTCAAAATTAAAAAAAAACTTTGTTACTTTTTATTTATTTGTGACTATATACATATACATATGTATGTATATGTATATATTAGTTCTCCAAAAACATTTAGAAAATAAGGTATTTTCCTGTCCTTGATCTAGTCCAAAGCAGTTCTTGGTACCTTACCTAAATAAAGCTCAGCTTCTATATTCACTTCTCAGCTTGAGCTTTCTTCAGACTGGGAGTTGTTTTTATTTCACAGCAAGATCCTAGATGGCCAAAGATATCTTAGATGATGGTGGAGGGGAGTACAGGAAGGAGGATGTGGTTACACGAGTTTGCCTACTTTCTAGAAGAACCAATCTCCATCTGAATTCTGGGATTCTGTTGTCCAGAAGTTTGATAAGAGGTACTCAGACTGAGTCTGTGTAGCTAAATAAGGGCAAGACACTATCAAAGATTAGGGAAAGGTAGAATGGCTAAATAGAAATGTAATGAATATTATTGTGTTTTGAGAAATGATGAATACTATAAATATAGAGAAGCATGGAAAGACTTACTTGAACTGATAGAAAGTGAAGTAAGCAGAGACACGAAAAAAATATACACAATGATTAAAAAATATAAATGGAAAGAATGACAACCAACACAAAAGAATGAAAACTGAGTGTTGAAAAACTACAAGGAACATGGTTAGCCTCATAAAAGATATATGAGAACAGAATTTCCCCTACTTCTTTACAGATTTGGGGGTCTATGTGTCTGGAATGTTGCAGATAAATTCAGATTTCTTTAATGTATTGATTGGTTTTGCCAATTTCCTTCCTTTACTTTCTTTCTTTTTTCTTTTTAAAATAATTATTTGTTATATGGAATGGCTTTCTGGGAGAGGTAGGAGAAGGGATAAAGGGAGAAAGTTTAGATCTTGCAAAAACAAAAGATAGCAATGTCTAAGATCCCACTTGAACTCAGATCTTCCTGATTCCAGGCCCCATGCTCTATCCACTGTGCCATCAAGCTGCCCTTTTTCTTAGAGTTGCCTGCAGGTTAGAAGTCCTATATGCTTTACTCTTTGTAGGCGAGGCAAAAGTTTTCAGCAAATACTGCTAGACATCTAATAATATAATGTATTAATAATAATAACTAAATAATAAATGTATTAAATACTACAACAGACTATCCCTGCCTCATCTTTGCATACAGGAGAAAAGCTTTTGAAAATCTATTTGCAATAGACAATGCTAAATAAAATACTTGCCTAGTGACTTTTAAGATGGTTGTCCATGAGGCAGAATGCAACTGTGATTTAAGATCAAGTGACCAGATTTGCAAAATGAAAAATGGGGGCAACCATTCTGAGCCCGAGTCCTAAAAACAAAAAATAATCTTGCTAAAATGGGATAGTTGGTCACCTAATACCTGAGGCAGCTTAAGAGGGAAGGAGGGAGGCTGGGTTATAACCATTAGATAAATCCTGATGTGATTTATCCTTTTCATTTCTAGGATGAGAGTAAAATGCTGAATGAATTTGGGCTTTGGAAAGATCCAGTCAGTATTTTTCTCCTTTCATTGGAACTCTGCCCTGATTCTGTAGTACAACCTGTATTCTTTTCCTGCTGAATCTTATTCTGAAATGAAATGATGTATGTTAAAAACACTTTATGTGGGTTATCACTATTTTACTCTGACGGCCTATGAGCCTTGAGATGAGAAGTATTGTTGTCTCTGAGAACCCAGACTTTCAGAAGAGACCTTGGTGATACCAGCTCCAGATCTATGATGCCATGATGCTCTGCTAATTTGGCAGTTAAGTGGCAGAGTGGATATAATACCAGATCTGGAGTCATGGAAGATCTGTGTTTGAATCATCTCAGATACCTACTAGTTGGCCATGGGAAAGCCACTTAACCTCTCTTAGCTTCAGTTTCCTTAGCTATAAAATGGAAATAATAATAGTCCTACCCTCACAAGAATTGAAGATAAAATGAGTAAAATGTAAGGTGCTTTTGCAGACACTAAAGCTACACACACACACACACACACACACACACACACACACACACAAGCTATTATAATTTTGTCCTACTCCTTGATTTTATAGATGAGATTGTTCAATCCCAGAGAGATTCAGTGTCTTGATACAGCAAGGTCAAGGGCCAGAACCAGGATCAGAACTTAGACCTTCTGCTACCTAGTTCATTTTCTACTAAATCCTGCTGCCACTTAGAAAACAGAGGGTTGCATACTTCCTATCCCTGTGCCCAAGCACTTAAAAGGTGGTGGGGAAAACATAAATATTTATTTCCCCCAAAAGAGATCCAGGGGGACCCAAGGGAAAATGTTAAAAGTGGAAACAGCTTCTTAAAAGTTGAATAACTGCTAAGGTCTCCCTAATAGCACTTTACAACTAGATCTAAAGGAAACATTCCCCAGTTTAAAGTACATGGACTATTTGAAATTAAGCTCGAATTGTACAAGTTGCAATCCAGTCCCAATTCATGATTGTTATAGCTTTGTGAAAGGAAAAAAATACAGTTGTGGATGTAAAGACTCAGTCACAAGAAGGCAAGAGTTTTATTTCTTTCATGAAAAATGACTCTTACAGCAGTGTAATACAGCCATAATACTTTGCGGTGTGTTCCAGGGTTCAGGACCAAGTGAGAATGGCAACACCTATTAAATAACCCTTACTAGTCTTGCTGCACCTGCATTTTCCTCGGAGGTCTGCTATTCACTGGGTGGGGAGGTTTTTTAGCTTGTAAAAGCTTAGAAAAACCCAGCCTGAGGTAGTTGTGACCTGTAGTAAATCCAGTTTCCAGAGAGGTGCTGTCATTCATAACATTTGTGTACTAGTAAGGAAATGAACCAGGAAGAGACATGTTAATTTCTGCTTTCTTTTGAAGACTAATAGAAGAAAGAGAAGGAGGAAGAGGAGCAGAAGGAGGAGGAGGAGGAGAAGGAGAAGGAGAAAGACAAGAAGGAGGAGGAGGAGGAGAAGGAGAAGTAGAAGAAATAGAAAGGGGCCAAGTTGGTAGGGGTAGAAACTTATTTTCCACCTTTGTATGGATGATAAAACAATGAAGAGGGAAAGGGAAAAAAAGATTATATAGCATGTGACAGTTTCCTTTCAAGTAATCACATAGTAAGGTATAAACCCCTAGTCTGCTTGGAGAAGTTTGCTCAAAGTAGCAGCTGCTCATTAGGTTATAGGCAAACACATATTAGCAGCAGCTGACTGGAGAATACACGTCCATTTCTATTTCATTTCTTTTTTCAAAACAATGTCTACTGTGAAAGAAAATCTCTTTACGTTTGTGACACAATTGGTCCCCTGCATTTTCTTCTGTCAGGTCGTATCCCATGCACAGTGTGACCTGCTGGTAAACATCACTTTACATTAGGGATTTAAAGAATGGTACTTCTTCCTTATTTGGCTAGAAGATGGTAATCACCTGACAAGCATTTGCCTGCTATTCACAAGAAAGAGAAACCATGTGAAATCAAATGCTTTTATTTATTTTACCACTCCCTCTTTCCTTCCCGACAACCAACTTTCTGTAAATGCATGTATCTGACATAATTCCAGCAGATAGTGAGTATTCCACAGCTGGTGAGACTTTTCTTGTTTGACTCTGATGTCTGCATCTTATCACTGTGTGCAAATTATTTAGCAACTGCCATATTATTTATAGGTATGAATTGCACACATTAATCTCATAAATAATTCATTTTGGGGATGTGAATTAACATTCTGCCACAGTTAAAAAAAACTATTTTTGCAAAGCTAATATAGATTGTTATTGTGTATTACATTCAATTTCTTTTGGCCATTACATTTTGATGCCTACAAGTTGTGATGAAAGAAAAAAAATTTAAAACAACTTTGGTTTTGTGTACCCATGAAAAGTGAAATAGAGAGGAGAATGATCTAGATAGGCCAGTTCGGGGCGGGCGGGGTGGGGTGAGGGACACATGAAAATCTTTAAAATATCCAGAGAACAAAGGCAGAAGTGAGAGTCTGAGATTCTAGATTATCCAAAGAATTGTCTCACTTCCAAGATCTTCTTTGGGTATGTGGATGTAGCCATGCTGGAGGAACCTTTCAATGTACAAAGAAAAGGGTTTGCCTTGCTCCTTAATGAGAATTCTGTCACGTGCAGACACTTAACAGGAAATAGTTTGATGGGAAAGGTATTAGCTCTCATCCTAATAGTATGGCAGGCTGTCACCACTGTTTCACCAGTTGGTAAACAAAAACTTGGCTTAGGTACATCAGGATTCGTTTTATAACTTGAAACAAAAACAAAAAGCTCCACTCCCCCACAGTAAGACATAAGAATGTCACTGTGGACCTAACAGAAAGACAGTCTCAAGTTTGTTTGCTAGTAGACTCCTAGGGAGCTGAACACAAAAATCCAATAAATAATTAGCTCTCCTGTGACAGGCTTCTGAATTACTGTGATACATTAATTGGACAAAATTAGCATGAATTAAGGCAAATAAGTATAACATGTAATTTATTACTTACTAAGCATGGTGCTGCAGTGGAAGCCTCAGATTTCCCTTAAGATTGCTTTAACAGCTATAATGCATTCCTTAATTTACTCTGTGGAAAATCAATTTTTTCAGAGTTCATTAAGCACCAATATGTTACAATGCAACTCTCTAGAGCATAGAGCCACAATACATTATGCAAATCCATGCCAGTGTGGCACCAATATGTAAATAGCAATAATACTATTGTCAGCCTCCTATTGATAAGTCTAACAGGAACGATGGTGTCTGGACCTTCTCAAAATCAGTTGCCTGTTTTTACCTATTTGGGAACTCTTGTAATCCAGCATCTTCTAAATATAGTTATGTTTGTTTTAACACACAACTTTTTGTTCCTCAAAGGCTAGTAACAGAGACTTCATTTACTTGGATTTTTAATATTCTATGAGCCTACTTTTCTACTCTTCTATCTATGCCTATCCATTAATTGGCAAATTTTATTGAGCCCTTTATATTATAGCAGAGTCACTTCTTGTTGGCATCATCATCATCTTGATTTGAGACTGTGATTTCATTGATGCAGGGAGTAGTGCGTTGGTAAATATTTAACAACCAGCTCACATCTGACTTTGAAAATGCATCATATGCTTAAGTTTAATATGCATTATTAACTCTTTTCCATCACTTTCTTAAATCTAAGATGATCAACAAAACAACTAATCAAGCTCTGGTTTGTAGCCTTTGCTGATTTCTGAGGAGTGAATGTTTATACTGAAAAATTTAACAACCGCTTTTGAGCTTGATGCTAACACAATCCTGGGTGTGGGAAACTGCTGGGGTGGAATCCTCCTCTACTGACTTAAATCAGCAGCTTCCTTGACTCATGCATTCATGGGTCAAGTGATGGTCCATGGTTACATAGTTTAAGGCAAGATTTGAATCTGTCTTCCTTACTCCAAGCTGGTCATTGGCCCACCATGCTATACTTTCTCTGAGTATCTTACATTTTTTCATTAATTTAAAAGTTTTCCACATAGCCAAAGTGAAGATAATGTATGTATAATCATTTGCTACTAGCAGAGAATTTAAGGAATCATTTGAACCCCCAAAGTTCAAATCAAACCCTCTTGTTTTGAGGCTTAAAGTTTCTGGATGTGTGTATCAATTCTCCACTACACTTTAATTATACCAACACAGGCTGTATCTATAACATTGAGTTCAACATAGTTGAGCCATTTCTACAAGTTCTCCTAATTAATGATTTGGACTGACATCATTAGATAATGTGACTACATGTGAAGAAATGGTGCTTAGGATTTCCACATACATAAATACAGAATACAAACATACGCATATACACAAAAGCCTATATGTATATATTCATGTTGTATCTGAATATATGCACACATATACATATATACAGATTCCTTCAGTGTGGGGATCTCTCAGTGAGGAACTTCCCTCTTCTAATGCAGATGGACAATATTTCATTCATCAAGTTGCAGTCTTCAAGAGCTGGAAGGCACTCAGAGGTTAAGTGACCTTTCTCACTAGACTGCCCCCTGGACCTCTCTACCATGCCCCTGTCTATATCTTTATCTCTCTACCCCATTTTTGGCTTTCTTTTATATGTTGTCTTCCCCCATTAGAATGCAAGCTCCTTGAGGGCAGTGACTGCTTTTTTTTTTCTTTTTTGGTTGTATTTTTAGTTTCAGTGCTTAGCACAGTACCTGACTGTGCTACAGAGTAAGCACTTAATATATGCTTGTTGAATGACAGACTCAAGTGACTTGCCATGGATTTATAGAGCTAGTGTGTACTGACTCAGGCCAGTAAGGTAAGATTTGGACACAGGTCTTCTGGACTCCAAGACTGACCTTTCCCCCCCACCCCACCCCAAAAGACACACTAATGAAATATCCGTGGCCAAGTAAAAACTTGGCCTCATCTTAAGAGAGGAATGAAATGTCAAATTTGGATCCTGTAAGATTGGTAATTAACTGAAGCACATAAAACATAATATCTTTTCTTAGGTCCCATTAAATGCTGACTGCCTTGAGTTGGGGGCTAAAAAATTTCAAATATAAAGAGTTCCTAAGCTCTATGCAGTTTCTACAGAAATAATCTTAGGTATGTGTAGGATTTTAAAGATAAAGGTTTATGAAAAGCATTCAAAAGTTATCAATTGAGTGGTTATGAAATTCACTTTTTTTCTGACTTAAAATGCATTGTTTATGAAAGTGCTTAGGAGCAAAAAAAAAGATGGAGGTGATTTGAAAAATGAAAACAGCAAATTTAAAATGAGAAAATGGGAAAAATAACCAATAATGTCAAAATAAAAGGGTTTTACATTCTGAATACTTTGAGCAGGCCAGGGCCTATATATACATATATATATATATATAAAATAAGAAAATAAATTTTGAGCTGGAAGGGACCATAGAAGTCATCTAATCCAATTGCCTCTTTTTATAGATAAAGAAACCGAAGGCCAGAAATCTGAAGATACTTGACCAGTGTGACACAGGTATTTGGTGAGATTGGAACACCAGTCTGCTGATTCCAATTCCAAGGCTCTGCCTTGATTAAATTGGTAAGTCACCTTGCTTTTTATATGAATGGGTAGCTGATATTTGGCTTACACAGCATTTTTTTTTAAAAAATCCACATCAAATTCTCCATAACATTTATTACCAAGGGGTTGCTTGGATCACTGAGAAATTAAGTGACTTACCTATGGTCACACAGCTAACATGTATCAGAAGGAGTTTAACTCAGACCTTCCCTAACTGCAAGACTGGCCCCTCTATCTACTGTGACATCCCATTTTTACACCACTATTATTAAACACATAATAAATTAATAATAATATAAGTACTCTATAGTTGACAACACAGGGTTTCATTATAAAAAGCAGTTTTGAAGCACATAACTGTCTACTGCAAAGAAACAATTTGCTATGAGAAATAAGATACTTAAAGACTGGGTTTCTCTCTGATACAGTGGTGTTTATGACGAATTATTAAAATGTTCCATAGCCATTACCCTCTTTGAAAATGTTCTCACTTAAAAAAGTAATTTTTCACCATACAGATTATTTGCCAGATGCTCAAATTTTAATCTGGGAATATTAATTTTTAAAATGAATATTGCAAGGACACTAAAAGCCTATCAAGCAGATGCTGACAAGCATACTAGCTATAATGGAAGGAGCATATAAACTTCTCCAGTACAAATTAGGTGAGTAGTTTATATACTTTATAGGCAGTGAAAGTCCTGGTTTATCATGTAAATCCATATCTTGCTACTCCTTATAAATCACAGATTTGACACAATAGACCATAACAATCTGTCATGTAAATACCTTTTGATTCATGCTTTGTTGATCTTACTATCATATTTGTTTATCAAACACATTCACAAAACCTAAGTTATAAAATAAATATTTATGGGCCTTCCCTGGCAAAGTTTAACTATTTGTGATCAACTCATTCTACAGCTGCACAGTTATTGTCATGTCCTGTAAATTGTACTATATACAGCCGCTGTGCAAACCAATATTGTTATCAGGCCATTTGTGATTTCCTCCATACGGGGACCTTTCTGTGACTTAGTAGGTAAGTTCTTAGGAGTTACCTGAGGCTCTTAGAGGTTAAGTAACCGGACCAAGGTCACATAGTGACCTTGTGTCAGAGTAAGAATTTGAACCCAGGTCTTCCTGACTCTGGAGGCATCTAGGTGGCTCAGTAGATAGAGCACTGGGCCTGAAGTCAGCTTGAATTCAAATCCAGCCTCAGATAGTCTCCAGTTATGTGACCCTGGTCAAGTCGCTTAACCTCTGTTTACCTTAATCTACTGGAGAAGGAAATGGCAAACCACTCCAGTATCTTCCCCAAGAAAATCCCATACAGGTTCTCGAGGAGTTGGACATGACTAAAGAATGGAACAACTTCCTGATCTCAAGCCTGGAACTCAATACACAATTTTATGCTATCTTTGAAACAACCATCCCAAAAGGCTAGTAGGGTTCCTAGGGTTGGTGGAATGGAAAGGATGGTTAGAATAAGTGTTCTTAGTTCTAAGTGTTCTAAGTGCTTAGAAAAATATGGTATAGAATGGAGGACAGGACCAGGATGCTATCTATAGAAGTCTAATGAGAAAAAAAAATGACTCTGACAGTGGCATAGATGCATTTTGAAGGGCCCGCAGAGGGATCTCAGCCTTAATGTGACTTTTAAAACAAACCATCTGGGCAAGGTACTTGTTTGGACTCTGCCACCTGCTGCCACTTTTTGGCCTCTCTTTAGAGACTCAAAAGAGTTAGCATCCATCCATCCATCCATCAGCAAGCATTTATTAAGTGCCTACTATGTGCCAGACACCACACTAAGTACAGGACACAAATAATGAAACAATTCTGTTTCTCAAGAAGTCTACATTCTTAAGAGTGAGACACCAAGTACATACATTATAATATAATACAGGGAAAATAAGTGTTGAGAAGGTGCCTGTGGGAGGTAGAAGGAACTCATAATTGAAACTTCAGTTCCAAAAGCGTATCTGAATGAAGAATGTTTCAGAAGCAGCATATTTCTAGTTTCCTAAACGACTGCACTCAGGACTTGCTTGACCATGCCCTAGCTCTTCATCCTAAAGCTCACTCCAGTGCTGAAATCCACACAATGAAAGTGTGCAGCCTCTTCCTCTGATTGGATGACTCTTCTCAGAAGCTTCATTTAAGGAGGG
The DNA here is from genome assembly GCF_900497805.2 of Vombatus ursinus. Taxonomy (NCBI): domain Eukaryota; kingdom Metazoa; phylum Chordata; class Mammalia; order Diprotodontia; family Vombatidae; genus Vombatus; species Vombatus ursinus. The sequence goes on along the minus strand of NW_020954608.1, from coordinate 190,866 downwards.
CACCCAGGCTAGTTATGTTTCATTCCTCTCTATGCTGCACTTACTACTTCTTCGATTCCCTTTAGTACTCTCCAACTCCTTTAGCTTCTTCTTATGGGTCATCTGCCCCTGTTAGAATGTAAACTTCTTGAGGGCTGCCACTGTCTTTCTATTTGTATTCCCAATGCTTGACACATCATAAATGCTTAATCAATGTCAGTTGACTGATTGACTTTTGACTCAAAAGAACAAAATATAGCTCTCCCCTAAGGCCTCTCATGCATATATTAAGATCATCAAAAATTCCTTGATAAATTGAACCACAAAGAAAACTCTATTCATTGAATTTCTAATTATTATTAAATATCAAATGAGGCATAAAAAGAGATAACGTGCTTGTCAGAGGTCACCACCATCATGGAGGAAATCTTTTATAAGGACCAGATAAAGAAGAGATTCTCTATAAGTGGTAAGACCCCCCAGAGAGTTCTAATTTGTGTATGATACTATGCTTTTTGCATTTAACCCCAGAACATTACAGGGAATCTTCAACGAGAGCCGTGAGAAATTACCCTAACAGTTCATACAGGGCAAACTAAAGAATAAAACAATAACTATTGTTTACACTATGACATGCCCTTGAAAAACCAGTTCAGTGTGTTATTACATCAATATGTATACTTGAGAAAGACACGGAAAACTGATGATGACTTGGGCCCAGAACTGAATAGGAGGTAGAGTGTAAACTGGATTTTATTTGGGAAAATGTGCAGTGCTTTTAATGATTCCAAGCTGCAGTTTGTGCAGAGACATTTTTTTTCAACACATACAGTTTCCCAGTGATGCTGTAAGATTACAAATCTTGGTACATCACAATCTTTGAAGAATCAAAGTTGGAATCATCTTGTCTGATCCCTTATTGTAGATGACAGAATAGAGATCCAAAACAGTTAAGTGTTTTTGCCCAAGGTCAAATATTTTAGTGGCAGCATTGGGATTAAAACTCAGTTCTTCTTTCTGTGTTCTTTGTGCTACATTGCAATGTTTAATTTTTAAATAAAGAACTGGAAATTTTATAAGAACAAGTATATACAGAATTTTTATAAGAGAACAAATACAAATAAATACAAAGACACTAAATACAAGGTAGTTTGGGAGGGAAGAAGAATAGCAGTTGGGGGACCAGGAAAGGCTTCATGTAGATGGTGGTACTTGTGATGCATTGTGAAGGGAGGTAATAAATTATTTGTATAGAAGATGCAATATAAAAAGTATTTCTTTTTTAAATGACTATTTATTTTAAATATCTTTTCTTTTTAAATTTTAAATTCCAGATCCTCTCCCTCCTTCCCATTCCTCTCCTACCCACTGATAAGACAATATGATATCTATTATATATGTGAAATCGTGCAAAACCTATTTCCACATTAGCCATCTCACCAAAAAAAGGAAAAAAAGATTAAGAAAGGGAGAGAATTATACTTCAATTTGCACTCAGAGTTCATCAATTCTCTCTCTAGAGGTGGATAGCATTTTTCATCATGAGTCCTTTGGAATTGTCTTGGACTGTTGTATTGATCAGAGTTACAACACTCCCGTTGCTATGTACAAAGATTTCCCAGTTCTCACTTCATTTTGTATCCATTCATATAAATCTTGCCATGTTTTTTTTTTCCTAAAACCACTCCCTTCATCATTTCTTATAGCACAAAAGTACTCCATCACAATTGTATGCTATGATTTGTTGAGCCATTCCCCAGCTGATGAGCATTCCCTCAATATCTAATTCTTTACCACCACAAGAAAAGCTGCTATGAATATTTTAGTACACAAAGGTCCTTTTCCTTTTCCTTTGATCTCTATGGGGTAAGATCTAGTACTGGTATTGCTGTATTAAAGGGTATGCATAGTTTTATAGCCATTTGGGCATAGTTCCAAATTGTACTTCAGAATAGTTGGACGAATTCACAACTCCACCAATAGTTCATTAATGTACCTACTTTCTCTTATCCCCTCCAGTATTTGTCATTTCTGGTAGGTGTGAAGTGGTACCTCAGAGGTGTTTTAATTTGACTTTGTCTAATTAATAGTGATTTAGAACATTTTTTTCATATGGCTATAGATAGCTTTGATTTCTTCTGGAAAATGCCCGTCCATGTTCTTTGACCATTTATGAACTGGGGAATGGCTCTTATTTTTTATAAATTTGATTCAGTTCCCTATATATTTTAGAAGTAAAGCCTTTAGGTTTGAGGGCAGAAGGAATAATAAAGGAGAAGAGAATAAAAACAAGAAAAAAGAGTAAAATCTAAGAGGAGGGACAGAGAATACAATTCTCTGAATTCATTTATAGACTCACATTTAGGGGAAAAATTAAAGACACTGAAGAAAAAAACAGAACACTTGTGGCCTGGTATAATGGAAAGAACACTGGATTTATGTGATCTTGAACAAAGTAATTTCCCTCTCTGTGCCCTCATGTCCTCCTCTGTAATTTCATTAAGTTTAGTTAGTGTTCACTAAATGCTATGTACCAGGCATTGTGTTAGGTGTTGGGAATACAGAGGCTAAAAGGAAACAATTCAAGGCCTAAAGGGAGTTTTGTTCTTTTTGGGAAAAAAGCGACATGTACATAGTTTGTGTATGTGCGTATGTATGTGTGTGTGTATCAATCAATAAACATTTGTTAAGTGCCTACTATATACCAGGCACTCTTCTGAGCTTAAATCTAATGGGAGAGGTAACGTGTAAATATATACAAAGCAAGCAATATATAAGTTAATTAGGGAATAATTTAAAAAGGGAAGGTCCTGGGATTAAGAGGGGTTAGAAAAGACTTTCTGTGGAAGGTGGGATTTTTCTTGGGATTTAAAGGGAGCCAGGGAGGTCAGTAGTTGGAGTGGAGGAGGGAGAATGTTCCAGGCATGGAGGACAACCAGAAAGAATGCTCTGAGCAGAGAGATGAAGGGTCTTGTTTGTAGAACAGCCAACAGTGTCACTAGATCAAAGAGCCATGTATATGTATATGTATATCTGTACATGTATGTGATACGTATATATAAATGTATATGTGTACGTATATGTGATATATATATATACATGTATATATATGTGCATGGGTATACACTCATACAGAAAACACAAAATAATTTCATTGGGGCAGAGCACTAGCAAGGGATGAGTCAGGAAACACCTCATATAGGAGGCTGTGATTAAGATGATCTTTGAAGGAAGCTAGGGTTTCTAAGAGGAGGAAGTAAAGTATTTCATCCAGGCATGGAAGAGTAGCTATGCAAAGGTATGGAGGTAGGAGATAGAATGCTGGTTGGGAAAAACTATAGGTTAGCCATGCAATGACTATTGAATGAAGGGGAGTAATGTATATTAAGTCTTGAAAGGGTATGCTGGATCCAAATTGTAAAGGTATTTAAAAAATGAAACGAAAATTTGCATTTTATCCTAAGACAATAGGGAGCCACTGGAACTCCTTGAGCAAGGAACTAACATGGTTATATCTGCATTTTCAGAAGACGAATTTGGCAGACATATGGAGTATGGATTGGAGGGCAGATAATGACTACATTTCTAAAAAGTTTGTATGCAATCTTTGTCATTTCCATTTCTGGCTACTTAGTACCATCATTGTTTCATTTCAATAACACTTATAAGGCACTGTGCAGGCTCTAGGAATACAAAAACATAAAAAATCGGTTCCTCCCTTCAATAAACGTCCATTTTTCCTTCGCTAACTTTACTGTTGGCAGAGGCATGTTTTTTTGGAGTATATTTAAGTGTTAAAATCAAAAATATAACCCTATAATGCTTATATTTTTTCTAAAAGGATTATCCTCAAAGCATTACAAGTATCATATTAAAACCCAGCCCACTAGAGATGTTTTGGTGTTCTGTATATAACTAAATAAAGACATTGCTGTGTAGGTCTGAGACCGGAGAGTTAGCACTTATGGCAGGCAGTCCCACTTCACATTGATGCTTTGTGCCTCATTCACCATGCTCTTTGTGAGTGCCCCTTGACACTGCTCTGATTAAAGGTGAAGACTTACACTCATCATACTCATAGGGCTAGCTATCAAAGTTCACATGACACTAAGATGTTGTAGGTCTTCAGAAAATATATTAAACACCACTGCAGTGTCTAGTATGAATCACTGTGGTGCTTCCATTTGAGGGATTTATTTTATTGGAAATGAATTCATTAGACCAAAAAATGCTATATTCCTGGTTCCATGCCATTTGACTTGTTTATTTTTGCATACTTACACAGTAGTTAGTTACTAAACTGGAAAAGCAAGACTGGGTGTTTTTTTGTTAAAAAAAATAACAAAATGGGTAATTTACACATAATATACTGTAATTTATGGGAATATAATGAATGCATTCAATTTTACATCCTTAAGTATTAATTGTAGATGAATTTTCAGCAATTTTTAATGCATTAGAAGATTATTTTTATGTCACTTTGGGCAAAGCACAACGTTAACTCCAGTTCTTAAAGTAATGATGGAGTACTTGCATTATAACTAGATTCTTTATTCTAATCACATAATTGAAAAATAACATTTAACTTACCTGAAAACATGATGAACTCATTAAGAAGCTTTTTATTTCATTTTTTCACAATGTTTAAAATAATTACCTCATTTTAAAACTAGATTTTACTCATTATTTCCTTCAGTTTTTTTTATAGATCACACATATTTACCTATACAACTACACACACACACACACACACACACACAAAGCAGGGGATTTGTTTACTAGAACGTATCACATTTTTGAGGACATAAACTAAATATATGGAGTTATGGTAACTGGCTGCTTTCAGAATAACACTTTTCCATTATTAGACATACCATTACTGGGCATGGTATTCAATATATCAGGAATGGAAACATCAGGAAATTTTATGAACTGACAGAATAATGAACAACAAGAAACTGTTGGGGAGGAAACAGACAGTTCTGAAAATTAAAACTAGCTGCTTTTTCTCAAAGGAGTATCAGGGAATTCTTATAATGGATGAAATAATTATTCCTTTCATGAAGCAAGAAGACTAGATTAATATACCAGTTCTTTATGTAACATCTTCCATTTGTAGCACATTTGTGGCACACTGTGGCACAGTGGCATTGTGGCTTACCTTGAAGTGAGGAAGACCTAGTTTCAAGTCTTGTCTCTGATTCTTATTAGCTGTGTCTCAGTAACTCTCCAAGACTATGAAATTCAGAGGAGTTGCTGGTCCTCAATGAAATCACGAATCTGTCCCCCCCAAAAAAAACCCCCAAAATCTTCCATTTGCACCATGCACACCAATTTATAAAGCACTTTTACATACATTATCTCATTTTATTCTGACAACATCCTTGAAAGGTAGATTGGGTCCGTCATCTGAAACACTTCTACCATTTTACAGATAAAGAAAGTGAGGCCCAGAAAGGATTGCCCAAAGTTATATAGTTTATAATTATCAGAGCCAGGACCAGAATGAAGGCCGCCTTATTCCTAATCTAGTCCTCTTTCTCTGTATTGTATCTTTCCCTGAGCTGGGGTAATGGGGGTGTCAGAGTAGGGAAGATGTACACATTTTCATGTGATCAAATGTTGATGCCTTATTCCAATGCCAGAATTCACGAACCATTAGACTGTCCAACAGGATCCTAAGTAATTTCTTACAGAGGAAAATCTCTGTCTTTGGCAATGAATAGTAGCAAAACATGTGAAAAACTGTGCAAATGTGCAGGATGTGTCTATATGCAAAAGATGAAGAGAACATTTATTCCGGCCATCTGAATGATTGATGTAGATGGCCACATGATTAATTTCCTGGTCACAATGGGTATTGATTATGAAGGTGACTGAAATGAACAGATTAGTTGGGCCATGGTCCACTTCACCTCTGTGACATAGTTTTATGTTAGGACCATAAGTTAATCATTGAATGAAAGTGAGGAATAGATGTATCCTAATTCTCTCTTTACTTCTCTGAGAAAGACTTCTGGAAATTTAATCACAGGAGAGAATTGGCATGCATAGGATGAGCCTATGAACTCCTCATGCTCTTTCCCCTAGGATGTTTGCCAATGGGAGTCAGGATCCTTAAAAAAGTTTCTTGATCTGTGCATTTTATTCCTCTTTGCTGATAACCTGTGACAGTTGCCATTGTCAAAGCTGGGATGTGTAGAGCCAGGTCTGGCTAAAAGCAGAATTATGAAGCAGGTAGAGCTTCTTTGCCACTTCATCTGTTACACTTTCTATGCTTCTTGTTCTCATGGGGTTCATAGTCTAAATGATATACTCTCAGGGAAAGGGGTATCCTGCTCAATCGCATATTTACTTCAGCAAACATTCATTAAGCATTTACTCTGTACAAACTATTGTGCTAGAATTACTACCTATAATTTATACGAATGATCTTCTGACCCTTAAAGACTTTGTGACCTTACTCAAGCCATTTAACCTCTCACTGCTCTTGGCAACTCTTTAAGACCATAAGTTGCAGAAAAGATGCTGATTTATATTGATAGGAGCTTCCTCATTTGAGACTTTCTTATATCATTGCAATCACAGATCTAGTCCCTATTCCCCACCTCCTATCTCCTATCTCCTAACCCTTGTCTCCTATCTCTTATCTCCAACCTCTTATGTCTTACAACAGAATAGAATGGATTTCACTAATATATATATATATGTATACATTCATACATACATATACATATATATGTATATGACATGAAATTTGACCCCTGGCTTGGTTGAGTAATTTGGAGGTAGTCATGTAGCTCCACTGGATTTCAATCTCTTCATCAGTAAAGTAAAAGTATAGAACTAATTGGATTCTGTTTTCTTTCAACTTTCTGATTCTATGAGTCATTTCAAGCCTTTATTTTTTAGATGATTCGGAAGATTCTCTCTGGATCTTTCAGTGCTTCATTTTAGGAATGTCAGTTATTTAATCCAACTGATTGAACAAATATTTTATTAAGTACCTACTCTAAGAATTCTTAACTAGGGGTCCATGGACTTGTCTTTTCTTAATATTTTGATAACTATTTCAATAGATTTAGTTTCCTTTATAGTCTTTTGTATTTTATTTTATGAATTTTTAAAAATGTTGAGAAGGGGTCCACAGGTTTCACCAGACTTTCAAAGGGCTTGATGTCATAAAAAAGGTTAAGAGAACATGAACTGCAATATTTAAGTGACTATGTTAGCTAAGTACTGAGCATGGAAGGATAGACCCTAATCTCAAAAGGCTTATAATTTGATGGGAGAAAGATACATTGTTGCCCAAGAGAGATGAAAGAAAATGGCTGTGGAAAATCTGAGGGGGGAAAGATTATTTTTACTTGGAGGAATCAGGGCAGGTTTCATGGAGGAGGTGTTGCCTGACCTGAAGAAGAGATTTCAACAGGCAGATATGATAAAAAGGAGTATGTCCAATGAACAGAAGACTAGATACAAGGTTAACTATTTTTAGCAGTGAAAAGACCAAGCACCAATCAGTATTTGTAAGGATAAGAAGAAAAAAAAATAAAGACTGACAATTAACCAGCTGCCAAAGAAAATCATAATTAAAAAAATTTGGGGAATAACTCTATAAGAGTAGAGACAAATAATTTGTTTAACTAGTATTCTTATTGTAATAATGTCAAGATTAGTAACAGGATTGATGCCTTTTTATCACTTTAGAAGTTCAGTAAGTTAGTAGAAAGTGAAGGAAAACAATAGGTATGTGAGTATAGAAAGCATGGGCAGGAGAAAGATCTGTGATCCTGGGAACATTGGCTTAATGTTTGCCAACTAGCTTCCTTAGCAAGGAAGAAATCATCTTAAATTAGACAAAAACACTTAGCTTTGACATAATACTATTTTGCCAGAGGAACTTGTCCACTTGTGTAGTAACTGATGTAAAAGAAAAGCAAAGATGTGTACTAGGGTTTAGGTTTGAAGATAATTGCACGTGTGTATGCTAAAATATCCACTGTGCTTGCAGAAAGACTGGTTACCTCTACACAGTATGCTTTATGTAGGACCAGGTTCGGTCACCCCTTTACAAGGAGTAACTGGTCATCTTCAAATGAGTCAATGCCTCTGTTTGTGTACTGATTCTCCTATCTGCTCTTTCTAAGTCAAATAAATTGTAAATTCACATCTTAAAATGAAATAATATATCAATGCAACAAACATTTTAAAGTGCTTATTATATGCAAGGCACTATGCTAGGTGTTGAGGTTATAAAGATAGATATTATAAATACTTTGCCCTCAAGGAGCTTAAAATCCAAAAGGAAAGTAAAACATCTAGACTAATAACTTATAAAAGAATGAAGAAACAGATAAATGAAAAGAAGACCAAGCAAATATCTATAAGAAATGTGAGAACACTAAGGTCATCAGGGTAGGAGTCAGAGGAGAGTTTTTGAAGAGGTGACTCCTAAATTGGACCCTGAAATAAAGGAGGAAATTCAAAAGATGGAGATCAGTGGCAGGATAGGGCTTCATTTCAGATATATAGACAAGGAGAAAAAATGGTACATAAATGAACAGGACAAGAGAGGTGTGAGGAAACAGAGAGTAGTACAGTTTGGTTAAAAGTTTATTTGGAATCAAAGGATGTAGTTTGGGATAAAGCTATAAAGCTATAAAGCTAAATTGTGTAGGGTCTTGACTTTCCAGATCAGAAAAACATATTTGATTTGGTAAATAATTGAGAGTTACTGGAAGTTTTCAGGAAGAGGAATGATGTGATGAGAGTCTGAATTTAGGAAGATTAATTGGATAGGTGTGTAAAGAATGAATCAGAGAGAGGATATACTGGAAAGCAGTTAGAGAACTATTAAAATAGACTAGGGGAAAATACAGGAATCTGAATTAAGGCTTTTTCAGTGGGAATAGAAAAAAGCTAATAATTATTTTGAGAGATGGTGGAAGTATAATTTTGAGAACATGACAACTGTTAGAGTATTGAGGATAAATGAAAGGAAATATAAAAAAAATAATTCCCAGGTAATGAGCTGGGGTGTCTGGGAAGATAGTCATAGCATCAACCAAAATAGAGAAGTTAGAAGCAGTAAAGAATCTTGAGAGTTCATTGTTGGAGACACTGAGTTTGAGATGATGACAAGGGGAGTTCATCCACTTTGTGTTATTCAGTAGGCATTTGGGATTTTATTATGAGGATACAGATCTGAGAGACATGTCATGGAAGTCATAGGAGAAGATGAAAGAGAGGGAGAGAAACAGAGAGAGAAAGAGAGAGAGAAGCTCAGAAATTTATTAATTAGTGTCCCTGGGCAAGTGACTTAACCCTGTTTACTTTAGTTTCCTCATCTGGAAAATGAACTGGAGAAGGAAATGGCTAACCACTCCAGTATCTTTGCTAAGAAAACCCCAAATAGATATGACTGGAAAATGACTAAAAAACATTTCTTTCACTCAGCTGAATCAGCTTGAGATAATCTCAATGCCTTGTTGAATATCCTTCTCCTACTAAGTAGAAGTAAATCTTTTTAAGTTAACTGTGGAATGACCTACAAATGTCTTATTTTGTTCTGATATTGAGCCTAAACTACCAGAGGATTGGCCTGAGTTAATCCCAGCCCAAAACATATCCCAAAACGCAGTGGTCTGTCCCCAGGGCTTATAGATGCTCCCTCACTGTACATCTTCCAATGATGGATAGATGAACACCTGGGGATGATGTAGAGGGAATTTGTGCTCACCTAGGGGTTAGACTGACTGACATATAAATTGCCTTTCAGCACTGAGATCCTGTGATTCTATGATGTCAGATAGTTTTAGTTCTGTTGGTAACATAGGAGGAGAGTTCATCTCTGCTTACCACATCGCTGATGATACATAGTTCTCAGTTTCTGTCTGTTTCTATAACATTTATAACATATTCTCTTTTGTTATTTTCAGCTGAAACATGAACTTTTCTGTCTCTTTTGGTCTGGCTTGGTCCCAGTTTGGTGACCTTCTGGATGTTTTGCAAGACTTATTTGTTCAAAATGGAATTCCTCGAAGTCTTGTCCCATGCAATTGTTCTTTCATGTTTAAAAAAGTTACTTGTTTCATAAAAACACAGTATTTAGAACTAGAAAGGGTCTTGTAGATTACTGATCCTATTTATTCATTTTACATATGAGGAAACTGAGGCCCAGAGGTTGTAACATACCAGAGATTGTATAGTAAGTCAGTGGTGGAGCTAGGAATAAAGCACAAAGTTCTTTCCTCTAGTCTATGCCATGCGTTTCAACTGCTTTTGTTTTAATTCTAGCAAAGTGTATAGTATTTTGTGCTTGAAGAAAATTTGTCATAGATTCATTTTTTTTGTTTCAAGAAAAGCTGGAAACATCCTTTAATTTTCATATCTGATGGCAAAAAAAATCTTGATTAATGAGCTGCTGCATTACTGAATATGATACAGAATGTTGATTACTTATTGGCAGATATAACTGCCAAGTTTTCTTGTATCTAGGGTTTCTCATTTTCTACTCTTTCTAAAAGCAATAAATATATAAAAGTGAAAGAAATGTTATTGTTATTGGGGAGGACATAGGCATGTTTATAGGCATTAGGGAAGCAGCCAATAGACAGGGAGATTAAAGATTAAAGATTAGCATCTAGAGAAATGGGACAATCTTCTGTAGAAAATGGGATGGAATGGGATCACTTGTGCATGCAGAGAAATTTGCCTTGGTGATGAGAATGTCCACCTCTTCGTATAAAACAGGAGTGAAAGACAAGATGGTTGTTGAAGGCATCTGGTGATAAGAGCTGAGGAAGAGGGGAGAAGAGAACTCTCTGCTAATGGCCTGGGAAGGAATAATGGATAGAGAAGTGAAATGACAACAGGTTATGATCAAATAAAGGAATTTATTGGAAGAACCTCACTCATTCTTTTGAAGAAGTGGAGAGGGGGGTGAAGGATATAGAATGCTGCATTGTCAGATTTTTTTTTTTGATGTATCAATCAGTTTTCTGATTTTTTTCTTCTTCTTTTTTCTTCTTTTATCCTTAAAGTTTTTTTTGATATATGGAGTAACTTTTTTGGAGGATGAGAGAAATAGTGGGGCAGGGGGCGCATTTAGGCAATGTAAAAACAGTAGAAATAAATAAAAACTTACATAAAAAAACTTTAAAGCAAATAATTATGTTCTAAGGTGCATCATGAAAATGCAATAAACACAGGGCTTACATGCATCTCCATGAGACTGAGTTAATTTGAACTTATTTACCTTCTTATTATGTGTTCACATGACTATTTCATGTGTGTCCAGACTTCTTTATATTATAAATTCCCTAAGGGCAGAGATCTTGTATACCACAGGTCAGTTCTGTTTATAATCAACTTCAAGGGGCTATCAACATTATTTTATTGAACTGGAATTTTGTAATATAGCCAAGTGCTTCTAAGAATTGTATTTTTAGACAATATTTAGAAATGTCTTTGCTATAGAGATTCTGTTATTTGACATTTATGCCAATGGGAATTAACTTGTTTTGGTTTTTATAGTTGTCATAGTGCCTAGTATAGTGTTCTACATAGTGTGGGTCATTACTAAAGTTGTTTCCTGACTGAATGGTTTTCACTGAAAGCTCTTGGACTGACACATTCTCTTTTCCTGTTGGAACCCAATTTCCCATATTTTTAAATTTTCCCCAGCTACCCTGTGGACTTCAGAAGGATGAGACCAAGTAATTACTATTCCACAAATCAAATAGAAATACTATCAATAACTCACAGTTTCATCTTAAGTTTTACAAAGTGATTTCCTCACAGAAATTCAGCAGGGTAGGTGGTGCAAGTTAGCATTATCCCTATTTTACAGATGATGATACTGAGGATTAGAGAGATAAAGTGATAGTCTACCATCACCCAGGCAGTACATGTCAGAGCCAGGGGTGAAAACCAGTTCTGACTCTTGGATCAATGTTATGGCATTTACCACGAGACTCTAAGGTTTACAAGATTTAATTAATATTGATAGGGTCTTACTCAAATGGATTAAATCAATCAATTTGCCCCTCCATTATTAACCCTCCACTAAAGTCCTCCTTTGGGGCCTCCTTATGACTTAGAAGTAATGCTAGATTCTTGAGGACTTTAATAGGAAATGTATAGCTTTCACTCTCTTAGTGGATACTGGAACAAAAAGGAAAGGATTCAAACCCAAGTCTAACAAGGAACTATATGTATCTTATTGGAGTAACAACGTAGCTAAACTTGAAGAAATTTATCAATAAATCAAGTATTAAGTATCCAACAGGAACTAGGCACTGTGCTGGGCAATTAGGATGCCAAAAGTCAAAAATAAAATGTGCCCTCATGGAGCTATTACAAGCAACTTATCTCATCCAGTTTGGGGTAGAGTAAATTATTTTTTCAACTACAGAGACTCTACTAAGTTATGAATTGGTTCTACATTATTGGAAAGATTACCTATATGGACAAAATTTCAAATCCTTGAAGGACTAAAGTAGGTAAATCTTTTGACCAGCTTGACTGCAAGGGTCCTTTTTTTAAAATATATTTTTTATTAATTTAGTTTGTTTTTTTAAATCACCAGAATTTCTCCCAGTATCTCTCCCATCTCCTCTCCCAGAGAACCATACCAAGTAACAATAATTTTTAAAGTAAAATAAAAAGGAGAGGAAAAAATAAGCACAATCAATCAATACATAGAAAAAAGTAGAACACCCATGGACTTCCCACCTCTGAAAAGGAGTAGGATGGCAGTGTCATCTCATATCTCTCCTTTGGGGCCATACTTGTTCTTTCTAATTTTGCAAAACCCATTCTTTTTTTGGGGGGTTTGTTTTAATTTACATTATTGTGGTCATTGTGTATATTGTTTTCAAGTTGTCTTTCCCTGCACACCTCCCCACCCCCAAGTTTGACTGTGAGCTCCTTAAGAACAGAGGTTGTCTTTTTACCTTTCTTTGTATCAATTACCACTTAGTACAGTGGCTGGCCCAGAGTAGGTGCTTAATAAATACTTAGTCTAACTGCAAAGACTCTTAATCTGAGGTCTGTGAACTTAAAATGCTTTGTTAACTATTTCAATATAATTGATATTCTTTGTAAACCTCTATATGAATTCAAGATTTGAATTGAAACTACTGTCAGAATAGGATTCTAATTTTCTAATATTTATTGTTTTTAAATATTCTAAGCAACCTGCCATTCTCTAGTCCCAGAGTTAAAGGAGGCTAGTTGTTCATTTCTATGGCTTTTGAACCATATTTAGTGGAAGTATTTCAGAACCTTTGAAGTGTTAAATTGTAGTTCCTTAGAACCACTGAGGATATGTGTGTTCTACACTGAATGTTCCTGTGTACTCCTTTTCGGTTTCTTTTGTTACGTTAGCCTCGTTTACAAGTTGAGCTGCTTCTGATTTCAATTTATTTTCTATAGCCTTGAAATTGGTGTCAAAAAACTCAAAGGATACAGCCCCAAAGGAAACAACCTATTTCCTTATTTTAGATGCTATTCTACAGTGAACTTTAATTTTTTTTTTTTTTTTTTGGCATTGCAACTTACTTAGGAAGTAGGGTCTTGAGAGGATATTGTCTGGAGCTTAGACTCTGAGCTTTGGAGAAATGTATGGGCAAAACAAAAAGGCATTTGAAAACATTGAACTGGCAATTATTTTAGGTAGTCAACCAATTAAACCAATTCTACACATATAATTCATAATCAAAGCCACAACAGGGTAAGGTAATCAGAGTGTTGCTTTTGGCACTGATATTTAGAGGGTACTTTAGCAATGTGGAAACAACATAGCTTAGCATAGGACTTTAGGGTTTGCAAAGCTCTGTACAAACAAAAGGTAGGTACTACAGGTATTATACTCTAATAGATGAAGCAACTGAAAGTTGTAGTGGCTTGCCTGTGCCCACTTAGCTAAAAACTGTCAGAAGTGGGATTTAAACCTAAGCCTTTCTGATTTCTGGTCTATCATTCTATCCACTATATCATACTTTCTAGAATCCCTGGAGTATTGTTGTATCAATTACCAAGCAAAGGTTTTAAACGGGGGGGACTCACAAATTCCCTTCATCTATCAGGTGGGTTATCAATCTTTTTATTCTTGAACCTAATGTGGTTCCCACCATGCCTGGTTTACTTACTCCATTCTCCCAGTCTGACAAGTATATAGAGGTTGTGTATGGAAGAAGTGAAAGGTAAGTATAGAGAGGTAAATTGAGACCAAATTGGGAAAGGTCTTGAACATCAGACTAAAGTTATGGACTTTCTGTTCTAGGCAGTAGAGTGCCACATTAATTCATTAATAGGTATTATTGTATTATTAGCATAGAGAGCAGGGCCCTGAGGGGATATAAATATAAGATGGATTAGATTTTGATTGATGAAAGGGATGAGGGAAAGGAATTAGTGAATAAGGGGTTGGCAGGCATCTAATAGGTAACCAGAGGCAGTATGAAGACATTGGGACCTTCTCTGGTGCTGTTGGTATTGTTAGGAAATGACTGAAGTAGGAGATTATAGAAAGGAAAATTGGAAGTGGTCTGAATCCATACTCTGCATGTATTATAATTTTGACTGGGAGATGACTTCACTAAAATATTAAACAATATGGATTTCTTTAGGCCAGGAAGGCGGATGTTTCTTACTATTCCTTCTAAATCGACCAAAAAGCTCTCAATAGTTAAGTTGAGCTAGAAATCAGCATGGTACCATGGAAAGAATATTGCTTTGAGTCATAATTCTTGGTCCAAGTCTTGTCTAAGCCTCTCCCTAGTGGTACATTTTGGTCACTAAATCCCTCTCACCATCAGTTTCCTCATCTGTAAAAAAGGAGTTTGAATTAAATGCCCACCAGCTCTATATTTAAGATCTTATGACTTTGCAAAGTTTGTGAGATCATATGTAATAAAATTTCAGAATCTGAGAAAAGAGTTGACAATAATTGAACCAGAATTAAACCCAGGGCTTTCCCTCAATGGAATTGTAAGTAGTTTAAGTTGCCTACACCTTTACCTAAGGTTCTCATGCTGTGCCAATCATTCTTGGATGAATTAATTTACACCGAAGTTTGGTAGCAGCATTTCATGCTACCATGCTACCATGGACATTAGTAGTTTAAAAGAAGAGCTATGGAAAGGATAGCACGTAGCCCAAAGGAATGAATCACCTATGGTGGAATTTTTTTTTAGGCAATTGGGGTTAAGTGACTTGCCCAGGGTCACATAGCTAGAGGGGAAAATGGTTCTTGATCTTAGTTATTTATGTCATTTCTCTACAAATTTTGATTATCAGATTTTTATCAGTAATATTAGATGCAAATATTTTCCCACTCAGTATTTTTTCCAATTATGTCCTTATTGATTAATTGTTTGCTTTTTGAGGCAATCAAGGTTAAGTGACTTGCTCAAAGTCACACAGCTAATAAGTGTTTGAGGCCGGATTTGAACTCAGGTCCTCCTGACTCCAGGGCTGGTGCTTTATCCACGGCATCACCTAGCTGCCCCTCTTAATTGATTTAATTTGTAAAGAAAGCTTTTTAATTTTACTTAATCAAAATAATCTATTTTGCCTTTTATGGCCAACTTAATCCTTTGCTATTTAAGCATTCTTCTCAAAACCATAGTTCCTCCTTCCATTCTTTTCTAACTTTTTTTTTAAGACATGAAACTTTTATTTTCAGGATGCAAATCCATTTTGAGCTTATTGGTATAAGATGCTGATCTATATACAATTGCTGCCAAACTGTTAGTTTTTCCAAGATTTCTTACCAAGTCCTCTCAGGAATTTATGTTCTTGGGTTCATCAAATACTGGGCAACAGTATTCAGTTGTTTCTGGTTTATGATGATCTAGTCTTCCATTTATTTTTACTTTTCTGCTTTTTAAAACAGCAAATAGTTCTAGAGATTACTGCTTTTTAAAATGTATTTTGATATGTATGTGTTTATGTGAGTATATGTGTGGGTGTGTAAAGACATACTCCCCCCCCACACATACACCTTCGGATAATGTATTTAGAACCTGAAGGAACCTCAATAATCATGTAATCCAACTCTCATTTTATAAGTGAACCTCAGAGAACTTTAATGATTGATCTAAATCCTGTGCTTTTTTCGCTATGCAGATGCTGCTTTCTATTCTAGCTATATAGAAGAAAGACTGCTGATTAAGGGACAAGTACTATCTTTCATTTTATAAACCAAAGGGCTTTTAGCTGATAAATATATATCTGTGCATACTTGCACATACACATATTGTATATAAATAATGTTTGTTAACATGTAAAATTAATGTATACCTCTCAAGCTCTTTATGTACTAGTATAAAACCCTTTGATTTATTTCTCCTTTAAATTAAGTTCAGATGCAATGACAGCAGTTTAAGTAATGTCCCCTCTGACTCTTCAGAAAATATAATTCATTTTTTTTTCTGCTGCTACATTTTCCTGGGTAGAAGAATAGCTAAAAATTGTTTTTCTTGCAGATATTGTTATGAATTATTTTATGACTTAGTTTCATTTGTCTTCATAAGAGTAAGAGAATATTGAGAAGATGGGGAATATGAGGAAAGGCCATTGAGCCCATCAAGTTCCTTCCTTTTTAATGTACCCTGGAGAACATCTAATTGCTTCTTGAATGACCCTGAAGGTCTTCCTGGAATGAGCTTGTTGTCTTCTTTGTTGAGAAGACCATCCCCATCTCATTCTAACTCATTGTGACTTAATTATAGGATACATATAATAAATTGGAGGCAATCAGTAATCCTTAATCAAACAGGGTACATTTGTTTCACATGCAAGACACAATGGGCCCTTGTGAAATAGATGGCACACTTTCATTTACTGAACGATACCCAGATTAATTAACTCACCTGATAGCTGTGGGTCCAATTTCCCAATTGCAGCTGAAGTCTATCTTACACTTGCCCTTCTTTCTCCTCTTTCTAGTTATCATTCCATGAAATTGCTCTTTTATAGACCTTTTAGATTAAAACTAAAAACTGAAAACTTCTATCTCCATTTTCTTACATACATATGTATATGCATTTATATGAGAATATATATATATATATAATGTATATGTATATATGAGTATATGTCTCTGTGTATATTTTAGTGGAGAAGACACCCAGAATCCTTTAGATCATGGAATTTCTTTTCAGTCCCAACTCTATTATGTGCCCAACTGCAATTGTCCCTGGAATTTTCCTGTAGTAATTTTCTCATGCCACCAGCAGTGCCTAATTGTGCTCTACAGTAGAGATTTTGCTGTTTGGTTCCTGCTGATGTTTTCCTTGAAAATTACTGTAAAAGATTTAATTGATTTATATTTCATTTATCTTGTAAAAAGTTGAGGTTTTTATTAAATTTAAGTGTCAGTTTAGTGCCTCTCATTGTGCATCCTGATTACTTTTGGTGACTGAGTATAACATTTAATAACTGTTAGTTTTCTTTTGGAGAGTTCTTAACCAGGAAACAAGAGTTCTTACAGCTCCATAGATAATTAACTTGAAGCTTGTCTGTCTCCTGGGAGACATCAAATATGTAAATGAGGAACTTAAGCCTTAACAAGACATGCTAGGGAATCACTAAAAGTTTTATCACATGAAAGCACTGATAATAAAATCCTCTGGTTTTTTAAAAAAAGAAAATAATTCAATATGCTTTGAAGAACAAATATGTTCTTCTTGTTTAAGGTTTGTGCAATGTACGGACTTTAATTTCTTTTTCAAAGCAGGAGGAACTAGCCTGATGTGTTAACAAAGAACTAAGTTAGATCACAAGAAAAAATGTTGGGTAGGGACCCACATCTAAGTTCTTTGTGATGCTTACCATGTTGTCAGAGTTCAACTAATATTTAATATGATGAGACTGAGATTTTGCTTAACTTTTTTAGATGGTTTTTGTTTTATGATTTCTTCATTTTTATGTATGCTTGTCTTTCAACTCTGATGTGTTCAGGATAGATCAATGAATATGACTTTTCTGTTTGCTTTATTACTGAAGACATCGTGCAAAGGAGCAGATTTATTGATGCTTAATTTTTTTAAACCAACAAACTAGTTCTTTTCCTTCTTACGTGGCTATGCATGTGTTACGCAAAATAAAGTAAAGAAGGCACACAGAAATTTTCCCTCCCCAATTTTTGTGTTTTCTTTTAAAACAGAGGATCAAGTAATCTTTGACAAAGATACCACTAATTGACTGGGTTACTTAGTTTTCCTTACAATTAATCAACCTCTGATGAGAGAAAATGGGTCTTATAAATTGAATGGGTAATGTTGAAAAGCTACATTTATAAATTCTCAAAAAGATGATTTTCTGAAAAGTAACTAACTTTTAGATTTTTATGAAAGTAAATCACATGACATTCTTGTTAGATAATTTACTAGGCTATGTGCAATCTTAATGAAATACCCCCCTACTTCTTTCTACCCAAGATGATAGTTGAATGAGCCCCAAATCTTGAATTTATGTTTAATAAATATTCAAATAGATTAGTAACAGTAAAAGTTGGCATTTATATAATGTTTTAATGTTTGTAAAACATTTTATATATACTATGTTATTTGCTCCTCATTATAAAGGAAGAATTATTATTAGTCCCATTTGAAGAGTGAAGAAACTGAGGTGTGGAGGATTGACATGCCTTTGTCATAGCCACATAACTAATTAAATGTTTAGATCAAGATTAGAACTTATTTTGTCGTTTGCATTTCTTTAGGGCCGCTAGGTGGCACAGTGGATAGAATGTGGGGCCTAGAGTCAGGAAGACTCATCTTTCTGAGTTCAAATCTGGCCTCAGACACTTACTAGCTGTGTGACCCTGGGCAAGTCACTTAATGCTGTTTTCCTCAGTCTCATCATCTGTACAATGAACTGGAGAAAGAAATGGCAGTCTATTTTAATATCTTTGCCAAGAAAACCCCAATAGGGGTCACAAATAGTGAGACACAAAGGAACAACAACAACTTCCTTGGACCAAGTCCAACTCTATCCATTATGACACTATGAATAGTAAGTATTTGTGATATCGCTTAGACTTGATTAGATAGACTGTGGTTACAACTGTGTTTCAGTTCAATATAAGAATTGAAATTCATCAGATTCTAGGGCCATAGATTTAGATCTACATCATACCTTAGAGGTCATGTCATCTAACCATCTCATTTTATATCAAGGAAGCTGAGGCCCAGAGAAAATGAGACTTGTCCAGGAAATAAGTGGCAGAGATGAGCATGGTAATACTACCTAGGCATAATTTGCATAAGAACTATATAGTGAGCAAATATAGTTAGCAGCCCCAACCCAGAAAAGATGAACGTTTGGATACACATTTATTCAATTACTTCAGTAAGCATTTTTTGAAAATTTCCTATGTCTGAAGAGTAGTTGGTTTGACCAAAAGTAAAAGCCTGAATTCCCCAACATCATCAATAAAGAGCATCTTTTTTCTCCAAAGTTTTAATAATTAATTCTTCTATCACACTGAATGTGATGCTGGTTGCTTAGAGCACCCTCATGTGTTTCTACACTGTAATATCATTTTAGGTATTTTAAGGAACAGTATATTACAGTCTTTTTATTAGTACCAATCCAGTATATAATCACATTTCCCTCCTCTTTTACGCTCTTTCATGTTACCTCATGCTCTGAAGAGATGCTTGTAGCACTAGGACCATGGGTTAGTTAACCCAATACTGTATGTTCAGTGGTGTCAGTCAGTCAGCTAGTTTTTATTAAGCACTTACTGTATGCAAAGGAGTGTGTAGGCCCTATGAATAATACAAGAGAGGTATAAAATAACATCTTAGTTTTGAGAGGATTGAGATTTCTTTGGCAAGATAAAATAAAAGTAACATTGTCAATAGACTCTACAATATAGACTTATGAAAGCAGCACAGGGTCATGGAAAAAGCATTGAATTTTGAGTCAGAATATCTGGTTATGAAGCTTTCCTCTGCCACTTTTCCACTCTATGACCTTTAGGAAGTCAATTAACTTCTCTGAGCCTCAGTTTCTTCACCTGCAAAGGGGGCATTATTTTCACGTACACACTGCCTCTCAAGGTTGTTAATAGGTGAGGATGAGATAATGTGTACATAGTGTTTTATTAACCTTGAAGGACTATAAAAAGAATATGTCATCTATTCTGGATGTCTTCACTTGTTTCCTTCTTAGAGACACTTTGTTGTTATACACCAAGTTATTCTGTCGCTGAATGATGCAGAACCAGTTTTTTAGATAAGTTAGATAAGGCATTGCATATACCTTCTTAACAAATTTTCTTCCCTATCCCATCCAAAGTCCTTGAAAATCACAGAATCAAAATTTGAAAGTTTGAAGAATCCAAGTATCCCTCTAGTCCAAATGGATTGGAAAATGCATGCATTCTACTCCAACACTCATTTATCAAATCTTTAGTGTGTAAGATACTATATTAGGCACCAAGAATTCAAAAGACAAAAAACAAAACAAAAAATTTCTTGTTCTCAAGGAGTTTATTTCTACTGGAGAGATGCAACATATAAGCAGATCAGAGAGAAGATGATTTAAGAACGGAAAAAAAACCCAAGAAGGGAAATCAGGGAAAGTTTCCTGTAGGAGGCTGAGCCTTGAAGGAAGCTAGGGATGGAGCTAAGAGGAGCAGGTCAAGCAGGGTCATGGTCCTTCTGCAAAGACACAGAGACCGAAATTGAATGCCAAATTTGGAGAACAGCAAGTAGGTCCAATTGACTGGAATTTGGACTATATAAGAGAGGGTAATAGGAAATAATCTTGATAAAGGGCTTTAAATGCCAAGTTTAGTGAAGTGTCTTTATTTTATCCAAAGTCAATACAGAGCCTTTGAGGAAGAATGGTTATATTTTGTATCTGGAAGGACTTGTGGTACATTTTTTTCTTTTGATTATTTTTATTTAGTGGGTGAATATATTAACATCAATGCTAATATCTTATGTGCATCTCTCAAAAATCCTGTGAGGTACCCAGCCATTTTCCAAAATTCCCAGTTTGGGTGGAAGACAACCCTATCTTTCTAATCATCCAAGTTACCAATCGCAGTGACATTCTTGATTCCTCCCTTACCTCAAATATACAATCAGTTGCTAAATCTTGTTAATTTTTAGTATCTTTCACACTCTTTCCCTTCTTTTTATCCATACAACCACCACCCTAGTTCAGACTCTCACGGATTCACCATCATGCGTTCATATGGCCTATTTAGTTACCTTTTACAATGCAATGCTTACCAGTTAGGGCTTTCTTCTTCAGGTTATTCTTAAGTGACTCACCTTCAAGGGATATTAATGTAAGAAGAAAAGGGGCCATTGAAAGAAAATAAATGTGTTTTCTCGTTTTCAGCTTTCATACTCTACCTGAAAATATGGTAAGAAATTATCATTCACCACGTTCTCTGTTCTATACTTTTCTACAAATATTTTTCATCACTCAAATTTAAAGAACATAGGGTTTTTTTAAGGGATGGGAAAAGAGTTGTTTGGCTCAATCTTTTATATAAATTACTTAAATTTTTCCTTCTTGAAAAAGCAAAGGAAATATTCTAAACCGTAAAACTAGGATAATACTCAACTATTGAGAGCATGGTAAGAAGATTATTTTTAGCTAAATTATTTGGAACATCTTAAATAATCCATAATAGTTATACCATTCATGACTTACAATTACCCTGATTTGAGAAAATTGTATTCCATTTAGTTCTCCATCGTTAGCATGTCTCACTCTATTTTTCAGTTTTCTCTTTGGAATTATTGGCATTGTATCCATCTCCTGACATGCAAGTACTATACTGTAGTCACAGTTTGGATTTTTGAAGGCTAGAAAAAAACACACAACTTACAGGGAATGAATTTGATACTTTACAACAATATGACTAAAAATTTGGAAAGAAATCATTAACTGCTCTTGACCTGTTTCCTCATTTGCAAAATGGGGGTACTAATGCTTGCATTGTGTATGTTACAGGACTTTGAAAGTACTTTGAAAGGCAGTATGGCTTATCATGTAATGCCCTGCACATGGAGTCAGGAGTCTTGGGTTTTAATCAAGACTCAGGCAATTATTAGTTCTGAAGCCCTGGACAATCACTTAACCTTTCTGGACCGCGGTTCCTTATCTGCAAAATGGGCATAACAGCACCTACCTCAATCAATCACAGCATTTATTCATTAACCCTGTGCTATGGTGTAGCTCTAAGTTAAGAGTTATGCATAACACACACACACACACACACACACACACACACATACACATACAGAGGAATAGAGAAACCAGCTGCTACACAGTTCAGGAAAGGCTTTATGTGGAAGATGGCACTTGGGTTGAGTTTTCAAAGAAACTAAGGATTTCACAATGTGGAAATGAGAGGGAGAATGCTTCAAACAGTGGAGACAGGCAATGCAGTGGGATGGAGGTGTGAACTAGAGTGCCATGTGAGAATAACTATAAAAAAGTTATATTGGTTAAATTAGAGTACATGAAGGAAAATAAGGTGTAGTAAACCTGGAAAGATAGGTTGGAGTCAAGTTGCCAGGTGCTTTAAATGATGGAGGAATTTACATTTGTTCCTCAAGTTAATAGTGAGCTACTGGAGTTTATTGAGCAAGGCAGTGAACATGGTCAACTTTATGCCTGAGGAAAATGCCTTTCACAGATGTGTGGATGATAAATTGGAGTGGGGAGAGGCTCGAGTCTGGAAATCTAATTAGGAGACTATTGCAGTAATTCAAATGAGAGGTGAGGAGAGTTTGAACTAGGGTGGTGGTTGTATGGATAAAAAGAAGGGAAAGTGTGTGAAAGATACTAAGAATTTACAAGATTTAGCAACTGATTGTATATTTGAGGTAAGGGAGGAGTCAAGAATGTCACTGAGATTGGTAATTTGGATGATTGGAAAGATAGGGTTAGCCTTCCACACAAACTGGGAGTTTTGGAAAAGGGCTGGGTACTTCACAGGATTTTTGAGAGATGCACATAAGATGACGTATAGTATAGAAAATATTTTGCAATTATTAAGGTATTCCATGAATTTTAGCTGTTGTTATGAAGTACAAGGCATTATATAACTATTAAAGACCTAAAATGTTCATAGTTTGAAAGAATCAGAGATTTAGGGAGAAGAGTCTGGTACTCAAGAGAAAAGCTGCAACATGGTTTAATGCAATTTCAATGGATTCAGTGAACTACTTAAGTGTATTTCTTGGACGGAAAGAAGATATCCTGCTTGGGCAATGCTTGGTAATAAAACCGTTCTCAAAGAAAGACAGGATTCTTTTTGGTGAAATCAAGACTTCTTGTGCCTGTTCTTTTTTTTTTTTTTTTTTTTTTGTTGAGGGGATGGGAAGGAAACTGTTTGTAAAGGTATTTGGACCTTGAGACCTGGAAAAATGAAACGGATTCACCAACTGTTTTTCACAGGATCGTTTTCCAACTGTTTGAAAGGTGAATACATTAATTTGTATGATTGTGAATTGTGCCACTGGCGCTGAAGAGTAAAGTGATGTATATTTCAAATTAATGCTGAGGCTAAAAATAGATCGCAATACAATTAAAATGCAAGATGGAATATTTCTGCTCTGCAACATTCATTTATTGCTATCGTCATTAAATTGACCCCCAAATTAAAAAATGACCTTAATTATGTGATATATAAATTGTATAAGGCATTGAGAAAGACAACTATCAAATTTTTTGGTGCATTTTTCATAAGATGTAGAAAAGAAAACATGTTACAGTTAAGTCAGTCTGACCTCCCCATCTTTTGGCGTGGTGATTAATGTATGTTTTCTAATATACACATTCACAATCAGAATTAGTCAAACAATCTGTTCTAATACAATATGACTTCTAACTGGGAATGTGTTCTGTAAGTTTAGTTTTCAAGCTTGTTTTTTTGTGAGAACACACTATCTTTGATTTAATTTTTTCTGACACTGTGCCCACTGCAAGGTAGAAAAAAAAGTGTAATTGTAGTTTTGTCCTTTACAGCACAGGACAAATAAATGTCAAAATCAAATGGTGGTGTCCCCCAAGGGAAAATACACTTCAGTTATGAAATATTCTTACTCACTTCCCATTGCTATTCCTCTGAACACCTAGGTGAAGCTGCCTCAGGACCTAATCAGATGCTACTAATTTGCATATAATAAAAACTGTGCAATGAGGTTTTAGAGTGTTATGGGGAAAAGTGCATAATATCCCTTTAAAATGGTAAATTGCAAAACTGGTTCTACTTCAGCTCTGGCTTAGCCGTTGAAATAGTTTGACAGGAATGGATACGGAATGATCATCTGCTTATGTTGTTGGTGTGTTAATTGTCACTTTAATTCTCTGCTTAATAAACATCCTTGAAAGTGGCACACTGCGATTTCCTATGTTCCTTGAAAATGCTGTGATATTGATAAAGTGTCAAGACTACTACTTGGGAATGACGATAACAATCAACTTTACAAAGCAATCATTAAGGCAGCCTTAAAAAGAGAGCTATACCAGGAAAGAGCTCTCCCTAGGCATCATGTGCACCGTATAGTGTGACAGTGTTGGGCTTTTTTTAAAAGATGAAAATGATTCACATAGGGAATGCAAGCTTTTCTTATTAAAACAACCCTACATATTAACAATATTATTATTATTGATGTTATTATTATTGTTTTGAAGCTATATTTCCCCTAAAATCTTCTGAATTATTTTGTGATTGGGTTGTCTGACCTTCAGCTGGCTGATTATTTCTATATTTTCTACAATTTGCTATAACTCTCTGAAATAAAAGAAAAATCTCTTAGAACCTTTTAGAATCTGGATAGTTGAAACTGGCTTCTCACCTCCCCCCCCCCCATACCTTGCCTGTTGGGTTAGTACAGAGGCTTCATGATGTTATGGATAGAGCACTGGACTTGGAATGAGAATGAGCTGAGTTTGAATCCTGTCATGCTGTGTGACTGGCAAATCACTTATCTTTTCTCAGACTCATTTTTCTTGTCTGTAAAATAATAGCACCTGCTTCACAGGGTTGATGTGAGGATCCAATAAGATTTTATTTGCATATGTAATATATTTGTATAAAAAGTGCTTTGCAAGTCTTAAATTGCTATATATGTGCTAAGTTATTATTATTTGTTAGCTATTATTACAGTTAACATCAAGTTCTCAAATAGCAGGTATTAAAAAATCGTTTTTCTATAATCCTGAAGGCATGGAATGAATCCTAGCAATTATAGCAGCTAATTGGTTGTCGAGAAGCAATGTGGCCTACTGGATAAAGAGCCATCTTTGGAACCAAGAAGACTTTGATTTCATAGTTCCTCTGATACACATATTTATGTGCTATTAGCTATGTGATTATGGACAAACTACTTTATCTTCCCAGAAAACTCTTAAAGATTATATGTCATATATCATTGCTGATATACACAGGTCTAACCCTCTCTCTCCAAACCAACCAAACCAAAAAACGGTTTTGGAAATCTTGTGTTCTCTTCTCTTATTGTGCATTCTTGCTTGGGTGACTGACTCCCACCTGTGTCTTTAAGAAGAAAGTTACACACAATGACAGCTTGAATGCAACCCTGTACATCATGAAACACTTTCTGGGTTAAGATCATCACAGACTCTCAGAAATCTCAGAAATCATTTAGTTCCATCTGTACAGTACAGTAATATCCTTGAGATACATATATACAAAGCACTTGGTAACTTTAAAACATTATATGAATGCATTCACTATTATTTTGCAGCTACCATAGACTTCAATAATGCAAGACAGCTATTACAAGAAATGTTTCTACATTTGAAAACAAGTTGACATCCAACCATTATTTCAAGACCTCTAAGAGGAACTTACTAACTACAGCAGCCCATTCAATTTTGGGACTGCTCTGATTGTCAGGAATATTTTTGTTATGGTGACCCCAAATCTGTCTCTCTGCCATTTCATTGCTCCCAATTCTTCCTTCTGACATCAAGTAAGATGAGTCTAATCCCTCTTTCAATAAAATACCATTACTTGAGGACAGCTTGATGATGTCCCTCTGACGTGAGATATCTATTCCTCAGGTTAAACATCTCCAATTCCTTTAACTAATTCTAATACATTAATGGTTTCATCTTTACCCATCCTGTTGCCTTTCAGATTTTTAATGTCCTTCTTAAAATGTAGCACCAAGATTTGAACATAGTATTTAATACATAGTTTGACTAGTACTGAGTATGGTGGAATGGTATCACTTACCTTGCTTTGGACAATTATGCTTCTCATAAAATAGCTCTTTTGGCTGCCACACACACGGTTGAATCATATTGAGCTTATAGTCTCCTAAAAACCCTAGTCTTTTTTCCCATATACCATTGACTAACCACATTTCTCCTGTCCTGGGCTTGTGCAGTTGATTCTTTGAATCCCAAAGTAGAACTTTACATGTATTCCTGTTAAATGTTATTTTATGACATTAAGCCCATCATTCTCTCAAAGTCCTTGTGTATCCACATTCTTTGATCTAATGTGTTAGGTATCCTACTACTATTATATTGTCCATAAAATTGCTAAGCACGACATTTGGGACACTGATAAAAATATTGAACAGAATAGGGTCAAAAAAGATACCTGAAATACCACACCGTTGACCATCGACGCTGTCATTGATTCATCAATGAGTATTCTTTGGATCATATCATTTAACCAGTTCTGAATGCATCCAGCAGTACTGCCATCTAGCACACATATTCTTCTCTCATCCCCAAGGCTATCATTTAATTCAATTTAATTCAACAAAACATTTTTATTAAATACCCACTATGTGCAAATCACTATATTATAATGAACTTTATCGTGTCGGCATGTAGTTATACTATGCCTAAGGCCTCCCCTTGTCTTAGCAATCTCGTAATCCTGTCTAAAAAGGAAATCAGACTCATCTTATGTGACCTATTTTCAAATATTTATTTATTTATTTAGTTTTAGTTTTGAACATTCACTTTTATAAGGTTTTGAAGTTTTAAATGTTCTCCCCCTCCTTCCCCTTCCCCTTCCCCTTCCCCTACCCAAGACGGCAGGCAATCTGATATAGGCTATACATGTACAATCATATTAAACATATTTCCACATTAGTCATGTTGTAAAGAAGAATTAGAACCAAAGGGAAAAACCATGAGAAAGAAAAACAACCAAAGGAAAAAAAAAAGAGAAAGCAAATAGGATTCTTCAATCTGCATTCAGACTCCATAGTTCTTCCTCTAGATGTGGATAGCATTTTCCATCATGAGCCTTTTGGAATTGATATGACCTATTCTTGAGGAAGCATGCTGGCTTTTAGTGATCATTGCTTCTCTTTACACAGAACATTCCTTTAATACCATGTTTTAAAACGTCAAGAATTAAAATCTGGATCATTGGTCCGTTATTCTCATTATTAACAATAGGCAAGACCTAGTCTTAATTACTGAATGGGCAATGCCTCAGTCAAACTGAGACCTGGGAAAGACCTTAACTTAAAGAGGCCACGTCTTTCAATGCATGCAGGCCATCTCCATTCATCTTGATTTATATTTTCCCACTGGGCTCAGATGATTCAGAAGGAGAAAGCGAGGCTGGTGATTTTGCACAGCCCTGCTTTACTTAAATACAGTCCACTTGCAAATCATGGCATCACATTCCTGATACCATAGTCCTCTTTGAGAATGAAGGACAAACAATAAAAAGAGGTAATGAAGAGAAGCCCTAGTATTAGATTTTTTTCCCTGACTTTTGACTACATCAGTGTAGGGAACTTCTGTACTTAGTACAGTAGATGGTACATAGCAGCCATGTAATAAGTGTTGATTGATTGATTAATTGATGAATAAAAGTTCCCTACCAGTATTGACTGAACATATTTCTTCATCATAGCTCTAGAGAATTTCCTGGGGTCACTAAGAAGTTAAGCTTAGCATCATATAGCTAATACGTACTAAGTGCTTGAACGCTGATCTTCCTGGCTCTGAGGCTAGCCCTTCATCAATTACACCACACTGCTTCTTTAATATCTTTTTAAAAGAAGGCTCAAGTGGCAAAGGTCATTTTTCCAACTCTAAGTTAAAATCTATAAAGTTCTTTCAGTGTAATATGATTCTGACATTTTAGATGTCAAAAATATTATTGAATTGGGCACTTGGGCACAATAAGTCATGGAGAATGGTTTGCTATTTAGATCACAGCTAGTCTAGAGAAAAGACACTGAAGCTACACGACGAAAAATAATTCTTCCACAGGTTTGGAATTAATGCTAAAACATTCATTAGACACCATACTATGATAAGCTCTGTTGATACAAATGCAAGCTTGTGCTAAAAGAACTTATATTCAAATGTGGAATGACAATACATATGAGGGAGCTAGAAAGAGATGGAGTATGAGCCAGTTGGCATGGTTTGGAGATGTCTTGGAAGTAACAAAAAGGCTAGTTTCCTGAAAGATAAGGCAAAAGCTCACTTTAGAAGGCAGCATCTCAAAGGCAGAGTCAAAGCTTTTGGTGGAAGAGGGCTGAAGGGGATGATGGCTAAAGTGGAGGAGGTAAGATATGGAAATGGCCAGGAATTAGGCTAAGTTGCCAAGACAGGTTCCCAATTTTTTTTAATTGAAGATTTTAGAAGATAGGATTTGTTTTATTTGCCTTAGTATGGTGTGAATGGTTCTTTTGGAAGGGAAGACAGATAAAGCTAAATAGTGGTGTTGTGAGTAGTCACAGTAGACCTCTGCTGTAATATATTATTTATATTTATATTAATATTATTTATTGCAAGAATTTGGGTACTTTTTAAACCAAGTCATGACTCATGAAACAACAATTATAGAGTAAAATCTTTTATTCATCAGCTAATCAATCAATCAACACTTACTACATGGCTACTATGTGCCAGATACTGTACTAAGTACAGAAGTTCCCTACATTAATGTAATCAAAAGTTGGGGAAAAAAATTAGGACAAAGCCTATTACAAAAAAAAAGAATTTGTTATTATAAAGAGTTGCTGCTGCAGTGTTTGAGTTTCACATAATCATTTTATGGGCTGTGTATTTGATTGAGGAAGTCATTCTATTTCAGGTTGATAACAGGAGTGGAGAAGGAAAATTGAAGGCAAAGTGGTGCAATGGAGGAAAAAATACTGGTTCTGGAGTCAGAAGACATTGGTTCAAATCTTATTATTGATACTTATTACCAGTATAATCTTGAGCAAGTCAAAATCTCTCTGGACCTCTTTTTGTTCATATATAAAATGAAGGATGTGTATCAAATGGCCATTGAGTTCTCTTCCAGCTTAAATTTACACTACAGTGGATGGAGAGATTCTGCTTGTGGGTGGAATGAAATAATATGAAATTAAGATTTTCAAGGTCCTTACTATTCAGTCCTTAATCCTCTAGGTCATGGATGTAGAGTTGGAAGGGACATGGAAGTCATCAATGAAGAAACAAAGGCCCCCAAGAGGTTAAATTTTGATAGCTATCATCAAAGTTAGCTGTCCTTAAAAGTTAACACATTGAGGGAGGGCGGAGCCAAGATGGCAGAGTAAAAGCAATGACTTTCTTGAGCTTTCCCACAAACCCCTCCAAATACCTGTAAAAATGTCTCTAAACAAATTCTAAGGCAGTGGAACCCACAAAAAGACAGGGTGAAACAAATTTCCAGCCCAAGACAGTCTGGATGGTTGATCAGAAAAGGTATATCGCACTGGGCGGGGAGAGGAGCACAGTTCAGCATGGGTACACAGGCAAAACAGGTCTCAGCGAACCTGGAGCAGGCCTCTGAGGACTGAATTGCGGGCAGCTGTCACAGTTTCCAGACTTCTCAACCCACAAATGCCAAAGACAACTTAGAAGGTCAGTGGGAAAAGTCTGTGACTGGGGTGAGAGAGAAGTGTGGTCCCAGCTCCAGTCCCTGAACTTTGCCCCAGGGCGAGTGGCTGCTTCAGAAGATTCTGGCCCACAGACTGAGGGGGAATCAATTGGCTGATCAGAGGGGGATTGTAGGGATCTCTCTGCTGGTGCAGGATTCTCTTCCTTTGCCCATGCTTGGATCTGGGTCACAGTTCTGGGTGGTGGTCCTGGGGCAAGGAGGAGTGCTGGAGTGGTGGAGCTTGTAGTGGCGGTAAAGAGGAAATCCCCCCCACAGTTCCAAGACAGAAAAGAGTACATGTGGTCACTTGTAGACCAGAGCACAGGCCAGGAAAGTAGCAAACACCTTGCCCTTGATCATAGCAACTTGGAAGAACTGAAAATTTACAGGTCCCTAGAAGTATCTCTGAAAACAGTTGCACAAAACCCCTGAATCTTGGGACAGTACATTCTCCACACTGGAAGCAGACCCCTACCTTAACAAAGAGTTTAAAACTCAAGTAATTGGCTGGGATCATGAACAAAAAAAGGTCCAAAAAAGTCAGACCATAGAATCTTTCTTTGGTAACAAAGAAGATCAAAACATACAACCAGAAGAAGACAACAAAGTGAAAACTCCTACATCCAAAGCCTCCAAGAAAAAATATGAATCAGTCCTAGGCCATGGAAGAGCTCAAAAAGGAGTGTGAGAAGTAAGTAAGAGAGGTAGAGGAAAAATTGGGAACAGAAATGAGAGTGATGCAAGAAAATCATGAAAAACAAGTCGACAGCTTGCTAAAGCAGACCCAAAAAAATACTGAAGAAAATAACACCTTAAAAAAGAGCTTAACCCAAATGACAAAAGAGATCCAAAAAGCCAATGAGGAGAAGAATGCCCTAAAAATCAAAATTGGACAAATGAAAAAGGAAGTCCAAAAGTTTACTGAAAAAAATAGTTCTTTAAAAATTAGAATGGCGCAATTGGAAGCTAGTGACATTATGTGAAATCAAGATACTGTAAAACAAATCCAAGAGAATGAAAAAATAGAAAACAATGTGAAATACCTCCTTGGAAAAACAACTGACCTGGAAAATAGATCCAGGAGAGAGAATTTAAAAATTTTTGGACTATCTGAAAGCCATGATCAAAAATAGAGCCTAGACTGCATCTTTCAAGAAATTATCCAGGAAAACTGCCCTGACATTTTAGAACCGGAGGGCAAAATACAAATTGAAAGAATCCACCAATTGCTTTCTGAAAGAGATCCCCAAAGGAAAACTCCTAGGAATGGTGTAGCCAAATTCCAGAGTTCTCAGGTCAAGGAGAAAATATTGCAAGCAGCCAGAAAGAAACAATTCAAGTATTGTGGAAACACAATCAGGATAACACAAGATTTAGCAGTTTCTATATTAAGGGACTGGAGGGCATGGAATATAATATTCCAGAGGGCAAAAGAGATAGGATTACAACCAATAATCACCTACCCAGCAAAACTGAGTATAATCCTTCAAGGGAAAAAATGATCATTTAGTGAAATAGAGGACTTTCAAGCATTCTTGATGAAAAGACCAGAACTGAATAGAAAATTTGACTTTCAAATGTAAGACTCAAATGAAACATGAAGAGGTAAACAGGAAAGAAAAATCATAAGAGACTCATTAAGGTTAAACTGTTTACATTCCTGCATGGAAAGATGATATTTGTAACTCATGAGACCTTTGTCAGTATTAGGGTAGTTGGAGGGGAAAATATATATATGTATGTAGATATAGATATAGATGTAGATATAGATAGATAGATAGATAGATAGATAGATAGATAGATAGATAGAGGGCACAGGGTAAGTTGAAGATGAAGGGGTAATATCTGGAGAATAAAATTAAGGGGTGAGAGAGAATTATACTGGGACAAGGAGAAAGGGAGAGGTAGAACGGGGTAAATTATCTCACATAAAACAGACAAGAAAAGGCTTTTACATGGAGGGGAAATGGGGTAAGGTGAGAGGGAATGAGTGAATTTTATTCTCATTGGATTTGGCTTAAGGAGGGAATAACATACACATCAATTGGGTATGGAAATCTATCTTGCCGTAGAGGAAAATAGGGGGGCAAGGGGACAAGACAGTAGGGGAATGATAGAGGGGAGGGCAGATTGGGAAAGGGGGTAATCAGAAGCAAACACTTCTGAGGAGGGACAGGGTCAAAAGAAAGAATAGGATAAATGGGGGGGCAGGATAGGATGAAGGGAAATATAGTTAGTTTTTCACAACATGACTACTATGGAAGTGTTTTGCATAACTACACATGTATAACCCGTATCAAGTTGCTTGCCTTTTCAACGAGGGTGGGTGTGGAGGGGAGGAAGGGAGAAAATTTGGAACACAGGGTTTTAAAAACATATGTTAAAAAATTGTTTTCACATGCAGCTGGGAAATAAGAAATATGAGAAATGGAGTATAGAAATCTGTCCTGCCCTACAGGAAAATAGAAGGGGAAGGGGATAAGAGAAGGGGGGGGAGTGATAGAAGGGAGGGCAGATTAGGGGAAGGGGTATTCAGAATGCATGCCATCTTGGGGTGGGGGAGGGGCAAGATAGGGAGAAAATTTGGAACTTAAAATATTGTGGAAGTGAATGTTGAAAACTAAAAATAAATAAATTAAAAGTTAACATATTTCTATAAGTCTAGTAGCCATTCTTTTATACAACTGGAGAGAGATTCTGCAAAGTCTACTAGGCATTTTATTTCTTCTATCAAAATGCTGTGGTAGAACAAATCTTGAGATATACCTTCTTTTTGGCCCTTGGGTAGCTTACCCTCCAAACCATATACCTAACCATTCTCCATTATATTTATGTTGTGGGCATATAGCCCCACCAATTTTATAGCCTCACCTCTTAATTTTATTCTCCAGATATTACCCCTTCATCTTCAAAATTTTGAGAGCTAGAAAATATGTTAAAATCAATGTAAAAGTATTTGATTCATTTATTTTAAAGCAAAAGAAAAATGGAGAATGCTACAAATACACATCTGATTCAGGGTATTGATAGCTGCTATAATTTCCCTGTGAATAACAAGGGTATCTTTCCATTCCCTTTTTCTTCCTTCCCTTCAGTTTAGCCCCTTTGAAGTGACTCTCTTAATGGAGACAACTCATTCGTTCAGTGAGCATTTATTATTATTATCTGATCTAAGATACTTCTTCAGAATAATGTCTTGATATTACAAAAGCAATTTACTTATGTTTCATTTTGCTGGGTGATAGGAGCTCATGAAAAACCAGCTCAGATGTCCAATCTACTCCTAAGAAAACTTGTTCTTGATATTAAGTATGCATGTGTAGTATCACCTTTGCAAGATGAAATCCATTACTTTGTAGGTTGGTTTTGTTAATTTTTTTTTCTTGCAACAGAAGGAGCAATGCTGGGTGAATGGTAGCAAATGGGGAAACAACAAAGATAAGAACAAAAGTTATCAATAACACTTATTTAAATAATAGGGGCAGCTAAGTGGTGTAGTGGATAGAGCAGCAGGACTGGCCTCAGACATTACTAGCTAAGTGACCCTTGGCAAGTCACTTAACCCCTATTTGCCTTAGTTCCTGATAAGTAAAATGGGGGCACACTGGAAAAGGAAATGACAAACCACTCCAGTATCTTGGCCAAGAAAACCTCATGGACAAAGTCCATGGGGTCACATAGAGTCAGACACAGTAAAATGACTGAACAACAAAAAAATTATATAAATATTTGCTTTTTAAAAAGTAGAAAAAATAAAAATGAAATTAGCATTTTCTGCAAACATAAGTTAAATTCAACTCAACTCAATAATGTTTGTTAAGTATTTACTATATACAAAGGAAAACATTACAGAGATGCTGGCCTTGAGTAGCTTATTTTCAAAGATATGTGTAGGATTATATGGTCATAAGATATTAGATACACATATACTTTTGATTCAAGTTATAATGTGATAAGCATATTTCACAGAGATGCATGAGAAATTCAATAAGGGAAGAACCTCATAGTGAAATAGACCAGAGAAGATTGAGGAGTAACACTTGAGTTTACCTCTGAAGAATTTAGTTCATAGTTACCTAATCAACATGAATTTACTTCCTTTAGATTTCAACACAGTTTAGTCTTCATTTTTAATGTTAGAGATTGCCCACTTTTTTCTAGAATCCATCTTCTCTTCTCCCTCAGTGTTGGGTTTATTCTTCATTTAGTATAAAAAAGTTAATTTAACTCAACAAAAGCATTCATTAAGCACCTACTATATACAAAGCAATATGTTAAGTGCTAGGGATACAAAGTAAAAAACAAGGTGGCCCATCTTAGGATGCTTATATTCTATGAGGGGTGGGGTTGGGAGTGGGAATACAATATGTTCAAACATAAATAAATTCAAGGTTATTTGAGAAGGGAGACAGCACTGATTAACAGGGGCAGGGCAGGGGATGATCAGGGAATGCTTCCTGGAGGAAAAAGCACCTGAATTGATCCTTGAAGGAAGATATGAACACTTATATACATACATACACATATATATATATATTTATATCTATATGTTCTTTGACATGGCCCAGGTAACAGAAAGAGAAACATTAAGAGTGAAATAGCTTTTTCTTACATTGCTGTTATATCCATCATGATCAAATGAGATTGTATTTTGTAATTGAACAAGAATATTGAGACATGCTTGTCTTTCATAGACTCACTGAAAGCATCTTTGTGACAACTCCAGTAAAAGAGAGGATGATAAGAATGACACATACATGGTTTTAATTTCTTCTCAGTCTCTATGTTTTAAAAGCTTTTTATTTCATGTAGTTTGGAGATTATGAATATTCAGCATGGTAACATCTACCAAGATCATCGTTCTTACATCTTTATGGATCAATGTTACATCCAGGTAGCAGTGGGAGACATTTCTGTCTATAATGATGCTTCAGTTCTACCATGGTTTATTTGCTGAATTTCCAAGGATATCTTGGGGTTTGTATTTACAGTGTGAAGATTTGTTCTCTTTTAGTTTATAAAGGCTAATAAGCTTCTGTTGTAGAATGCTAGCCACCTGATCATGTTTTTCCAAGTATTTGGTAGATGTTAACCTTTCACAATTTTCAGTGATATGTTATAGTTTTCATCATTTCATTGCATAATCTGCTGTGATTACTGTCAGGTCTCCTTAAAGATAACCTTTCTATTGTTCTGACGACTAATGACCTGACACTGAATCATTACGAAGGCCTTGATGAATACTGGAACAATTGGTTGCTAATTTTGTTAAGTTGTGGTAAAAGTATATAATAAAAGCATTCATATATTGAGTTAATGTCATAAACACGTGTGGTTTTCTGCTTTAGTGGTCAATACCATCTGCATCTCCAGAAGGTAGAGTATTGGTATTTCTTTTTTGTTCCAATGTGTCTTGACTTTTTGTGTTACCAGGACATGAAGGAACAGCAGTCCCTCCATTGGACTCTACTTCAAGAGAATTATCATCCTCATAGTCCTATGTCACTCTGTTTTGTTTTTTTTAAATTCATAGGAAGAGTTATATAACATTGGCTAGAGTACTAACCCAATCAGTGCCATCACCAGCACCCATTTGGTGGACATTTGAGGGCTCTTGCTATGGCCTTCACTGGTAAGATAGAGATCTCAGTGCTCATGAAGGCTTAGCTGTATATCATTCTGGCTGGTATTTGCTTACTTTCCTATTATCCCTCTTCCCCCAACAATAGATTGAACTTTGAGGGGTTTATTATTATTTAGGGTTTGGAATAGGGCCTAAATCTGTGATTTCAGGAACTTCTATGTGAAGAAACTCCCTCTACCAATGTACATCAGTAACTTTTCTACAATTTTCAGTCTTAGAGCATTGTTAAGAATGCTGAAAGGTTGTGACTTGCCCAAGGTCACACAGTTGGTATATGTCAGAATCTGGTCTTAAACTCAAGTCTTTCTGTCTTCCAGGTCAATTCTTTTCCCTCTATAGCATGTTGCCTCTCTATTGATATATACATGTGTATATGTATATAAATATGTAAATATGTATATATGTATATGTACACATACACGATATATATATATTTATATACATATATATCCATTTGTTATTACACACTAAAACAAAATTTTAAAATAGGTTAAAGACTTTTTTTGAGCAGAAATTTAGCAACCAATTCCTTTACTTTATCTTAGTGTTCTTTTGGCACAATGGATATGGAAATAACCTTGGAATCTGGTCACTAGTGTTGTTATGCCCACTGGCTAGTCAAACATAGTACCTATTAAAACACAGAGGGTCAAATTAAGAATTAAAAAAAATTCACTTTACGTATAGGTTTTCTTAACCTAATATATTAGCTCCAATTGCCCCCTAAGCTGTATGATTTAATAGGTCATAGAATTTTTATTGTTTTATTGTCTTTTTAGTCATATCAGACTTTTTATGACCCTTTTGGGATTTCTTGGCGAAGGTACTGGGGTGATTTACCATTTCCTTCTCCAGCTCATTTGACAGAGGAGGAAACTGAGGCAAACAGGGTTAAGTGATTTGCCAAGGGTCACTAGTTGTTTGAGGCCAGTTTTGAACTCATGAAGATGAAGTCTTAGTGGCTCCAGGCTTGCTACTCTATCTACTAAGCCACCTAACTGCCCATAGAATTTTACAGAGCTTTAATTTCCTGATGAATGCACTCAAATAATCACATGTTAGAAAAGCTTGTAGCCTATTTGTGAAGCGATATCTAAACCTGAAAAGCCTTCTGTATTTTTAATATGGTCTTATTTCTTATGAAACAATACTTGTGCCAGAAATTATGAAATAAGGGAGACTAATGGGTTCTATACTATTATTAGGGAAAAAATGATGCCTAAATCTAGCCTATTTTGTCTCTTTTGGAGTTTGCCCTTTTAATCAACTCCTTTCTCTAATCTCCAATATCTCTATTTTCTACTGGGCACTTCTCTACTTCTTACAAACATTCCCAAATCCCTCTCCTCCTTAAAAGCAAACACATAAGCAAAACCCTTCATTTGACTCTACTATCTCCTCAGGTAATTGTCCTATATAATATCTTCTCCCTATCTTAGTCATGTTCCTAGAAAAAAAAATCCACATTTATAGGATTCACTTCCTCACCTCCCAACCACATGTGAGCTGGATTTTATTCTTACCATTTGCTGAAACTGGTCTCTTCAGGGTTATTAAAGTATCTTAATTGTTAAATCCAGTGGCCTTAAAAATAATTTTTTTTAATTTGTCAGTGCTCCTTATTCTTGGCTTGTCTGCTGCATTGACACCCTGGACCTTCTCCTGGAATTCTTTCCTCCCTGTGATTTCATGACATTGTCCTCTAGTATTACTACTCCTAAGCTGTTGCATCCCTCCTTCTTAGCCTTTTTTGTGGGATCATCATCAACATTCTCTGTCCTCTATGAATGCCCATCCTGAAACACCTTTGTATATATTATATATAGACCTAACTGTGGACATGTCATTTCCTCCAATCAAATGCAAGCTCCTAGAAAGTGAGGGCAGTTTTATTTGGGTGTGTGTATCCCCAGAGTTTAATGCCATGCTTGGCACATAATAGGTGCTCAGTAAACCTTTGTTGAATTGAATTGGGGTAGGGGGAGACAATTTGACACTGGAATGTCAAAATAATGCAAGGCATGTGAGTTTGGGTCTCAAATTCCGTGCCCGTGGTTTGTCAGAGGAAGGACCCCTGAACGAGGAGTCAAAAGTGGGTCCAAATACCAGCTCTGCTAATTATTAAAGGTACGATCATAGGCAAATCACCTCATTTCGATGGACCTTAATATCCTGAACTGTAAAATGGAGGGCGAGGTGAGACTAGATGAACTCTGTGGTAACTTCTAACTCTAAATCTGTAATATGACCTAATATTTAAAGCATAGCTACAACCCTTTGCTTTGATTTTTAATGTTTCAGAAATATTTTTAGCTATATCATGCCAAAAAAAAGGACAGGAAAAAACCAGATGATTTCCTTTCAGCTCCTTTATATTTTCAATCTAATTTCTCAAAGGCATTGTATGATTGGTGAAATTTGACTGTCCTAGTTATCAAAATTCATGTGAGCAAATCATAGATCAATATGTCCCATGAGTTGAGCCTGTGTGGTCCTTGGGTGCCTGGGAAATCCATTTTTCAAGGAAGCTTCCATTGTACTCAATACATCAGAGATTAGAAGTCTCAGCTACCTTTTATTTAAAACATGTTTGCTTAAATTACAACAGGTTATTTTACAGCTAGACATATGAATGCCATGTGCTAAGTAAATTGTACATTATGTAGAAAGAATGTTTAAAAATACCCTGAAGTTGTAGAAATATGAGATGCATAGAGAGAAGGATAATTTAAGCAGTTTCAGTCATTCCAGCAATGTTGAACTGAGGTTTCTCTAGTGCTTTCAGCAGAGGAGACATATGTCTTGAATGTATTTTAAATATATGCCAAAGCTAACCCTTTTAAGGACATCCTTGCATTGATAATTTCAAACAGTTTGTCAAACCTAGAAATGTTCCAGAGATGGAAGGGGTGGGTAGGTGGTGGAAATCTTGAATGTATCATTTAGAATATTGTATGATGTAGTTCTGGTGTATTCATGTTTACTCTGGATGTCCTTTCTGCCACACCCCAAAAGAGAGGTAAATAAAAATCCCAGTTTGGTTTCTACTTTCCCTTAACAAATAGCATTGCATTCAGGCTAATGGATACAAACCACATCTGACAGTCTTCATCGTGTTAATTTGATAATTGCTAAATACTAGTGATCTTAATGAAGTTAACGTGCCTGTTATCTGTGACCATAAATGGTTCCTATTATAAAATAGTTCCACTGTAAATCAAAGAAAAATGATGTGGTCACAGATATTAATGCCATACAAGGTGGTGAACAAATTTAGATGAATTACATGGCTCTGCCAGCTCTGTATGGGAAACTCTAATTTTTTATAAAGGGTCCTGGTTTTCAAGTACTTTACTTGAACAAGAAGATTTAATTTATTTGTTATTTTATGAAGCATTTTTATGTGTAGAAAAAGTGCTACTTGTTTGCACATGCTGGGTATGTGGCATTCTTACATGATTTCATGCTTTGCTGATGGAAAATTAGTCCCTTGTGTATTATAAAAGAATAGAAGATAGCTATAGAATCAGGATGCAATTGCCTCAGGACATTCTGTTGACAGCTAGAAATATATACAGACAAAGCAATGTCACTGGATGCTAATGTGAACTATACAAGTTGATGAGTACTGTAAATCCCTGTAAAAGGAGATGCCTAAACCCTTTCATTTAATGGGGTCTTTTCCTCTTAAACTTCTAATGTAGGCTATGATTTCCACACTATTGTTTAATGAACCCATAATTAATATTTTATAATTACATGTTGCCCATGAATGCACAAATGTGACCACTGGGGTGAATGTGCCCATGTTCAGTAAAATACCTAAGCAATGTTGCACCTAGAATCAGGATATTTGGAGGGGGCAGGAGTAGGGGTGTTGTTTTTACGTATTGGGCTGATAGAGTACTGGTCTCATGCTAAGATAAGATTCACCCCCCCCCAATTTTGGATCAGCATGTAGCATGTAGGTACTTACATAATAATTTCCTTGTCTGTTAGAAATTTTCCATTTTTATCTAGTGTGAAATCTAATGGGAGGTATACTGTAATTTAAACTAACGGTAATGAGTACAAGTAATAATGTTTCTAGTACTAGTTTATTGGAAACTTTAGCAAGAGATGTCAAAACAGCCCTAGCAGCTACTGTGGCTCTGTTGGTCTCTTTTTGCCTTCCAAGTCAGTTTCAATAACCATCACAGATACTCCACAGAGCAAATCTCAGTGCAGAGGTGTGAAACAGAGGCCACTGAGCCAAATTCTGAAAGAATTACCTTGCTTTCAGTCCCATATGTAACTATTTACCATCCTTCCCAGAAAGCATTTTGCTACACATCAACACAGAGAAGATAGAAAATTGATCTTGACTATTCCAATCTAACTTCTAGGCTCTTTTTAGACTTTGTAAGTTGTAGCTGAAGTAGCAGAAGGAAGAAACTTACAGTAGTTAAGTGCAAAGGTCTTCTTTAGTAGTGTTCAAATTCTTGGTAGGTTTGGCAAAGTGGACAATTTTCCATTACAATGCTACTATAATGCAAGTGGAAAACATTTCTTGAACCAGCCATATGTGGAGGCAGGCAGTGTGTGCCACAAAATCAATCTGGAGACACAAAACAAACCTTTGATTGCTAATTGTCACATTCTGAAATGTACTCAAAGTGAAGTTTATATATTTTGTTTTACTAGACGTGTGATTTCAATGGTATAGGGAACTCCCTGTGAGAAAATTCCCTCCCACTAATGCAGATTACCACCTGCTCTGCAACTTACCGTCTTACAGTCGCAGAGTGTTGCCTGAGGGCACGGAGAGGTTAAATGACTTGCCCAGTGCCATACAACCTAGGTTTTTCTGACACCCAGGCTGACCCTCCTCTTGTGACATGCTCCCTTTTAAGCACAATTATAAGAACTATTTGATTTCTACTATAATAGTAACTGCTTCTTGATAAGAAAGCAAAATCATAGAGCGAGTCTTGATTAAAGACTTGATTAAAAAGTGACTAAAAATCATGGGGTAAGCGTCCTAGAAAAATCAGGTTAATAATCTAGAGCAAAAAGGTCTTAGTCTCCAAAAATCCTCATATCGATAGAAATTTAGAAGCAGGTAAACTGGGTTCAGATTCCAACTCTGCTACTTACTACCTGTGTTATCTTGGGCCAGACTATAAAGGGAAGGGGCTTTGACTAGATGAACTCTTAAAAGTTCTGATTTAGATTTAGAACCAGTTCTAAATCTCAGATCCCAATCCCAATACCACCCAGCTACTATTGTCTAAATAGTTTACATTATGTATTTGAATACAACAACCAGTCATATTAAAGATAATTTTTTAAACAAAGAGAGACATATAGAATTCCAGAACATGTTTTTTGCATATATGCTTCAGATCAAAAAAATGTATACATGTAATGATGATAAGCGATTATTCAAAGGAAGGATTAGCAAGGCTAGATACTGCTTACATCTATGAAAGTATGAACCCAGCAATGTCTAACAGCAGAAGACAAGGGGATTCATGACCACAAAAGTGGCTACCAAAGTACATACACACACATACACACACACACATACACACACACACACACACACACACGTGTATATATATATACATAGCTATAGCAATTCTTTGAAGGGCTAAAGTAAATAATTCCTTTACAAATCTCCTGGTTCCCAGTAATAGATGTTTTTGTAAAGTACTATATGACTGAGAAAATCAGAAAGGCAACCGGTTCTGTGTTTTAGGCACGGAGGGTAGACTATATAGAGAGACACACACTGTGCCTTTTTTCCTGACGGTTCTTTGGTCTGTTGACTGAACCACCAGCCCTATGACAGTCAGAACAACTGGCTCTTCTCCCTTACCTATCCCTAGGTTGCTGCCTCTGAGGGTTCTATCCCGATGGGAT
The DNA here is from genome assembly GCF_900497805.2 of Vombatus ursinus. NCBI lineage: Eukaryota > Metazoa > Chordata > Mammalia > Diprotodontia > Vombatidae > Vombatus > Vombatus ursinus. Next base: position 149,443 of record NW_020954608.1, on the reverse strand, counting down.
TTTCCCAAGGCTTACTTTCTTCCACTTCCATACCTCTATTGTCTCTTCCTGGCAGTTGTGGGATGTCATTTGCCATGTCACGGAATCTTGTGTCAAACTTTCTGTGGGACCAGCTGACCCCTCTCCCTGAGTAACTGTAACCAACCAGGCTGGAAGGTCATTCACCCCCAGATGAATTTGACTTAGACATCAGAAATCCTAGCTACAACTCTGGATATAATACATTTCAACAAACTTATTTCGTAACCAGACTCAAAAACACAAACGATTGCTGTCCTTGAGGAGCGCATATCCCCTTACATTCTACTGAGGGGATACAGCATACAGATACATGTAATAAAATATAATTTGAGGAGAAAAAAAAGTAGCATTTGGGAAAGGATAACTCTAGGGAAGATTTCATGAAGAAGCAGTACCTTAGCAAAGCCTCAAAAAGAAGCTAAAGTCTTGGATTCCTGCCCAGAGCAGAGACTGCAATTGGAGTTCTGTTCCACCTGAGAAGCCTCCAGTAAGGACATCAAAGTCCAACTTCTAGGAAAAGGCAACATACAGTGCTTACCTCCACTTTCTAAGCAGAAATGTTTCAGAACTCCAAAAGACAAACTGTAGAAAAAAGTGAAATTGTGGCAATGGAGAGAAGGAAGGAGAATTACAGAAAGAGAGGGAATCAAGAAATCAACTTGAAGAAAATGAAACCTCACCTTCAGGCTCCATGTTGGTCATAGGGGCCACCATGACAGTTTCAAGTGACCCAGAGAACAGTGGAAGTGAACAGAGTTCTGATGAATTCATCATACTTCCTTTGCCACCCCATTGTGTCCCAGGAAATTTTGAATACTTGGAAGATGCCCTTATGTGTCCTGACCTCCCCCCCGCCAACCAGACTGATGACAAAGACAACAGCAGTGATGACAGTGGTGGTGATGATTCTGATGACAGCACTGAGAAGCATGACAGCAGCAGTGATCACAGTGACCATCACAGCCATGATGGTCATGCCAATGACGTCTACAGCAATGGCTATGTCAAACTCTAAGAACAAGGAATGCACGCTGGTGGCCCCCACCTTCACAATGTGCAAACTGAGTTAGAACAGAGCTATATAAATGCTGTAGAGAGAAGTGGAAGAGCTGGAGAGCTGGAAGAGGATGAGGAAGAAATACACAAAGAAAGTGAAACAAGTGAGCAGACAGATCAGGAAGCCCCACCTTCAGGCTCCACTTTGGATGATGTCTGCTTCTAGTGACCTAGAGAGCAGCGAAAGTGAAGGGAGTCCTGATGAAGAATTATTTGCGCCCCCCTCAGTTGTCCTAGAACAACTGGAAGATTTTGAAGATGACCTTTTGTTTCCCAGGCTCCCACCTGGCTCCCAGATACCAAGCAATAGCAAGTCAGAACTTGCTGGATGGGAGGAGTCAGAGCAGCCACCCAGCTGCAGTTCCTTTTTTAAACTTTACTTTTGTAGGTTGAGCTGAGGGAGATTTGGTGCCACTTCCCAATGCCAGCAGGATGCCAAGACAGCTCATGTGCCCTCAGACTCTAGAGTCTGCCAGTGAGCATCTGAGATGCTACAAGGAGGTTGATGGTGAAACCATCAGTTACTTCTGGGGCTTTCCTCGGATTCTCTCCCACTTTCTCTACTGTTTGTCTTTTTCTCAAGTGGTTAGCTGGATACAAGGGAAGTCTTTACACTATGAAAGTCAGTTGAACTACACCTGCCTACCCTCTCCCTTCTTGAGGCAGCTTTTAAAACTTGTAAATTCAAGTTAAGAATAACCTCTAAGGGTAGAGGTGGCACAGTGGATAGAGTTCTGGCCTTGCAGTCAGGAGGACCCGAGTTCAAATCCGACCTCAGACACTTGACATTTACTAACTGTGTGACCCTGGGCAAGTCACTTAGCCCCAATTGCCTCACACACACACAAAAAAAATTAAAAAATAACCTCAAGACAATAGTGAATGTGGCAGAATTAAACAGAAAAACACATCCCCAAGGGAGAGATCAGAGAAGACTCTTCTCTCACCACTTTGCAAAGATGGGAGTTTGTGTGTGTGTGTGTGTGTGTGTGTATGTGTGTGTGTATGTGTGTGTGTGTGTGTGTGTTTATCATTTTTGCTGACTTTTTCTCTTCCACTTTCACCCTCTTAAAACAATCATTTGTTCTATGAGATGGCTCTCTTGGAGAAGATGGGAGGAATGCAAGTTAAGATTCTGGTGATAGAAAAAATTTCAATAAAATTTTTTTAAAAACATAAAAAAGAATCTAAAGTGTCTAAAAGAAGGATATAAAATACTATAAGCAGTGTTGTGGCTTCCTCATTCCTTGATGCAGAATAAAATAAAAGTGGAACAAAATAATGTTATGCATACACCATGAAGATGGAAAAAAAATGTCAATTAAAATCTTAGTTTCTTTGAACCAGTTCTGACCAAGGAAGTCACATCAAGGCCTCCAGCTGACTTTTATCTTAAACAGATTAGTACCTCCTTTCTTTAGAAGCCAGACAAGCTGACCTCTCTGATCCTATCAATGATACTCCTAATTGACAACTAGGAGCTTGGTATTGCAATCACCTGGTATTCTAATCATTTCACTTATGTACAGCAATGATACAGCAATGATTGCCTCATCCCTATGTCCCTATAGTAAATGGTTTAAAAAAAAGTTATATTTTGGAATAAATGCATTTAACCCAATAGCTTTTCTAATAGGCTTGCCTTATCTTGTTACATCCAGTGTTGGGATAAAAAAATGTCTGAATCTGAGAAATTTTCACCATTTATATATTGTCAGAATGATTTCATCAGAGAAGTGTGTGACCAGAAAAAAAGATGGGCTGATAATATAGCATTAATTAAGGATAACTGATGGACAACCCATATGATTCTTTGTGTCCATGAAATATCAAGAGATTAGAGAGAGACCCCTAGCACATTGGAGCCTGTAGTGGATATATGGGATGAAATGGACAAGACCTACAGAAGACAGAAAGGAAAGGCCAATTTGCATGTTTGTAAGCTTCCCCCCCCCCAGCAAAGAAACCAAAAACTGTGAGAGCCTAGGTCTGATGAAATATCAAAGTATCCCCAATATAAGCATGTTGCCTAGAAATAGTAAGCAATTAATAAATATTTGTTTAATTGAATAACAATATTTAATACTTAAAAACACTTTTTGACTATTTTTCTTTTAATGCAGATTTTTTCATTTCCCCAGTCTTCTTTTAGACAAAAAAATCAGAGGAAATAATTTGTGATTTTATTCCCCCTACAACTGAGCTCATCATTCACACTGACAGATATGTTATGGTGAAAAGAGCATTGGATTTCATGTCTGAGGAAATGGATTCAGATCTTAGCTCTGGTGTTTACTCCGTGTATGACCTTGGGCAAATTAGTTCACCTTTCTGGGCTTCAGTTTCCTTATCTGTAAAATAAGTTTGCTGGACTAAATGACTACTAAGTTTCCTTTCTTCTCTAACTCTATGATCCCATGATCATCACATGGAATGAGAATAACTAAATTAATCTTCCCTTCCTTGATTGGTCATGTAATTTCCACCAATATTATTACTTTAATTTTCTAAAAGTCCATAGGCCCTGGCCTTGCTTTTTATTTATTTTATTTAGTGTTTATTTTATTTTAATTATTTTATTTTAAAGTTTTTATTTATTTTAAAGTTTTAATTAATATCTTTTTATATCACCTTGATTTATGCATATATCCCTCCCCTTTTCTCTATCCAGACAATAATTTCTTGATGCAAAGAATTTCCAAAATAAAGGAATTCAGCAAAATAAGCCAACACATCAGCTTAATCTGACAGTATATGCAGCGTTTCACTTTTGTAATCCCCTTACCTCTGAAAAGAAGGGAAGGAATCGCATTCTTATATGTCTTCTCCTGGCCAAGCTTAGTTATTATAATTATCTTTGCTGATTTGTTGGGGATGTCATTAAACATCAGAGTTGTTTTGAATTTATATTATTAGTGATTTGGAGTACTCTTTCATATGGGTAGTAATTTGCAATTCTTTCCAGAACTGATAAATTCATATTGGAGAAAAATTTTAAGAACTTCCTATGTTTTAGTTAGTCTAATGGTGCTGAAGAATTTAAAGAAAGAAAAACAAGTCTGGACTCTTCAAGAAACCTGTAGTCGAGACTCAATGTAAAAAGAAGAATTATTTCACAATTTTACATTTCACAATTGGGACAAATATTGAGTGAATGAGTTAATTATGTTAAGGAAGGAAACAAGTTTCATTTCTTTATTTTTGAAGAGCCTTGGGAGTCATAAAGCAGGTCCCACACAAGGGTAAGGAGACCCAAACAGAAGACTAAGTATGAGTTTTGCAGAAGTAAATTAAAATCAGTTTCTTCTTAGCAATGGAGAGATTTGGAACCTAAGGGCTCAATGAAGATAAAAAGTGGGAAGGAGAGAAACACTTTCCTATTCCCTGCCTTTCCACTTACCTATAGGCCTAATCTAACTAGATTTCTTACTGGCCCTTTAAACTCCACATGTCCAGTCCTGAGCTTATTTTTCTCAAAACTTGTTCTTCTTTCTGAATTCACCATTTCTGTCACTGGCACAATCCTTCACCAAGTCTCCCATTTCAAGTCCTTTTTTGTATTTTTGATTCTTCCCCCTTCTTTACCTCCCACATTGAAGCAGGTGAAATATTATAGGATCAAAAACTTGGAGCTGCAAAGGATCCTTAGAGATCATCTTGTCTAACCCCATCATTTCACAGATCAAGAAACTGAGGCCCAGAGAAGTTAAGTGACTTGCTCAGGGCCACACAGGTAGTAAATAAAACAACTAGGATTCAAACCTAGGTCTTCTAGCTCCAAATTTAGTATTCTTTCTACTATTCTGTGCTGTGTATTCCATCTCACATAACTTCCCATGGATGGGAAATGGCTCACTATTTCTTTTTTTTTTTAATTAATTTATTTATTTTTAGTTTTCAACATTCAGTTCCATAAGCTTTTGAGTTTTAAATTTTCTCCACCTCACTCACCTCCTCCCTCCCCAAGACAGCATGCAATCTGATATAGGCTCTACATATACATTCCTACTAAACATATTTTCACATTAGCTTATTATTTCTATAGTTAGTACTGTAGTACAGGGTCCATAACAGGGTCCGGACTATTTCAATAGCCTCTGCCTGGTCTCTCTGATCCCTCCCCTGCCTTATCAATTTTTATTTCAAGTTGAATACTTTTCTGCCTCAGTTTCCTCAACTACAAAATAGGGAAAATAATAGCACTTGATCATCCTCACTCCACACATCCTACCTGTTCAAATCCTATCTTTCAAATCTCAACAAAAACGTCACTTATTCCACAGTCTTTCCTAATCTCTCTCTTCCTTCAATACCTCTTTTCCATAATAATCCTTTTTCCTTTGCACCCTATTTTCACTTTTCTCATGCATTCATTATATATTATAGTGAATTGTGCTTTGTCATAGGTCTCTGTTGTAAGCTTCAGGAGGTCAGGGGTTATGTCTTATCTTTGTATTTATAACACCTCTAACATAGCAATCTAGAAACACTTTAAACATGTTTGTTGGATTGTATCAAATAAACAAAAGAAAACAGATCTCTAAATTAGTCAAGATCTATGGAATAACCCAGGAGCAGTCCTATATAAGAAAGAAAAATAACAACCTTTCTCAAAGCTTAAAAAGCATTTGAGTCAGCAATAAGATTGGAATAAGGAATAGGAGTATCATGAACTTGTATCTGAGAGGTTACATTTCCTTTAACCTTAGCTCTAACTAGAGTGTATACATAGATATATACACCTGAGTCACCCACATTGGCACCTCAAACTCAATATCAAAGTGAATCCAACATATTTCCTCCTTTTCTCTTATGTTACATGTGATGTATGAAATCGGTGACCAACTGTGTCTTCTGAGCAAGGATAAGCTTAGCTAAGCTAACAAATGCTAACCATAAAATAATCTTTACCATAAGAGAAGCATCACATGGTTATGCTTATAGAAAAAAACAGCAACTAATGAAGAAATCTCTTAAGGCATAGAAGAACTTTTGATACGTATCAAGTGAAAGAATACACACAACCAATAAAAAATCATGCATCCTTAAAATATTGGAGCATGATTATTTTACTTTATGTAAAAGTGAGTAGATCTTATACCATATTCTGTCTTTCATATCTGAAGTAAGTTTAACTTCTGGACATTTGATGCCTTGAAGGATCCATTACTGGATTTCTATGAGTACTTCTCCAACAATGAAGATTGCAACTCATCATCCTTGCCTGTCTCATGCTACTCTTTTCCATGTCCTCACATAGATTCCTACAAGGGGCACACTAAACACAATTGGGGGGATGGAGACAGGGTAAGTGTCCTTCCAAAAGTCTCTTGTTATTTGTACAGATACCAGTGAATCACATAGATGGCCAATAGCTTATCCTTCCTATGCAATTTTGTCATCTTTTCCCCCCAATCACACATCTATCTAATTATAACATTTACTTCACTTATCCTGAATAGTTGTTTGTACTGTATTTCAGCCTACTTGTGCCCATCAAGTATCTCTCCGTTGCCCTCTGAGAAACTCTCAACTTTAATTTTTCAGACATTGTGGTATTCTAGGACTTGAAACCACATAGCACTCCAAGAAGAATATTATTATTGTTAAAAAAAAAAGATGGGTCTTTGTTTCAGGGAGAAGTTTGAGATCATTATAACAAGCTCTGTGCCAGTTCCCAAAGGCAAGCCAACTTGTCTTCCTCCCCATCTCTGGTTCCCAGTTCATTGTATCCATCTAGAATCCACATGTTGATGGGCTAGCTTTAAGTAATGGGCCATCCAACCCTAGACCAACAAATATTGTTCATTTACTTTAAGTTTATGTTGCCCTAATTTGATATTGCAATTCTCTTGGTAGCATAACTAAAGTGTAAAAACAACCTAAACTGTTTTAATGACAGAAAATGTTAAAAAAAAATGTACATGGAGGGGAGTGGGAATAGGAGAAAATTTAAAACTCAAAATCTTATGGAAGTGAATGTTGAAAAGTAAAAATTAATTAATTATAAAAAAAGCTTACAGTTGTCAAGTGACACCTGCCTTACCCTGCACTTACATACATTATTTAATATGTGCCATATATCTTTGAAGGGAATGGTGATACAGTGTAATGTGAAGTTGGTGTCAGCTGGAATAGGAATCACAAAATTATGGAATCTCAGAGTTGGAGTGGACCTCAGAGACCATCTACACCAACTGTTAATAATTAATACCCTCTACAACATACTTGTTATATAGTCAATTCTTTGCTTGAAGACTTCTGGTGAAGAAACCTTCTAAGGCAACCCTTTTCAGTTTAGAATAGCTATAGTTGTTAAGAAATTTCTTGCATGAAACCGAAAACCTGCCTCTAGTTATTTTTTGCCCACTGTTCCTACTCTTGCTTTGTGCCCAAGCAGAACACAGTCTTTCTTCCATATTACAACCATACAAATATTTGAAGACAGCTATTATGACCCTCTTGAGTATTATCTGTTCCAGTCTCACCATCCCCAGTTATTTCCGATGATCTTCATATAGTTTTTGAAGTCCTCCTCCATCATGATTGACCTCCTATGAATACTCTACCAAAATCTGGCAACCCAACTTATAAATACCATTTGCCCAAGGCAGGATATGTTGAGCCTATTAATTCCCAAGTCCTGGATGCCATACATCTCAATACAGTCTATGACTACATTTTTATCTGCCATTTCACATTGTTTGTAATCCACATTGTTGGATTGTAATCCACATTGCCCTTGTAATACAAATCTTTTTCAGACAAATGGTTACTTATCAATGCCTTTCCCATTTTGTATTTGTGAAGTTCATTTTTGGGGGGGTTCAAGTATAAGACTTTATATTTAATTTTTATTGAGCTTCATCTTAATAGATTCAATGAGACATTTTCTCCTGTTAAAATCTTGGGAACTTACTCTGTTGTCCAAATATGCTAGCTATTTCTCTTGGCTTTGTGTCATTACACATTTCTAAGTGTGCCATTAATGCCTTAATCCAAATTATTGATAAAAAATATTAAACAGTCCATGGTTAAACATCAATCCCTAGAGAACTTATTTAAAGACAGACCTTTCTCTAAATTATCATTTTCTTAAATTACTATTCGTTGACTTTGTCCATATACTTTTGTCTATTCCATATCTCTCCATCTTGTCCACAAGAATAGCGTAAAAGACTTTATCAACTGATTTGCTTAAATTTAGCTACAATATACCTGTGGCATATCCCTGATGTGAAATGATGTTCCTGTTATCAAAAAAGTAAATGAGATTTATCTGGCATGGCCTGTTTCTGATGAAACTGTACCTTACTAGGTGTGTGACCTTACCTCTGTATGCCTCACTCAGTTATCTGATCTACAAAGTCAACATAATATTTGCCTTTTCTATCTCATAAGATTGTTGGGAGAAAAGTATTTTGCAAACTGAAAATGACTATAAAATGTGGGCTAATAATGTGATTTTACCTATTTATTGATATAATTAATTTCTTACATGAGTGAATATTTTAAAATATTCTATTTATTTTGTGCTATTTGAGAATGGAGAAGTTTGTGGACCTAATGTTTTGAGGTCATAGTGCATGCAGACACTATATACATATACAGATATATGTATTTATATACATATACACATATGTGTATATATGTAGACAGGTATGTATATATGTATATATATCCCCTTTTCAATCTTTTGTAGGTCAATAGGTGAATCTATTGAGATATTGAAGTTTATATATATATGTATTTGTATCTCTCTCTATATATAGAATTATCAATAGAGCTGTGAATTTACACACATGTGTACATATGCATGTAAGTATGAATATGTAAAATTATAGCTCTATTTATTGCATATATATATATATGTATGTTATGTAGGGGGAAGACAGAGACAGAGAGAGTGAGAGCTGGATAGACAAAATGCCTCTTATCAAACTATGATCTAACTGATGTGGGTATTCTCTGAAGAGTACAGATTGCAATCCAACCATGTCTTCTTATCCTACGTGGCTGTCCTACGCAGAAAATTCACTCAATATGCTGAAGGTTTCCTTCTGTTTTTTTCTTTTTTTATATATATTATCAGAGTACCTGTGAAGTGTTCAGACTACCCAAATACCCACTCCTTTTCTTTTCATTTGTCAACAATAATATAGGATCTGGAATAGTAATAAAATATTTGATAATACGTCTGGTGGACTCTCTTCCTCAGCACTTTCCCACAAATTCACATAGAATCAATGGGAAGACTATATAAAATACAGACTTGTGAAAAAACCCATGTTTAGGGAACATCCTTGTTTCCTGCCTCTAGGTGTATTGATGTGCCTAAGGGTGTAACATATCCCACCCACATGGGGTCTGTATCCTTCAGATTCAGTAGATGTTCAAGACCACTTGATTCACTGCACTCTGTCCTGATGACCAGGTATGTTTTTGTATGAAGACAAGGCAGAGGAGGGAGGCATATCTACCTGACTTAGGTGCCACCATTTATCCTTTCTGTGTTAGGGCTAAGTGCACTATGCAACGATCATCCATGAATGCTTCATTTCATCCCAACATCGAACCTGAGCTAACAGGATGTCAGCATTAAGCTTGCCCCCGATATTTGGTGAAGTTGGCAATTGGCATGAGATAGGAGCTAGGTGGTGCAGTAGGTGAAGTGCTGGGCCTAGAATCAGGAAGACCTAAGTTCAAATCCAGCTTCAGGCACTTACTAGATGTGTGACCCTGGGCAAGTCACTTAACTCTGTTTGCCTCAGTTTTCTCATCTCTAAAATGAGATGGAGAAAGAAATAGCAAACCACTCCAGTATCTTTGCTAAGAAAATTCCAAATGGAGTCACAAAGGGTCAGACATGACTGAAAACGACAAAGGAACAATAAAAATTGATGGCTTTGCAGCTTAAATCGTGGATGAATTGGGAGAAGGATGCAGCAAATATGGAGGATGGAGTGACTAGATTGCCAGATACAGTTATGCTACTGTGTTATCTTTCACAAAAGCCCTTCTGCTAGTATATAGAGATTCCTTTTGATGGAACAGAGAGTAGGCCATCGCTCATGCAGAGCAATTAACTTTCAGGGAGGGTAAAAACAATAACCAGGTCCAACATTCCTGGAGAAGTTGAATTGGAAGTATAACATTAGAACTAAATTGGTTCAGTGCATTTACCAACTAGAGACAAAGCTCTCAACTTTTAAACACCTTGTAATAAAGGTTGAGGGCAGCTAGGTGGTGCAGAGGATTGACTGCTGGGCCTGGAGTCAGGAACACCTAAGCTCAGATTCAACTTCAGACACTTGCTAGATGTGTAACCCTGGGCAAGTCTCTCAAACGCTTGCTTGCTTCAGTTTCCTCTTCTGTAAAATGAGCTGGAGACAGAAATGGCAAAGCACTCTAGTACCTTTGCCAAGAAACCGTGGAATGGGGTCACAAAGGCTGAAAAATGACTGAACTGAAATGGAGGTTGAGGGATAGTTAATGGAACTGCTATTAGCTCAAGTGAAGAGAACTCTTTAAATGGGAGTGGAGGCTAACAGAGTGAAGCTAGAAACCCACAGTGTGATTGCCAGAGCAGAAGTTTCGCTGAATCCTGAGATTGGAGACATGGCATAGGAGAATGAGAGAAGGAAGGGACTTGGGAATTTCCACTGGTGGTTAAAAACAAAAACAAAAAACTCCAGACTTAATAGACTCACTAGATGAGACTGATTTTCTCAACTGGGGGACCATGGTGTACAAGGGTTTTCACTACCAAGGAACTGAGGGATTTACATGAAAAATCCAAAAGGAAACTTGATAAATCATTGGAGTAGTTGCTTCTAAGGCATGATCTAATGGAGTCAGTGATGAGACACTGTCCCCAGCAAAGATCTAAAGGCTTGGGAAACTCTCTGAGGACCTACTGCTATAGAATCAGCTAAAAATATATTATAGGCTCCAGATGTGGATCTCCCCTTGTCCCTTTTTAGGTGGCTGACATGGGGAATTATTCATACTTGACCTCATAAAGATGAATTCCCTTTGTAGCCTGCCTCCCAGAGGGGATCTACAAAGGGAGGGGGTAAAGTTTCTAAAGGAAATGGTTTTGATAGATTGAATCTATGCTTCCCCTCCTCTATCCAACATTACGCCCAGCTCCCCTCAGGGGCACTTAGAATCTCACCATCCATGTGGAGAAATCCTTTTATTCACTTTGTTTCACTCTTGCACACTCCCAAAGTGGCTACTCCGTCTTTAGATCTCAAAGCCACCCTACTCCCCTCTCATCTGGCAAATGAATGCTCTCCTTTGCTGAGAAAATTGAGGCCATCTATTATAATTTGTTTATCACCTTCCCTTCATACCAATTAACCTCTTTACATTTTAATCCACCCTTCTATTCTCAGAGGATAAGTGAGGCAGTAGCAGCATCCCAACCTTAGCTCTGGCACTATTGGCCGGAATCTTTCAGAGTTGGCTGACTCACCCTGTGTGAGTTTCTGACCCCATCAATTTGGTGGATCAGATTGTCCCTCTATGACAGTGACCCTCTGGCTTGAAGGACCCAGTCCCAGCATAGAAGAAAAGAGTCAGGTCCTAGCAGTAGCAAAACCCACAGTGCTCTTTGCCAAGCGCAGGATGATAGTGGCAATACTGGCTTGAAACAACCCCCTCATGAAAGGCAGAGTCAGGCTTGTCTTGGAGGATTCAGAGTCAGGCCACATTAATGACAGCACAATAGACTTTGCTTTCACATTCACATATTAGACAGGGTTAGATACAGGGCTTGGAATTTTGTGAAATCCACCCAAGATCCTATTGTTTTCTACTTTTCTTTTACTTTGTACCCCCCCAGAGCTCCCCATTCTGTGGTTAAAAATTTCCCTCCAACCTAAATATCTTTCTCTCATACTCTTTTCTTCTTCCAACCATTTACAAGAACCTATTTTTCATTTCATTACTGATACCTTCTCCTAGGATAGCTACCTTTCTCATGTTCTAGAATGCTCTTTGCCAGAAGTCAATATATCCCTCATTCCCCACTATCACTTTCAAACCCTTCCACTGCCATCATCATTAAGTGGCCTTCTTAGAGTTTCAATTTATCCAATCATATCAATCTGTACCTATCCTTGTTGCTGTTACCCAACACTCGCTAAATTACTCTCCCTTGTTTCTTAAGACATTTAGTACTTGGTTCAATCTTCCTATCAATATATTGACATACAATAAACCCTATAATTTTCTATATATTGAAAAAAAAAACTTCAATTTTCTTATGTCCTTTTGGTTCAATCACTTGTTTTATATAATTTGTCATTGAATTCCCAAGATTTAAAACATATCTTTCATTCCTTATCATAAAAGTACATATCATACTAGATATTAAGCAAACCTTTGATGAACAGTTCATTTTCCCAGGTCTAGTTTTGATTCTATCCCATAGGTTTTAATGGTATTTAAAGAAGATGAATTCCCAAGACATTAAAGAATATTTATCTTCATTGCTTAGCTACATTTCTTCATCTTTCTGTGACTTGATAGTGTGCAAGGTCATATTGCAGTATTTTTGTTGCCATTTGGAAATTTCTGTAATTCTAGAGCAATTCTACTTTTCAGTATGTCTATATATTTATCAGAGTTCATTATTCCCACAGCAGGGACACGAATTACCAGTCTACTGGAAGTAAACAATCCTCCTAACGTTTCTATTAGTCAACAGTTTGATGAAGTTCCAATTTTACAAGCTCACCTGGACTTCTTCTGATTGACCCTTTATCACTTAATCTCTCAGCCTCATTTTCCTAATGGGTAAAGTGGAGATAAAAAGCTTTCTTAACTCTGAGTTGTTGGAAGGACCAAATGAGATTTGTAGTGGTGGTGGTGGTGGTGGCAATGACAGCTTCTTGAATAGAAAGGTGAGTTTCATCAGTGAAAATTACCTTTTCCCAATCTTAATACTGTAATTTTTATATTGCTTTGCCCTCAACAAACATTTTTTCTTCATAGCAATGGTTAGTAAGTAGCTGCTTAAAAAAAAACCCAAAACAAAACCAAAGCCAAAAACTAGTTTTATTACTGTAGTTTCAACTTGAAGATGCTTGTATTTGTATCACATTATAGTGAAATCAAGTTGTTATTCATCCTTCATTTCAAACAGGACCAATGACATCACGGAATGATGACTTGACTTGAACATAAATTGGATTTAAGTGAGGCAGAGTAGCACAAAGTCATCAGCCTCACTCTGCCTTCCAGTCATTGAAGTCCATTGGCAAGACAAAAGTTGGGACAACTGGCTACAACACAGGATGCAATAAATAACCTTGGCTTTTTTTTTTTTTGATGTCTGACCAAGCTCCAAGCCTCCACAGTGCCTGCTTCAACGGCCTTCATGGCCATTGGAACAAATTGTTCTCATCTGCCCATTCTTCTGGGGAAGTCTTCACATACTTGGGATAGACATCTCTCTAACTCACTGATGGGTTTAAGGCCTGTTGGTTACCCTCAACCTGGTTTAGCCTGTTTGCCAAGATGGTTTTACCAGGGTGGGGCTGCTGACCATGCTATAGCTTCTTGGAGCCACAGGGGAGAGTTGGGTGAAGAGTGGACACCAAAGTAGATAAGTGACCCTGAAAGTGCTCAGCAAGCCCTCACAACAAAGGTTCTAGCCCTCCCTGAAGACCCACTACACACCAGTGAAATCAATAACCATCATGCAACAGCTAAGTCCCTCTTAAAATCTTTGCTTCTTTTCTGAGAAATAATTTGGCATTATTGCTTGTCCCAAGTAATTCACACACCTTTTTAGTTTAGAACCTCAAACAATAATATGGTGACTATTTAATTGATTTCTCTAATTCCAATCTCTGGTATCACCAATCACAAAATCATAGAATTTGAGAATTGGTAGGGCCCTCAAGGTTAACTAATCTAACCCATACCATTTGGTCTAATCTATTCTTCATAGAACTGTCAAAATTCTCTTTCTAAGGCAAAGGCCTAACTATGTCAGCCTCCTGCTAAAAAATCTTTAGTGGTTCCCAATTGCTTATTTGATATAGAACAAATTAAAACTTGGGTTCATAGTGAACCCAAGTTCATAGCTTTGTATGTATTCAGACCCACAGAGAGACTAGATGTTGGGGTAGCATTTGGGAGTGGTGGTATGGAGGGCCAATGTGTGAGACATGTTGCTCTAGCAGCTATTAGGATTCAATGTTAGCTGCTTAGCCTGGAATTTGCCACTCTGCAGTCTAACTCCAGCCCAACTTTCTAGTCTTATTTCATATTACTTTTCTTAATACATTCTAAGGTCCAGTCAACCTGAGCTTCTAGGTCTTTCATGAATTCAACCTGTCATTACCTGTCTCTGTACATTCTCAAGGGCTTTCTACCATTCCTAGGATACATTTTCCTCTTTATAATTTTTTATCTTGTTTTAGGCTCAAGTCAAGTGCTACCTCCTCTGTTTAGTCTTCCCTGATTTCCCTAGCTCCTTCCTCAAATCCTTCTACAACTCATTGTTCTTTCCTTTGTCCCCATCATGACCTGTCTCTGTATTGTACCTTCTTGTTTATATGATGAATCCCTCCCAACTTATAGTAGAATGTAAACTCCTTAAAGGTAGGGACTCTTTATTTTGGTCTTTGTAACCCCACTAACTAGAACAGTTCCTGGCATATAATATTTATTTATTAAATATTTGTTGAATTGAAGTGACTTGAATTGAAATAGTAGGGACCTGAGTTATCAATATCAGCAAAAGAGAGGAAGAAAAATAGCCTCTGAATTGTGAATTCAAGGCTTGTTATATTCTTCCTGCTTAGGGACATGATTGATTCCACAATATAGGGTGGGATTGAGCCTTTATAAAAGAGTTCATAGATAATAGATTAAGGAGATAGTAAGGATCTTAGAAGGCCATGGAGTCCAACTGCTTAATTTTATTTAAAATTTTTATTTTATTAGATATTTCCCAATTATATGCAAAAAAATTTTTTTAATTTTGAGTTCCAAATTGTTTCCTTCTCACCTGCCCCTCCTCTACCCCTTGAGAAAGCAACCAACTGCTAAATTTTAATGATGAAGAAACTGAGGCACAGAGAAGTTAAGTAACTTACCCAGAGTCACCCAGATAATAAGCGTCTGAGGCAGGTCTTCCTAACTCCAAATCTAGCGCCCTATTCACTATGTCCTGCTGCCTCTTAATGCTCAGCTTCAGGAGTCAGAAGGCTACAAAATATAAGTTCAAAGTAGATCGTTACAAGAAGAGAACATGTCCAAATAAAAATAATTTAAATTGTCTTTGTGAAGATAGATGCATGATGCCTAACTCATAATTAATCCATCCTACTTTTTAACCTAGTTTTCTTTCTTGTGATGGTGACATTATTGGCATGTCAATAGTACAGCTCCCACTTTGATTTTTTTAAAATAAAGATGGATTTGTACTTTAATCTAGTCTTTATTCTGTCAGAGAGGATGGCCAATAACTGGCTTGTTGAGATTCTTAGTCTATCCATAGAACAGAGTAAAATCAAACAATCTGAGGTGGGGTCAAACTTTTGATGTTCTCTTTAGCATTAATGTTCAAGCTAATTATCTCTTGCAGAATCATAAAATTTTAGAAATAGAAAGGACCTTAGTGATCATCTATTTCAACTTCATTTTACAGTGTGACCCAGAAGCTAAGGAATATTGCCCAAGGTCTAGTAGAAAGACTTATGTATTGGGAATTAGGATATTTGGGTTTGATTTCAAAATTTACCTTGATCATGGAATGGCTTTTCTGTCCCTCAGGCTCCCTATCTATGAAATGGGGAAAATACTGTTCATCTTTTAATTTCCTCACAGGACTGAAAAAAAAATGATAGAAATGTATGCTAAACACTTAGAGCTGCTCAGAAGTTAGGCATGGTAGAAAATCTCAAGCTATGATTATTGTTATGATTATAGTAATATTATTATGTTAGAGTATGCTCATTTTTGTAAAGCAGGAAATGAGATTTAGCAAATCTATCTAGTGTCACATAGAAAACATATTGCATAATCCAAGATAGACATTTGTAAATTTGAGAGATCACAGTAGGGGCCTTAGGCTATCATATGAATGACAGCAATGGGATTTAGTGCTCGACCTAGCACCCTAAATTGAATTGTCACTGTGAATTTGTGAAAGAGATCCTACATAAATGGGAGTAAACAAGGAACTTTAAAAATCTTACCATCTACCAACTGTTTTAGCCAGCATTTTGAATTTGCCAGTATGATTTTGTTGAGTTTTTCCTCTTCCCTTTGTCCCCTTCCCATCCATTTTTGCCTTGTGTTTAAAAAAAAATGTTTCCAACAGCAGTTATTGGATATTGGACTTTGTGTGATAATGCTTCACTTTTTTTTCCTAGGATGAATCATTTGAACACAGAACTGCTGAATGGAAACTGGCTTGGAGTGATGAATTCTGATTGGCATTGGCAGCTGTACATTCTTAAGGGGGTAGATTAATACGTATAAACCATTCAGCTTAGCTGAAACTACTGTTCAGCATTGTAAACTGCCAACTTTATCTTCTTTAAGCAAAAAAATACAGTTTTTCTTCCCAACAAAGACTTTTTATAAAAGCAATAAGGTAACTGCATGAAGTGTGCTTATCATGATATAATCACACCCCAGGGGGAATGAGAGGTGCTCCACTGCACCTCCTGCTTTGTAATGACCCAGGGGTGTGATTATCTTATGATAACCACACTCCCTGTCATGCCTTATTGCTTATATATTCCACATGTCATAATGAATCCTGAAGCACTTTCTAGGTCTCGTAGCAAAGGCAATGACTTTGAAGTACAGGAAGTAGCCAGATTTTCTGGGTACACACAAATTAATATTGTATATGTTAGGGAAATTACGAATGACTACTTTTAAGTGTCAGCCAAGCCACACGTATTGGGGAAATTAGACTTTGTGCTTTGAAAAATCTTCTTCTGGTTGCTTTTTTTTCCCAAGTTTGTCTCTACCATCATTTTGGTGGCTGCTAAATTATTCTATCTCTTCAAGTTACATTACTGGCTCCCAAGACCACCAGGGAAATAACATCTATGGCATAATTATCTTGCTGTTACCTGGTATGATGTTTTGGTATTAAAATCAGAGGATGATAATCTCTCCACTCCAAAAATTGGCTTCATTTGATTTTAAGTGTCCATTATTCAAGAATTAAAACCATTCTAGCTACTGATTTCTCGATCTTCAGGTATAATGTTTGAGGGAGGGACATTGAGAGAATGTTTTAATTTATTCCATACAATAAAGGGCCCTTTGTCTCTTTAGATGGTGGAGTTGCTACATTAGTTTCAGTAATATTGTAGACTTTCTATCATTTGGAGATGATAATTTAGCTTTAAGATTGTACATAGAGACTGATAATATATTCAAATTAAAATGAGTGGGGTTAATAGTAGACCTATAGGGAAGCAGGAAGATCAAGAGGAAGAGACTTCTGAATCCAGAATGAGGCTTTGATATAATAATAAGACAACAAGGTAATAAACTAAGCAATTATCTTTGATGCAACTTGCCCTATTATCATACTACAGAGTGAATCTGCACCTCAGGGAGGAAGGGGGTTGGTTTTTAAGTCATTTAGCAACCTTCTAAATCTACAGCTGCCATCAACATTTAAGTACCGCTGTCTCTTACAGGGAAAATCTGCAACACTGTTTTTATCCTGTCACTATATCCTGGGTGATGAATATGGTGGCCTCTCATCATGACCGCTGATGAGTCGATTCAATGTCTGTGTCAGTTTCAGGATCAACCGCGTTAACCTGAGGTCATCTCAAGGAAAACCATGTGTCTAAAATGAAGATTATTTAGCCACATACTGCACAAGCAGAGATACTACTGATTACCATAAAGGTCAAATATGCACATTTTGACTGGTGGTAATGAGTAGTTTTAAAGATGTTTTAGCCTTTTCTTAATCTCACAATGTCACTAGGCTTCTATTGTTATGCACCAAAGAATGTGCCTTTAATTGTACCATTTGCCCTATTGTAGCTTGTACATAGAGCGAGTAGTATGATGTTACTTGTGATAACCGCCTACTACATGTCCTAATAATTATTAGCCTTCAGTAAATTGTACAATAAGGTAACACTAGTCTGGTAGAACCAAAAGGAGCTTTAAAAAGTCAAAAGCAATATTTAAAAGGTTTCATGTACTAAAGAGGTGAATAAAACAGGAGGTATAAAATAAATAACTTTCAAGTTCTTTGTCTGAAAATTATGTTGGCATTTGAAAGAATCCCAGTAGGCTTCAAATTCTGTAAATGGAAAAAAAATACAATGTCTGCAGATGCTATCTTTTAGATCATTCTAAGGAGAAACTAAAGTTTTTGAAAAGATACTTGGAATCAAGGGTTCATCCCAAAATTAGTATTTCTAGCAAATTATCTCATGAACGGATGACATTCACTTGGAGCTGCATATAGAATGTGGTTTGCAGGAGAGACGTGCTAGCCATGTTTAAAATTTCCAAGGGATGTGCTGTCTTAGACTCACTTCGAACAGAGCTGAGCAATTAGTCCTTCGAGTAGTTTGAAAGAAGTCAGCTCTACAAATGACAAGTTCAAATAGTTCAAAATGCTATTATTCACAAAAAGTGGGAAGGATATGTAAAATACTATTTTTAAAAATCCTAGCCAAAATCTGATGCATCTCAATAAATTGAGAAGGGATGAACCAATTTCAATTCTCTCTTCTTATTTCAGCATTTCCCTGGATTTTAATAAGGACACTGGCTAACCTTTAAGATGTTCTATATTTTTAATAGCTGTCAACTTTTAGGGAAAAAAAAATCCACCACAGGCAAGTAAATACAATTGCTACAATGAAAGTAGCTTGGGGAAACACATGTTTGCAAATTGGAAATAACACATTGGCAATCTTAAAAATCAAGATGTGGGTTCTAAGTCTCAGCATGTTTTGGTCTCATCCAAAGTTTGAAAGATGTCAGCAGTTTGTAGAATTAGCAAGAAAATTCTACATAAGCAGTTCACATATTGGCACTGTCTATGTGATGTGAAAATAGCAAGTGAATGGTGAAAACTTAAGTCAAACTAGTTATTTTTGAAAAGGAAAATGCCTATTTTGTTGATTTCAACTTTTTTTGCTATAGTTGTATTGGTTTCACATGTAGATACAATGGGCTGTGGCTACATAATACCAAAATCTGTTGAAAAATAAAACAAAAAATTCATTCAGTTATTTTAATGTTTCCAAATATCTTCACCTGGAAAACTGTTGACAAAGAACATCTGGACGACTAAAAGGATTTTTCTGCTTTTTATCCAGATGTTTTAGTAATTCAGATGGTTCTTTTTATTGATTTCTAATTTAGATATTACCTACTAACCCCAAATAGTGATGAAATAAAATATAGTAAGAAACTAATTTCCAGGGATACAACTGAGAACTTAATATTTATGGATCATGTAAGAAAGAATATAAATTCCCATATTTTTAAGAGATGTAGAGATGTAACATTTATTGAATGCCTACTCAATGCATGGAGCAGTGTGCCCTAATGGATAGAGGACTGTGCTTTGTCGGGAAGACCTGCTTTCAAATCCTTCCTCTGAAATCTCTCTCTCTCTCTCCCTCCCTGTCTCTGTCTCTCTGGCTCTGTCTCTGTCTTTCTCTGTCTCTGTCTCTCTCTCTCTTTCTCTCTCTGTAGACAGATAGACATGTTATGAGACCCTAAAGCAAACTATTAAATCTTTCAGTGTCCTAGACCACTCTTTAAGACTATGAGTTGCATAGCACTTCTAGGGCTAAATCCCAAAGAGATCACACTAATGGGAAAAGGACCTACATGTACAAAAATATTCATAGCAGCTTTTTTCGTGGTGGCAAAGAATTGGAAATTGAGAGGATGCCCATCAATTGGGGAATGGCTGAGCAAGTTGTGGTATATGAATGTGATGCAATACTATTGTGGTATAAGAAATGATGAACAGGCTGACTTCAGAAAAAACTGGAAAGACTTGTATGGTCTGATGCTGAGTGAAGTGAGCAGAGCCAAGAGAATGTGGTGTGATGACTAATATTGATAAACTTAACCCTTCCTGGCAATACAAGGATCTAAGACATCTCCAGAGGCCTTGTGATGGAAAATGCTATCCATACCCAAAGAAAGAACTGTGGAAGTCGAATTGTTATTTTTTTCTCTTCTGTTGAGTTTTGTTTCCTCTTTCTGATGGTTCCTCCTATCGATTTTAATTTCTACTTACAACATCACTAATGTGAAAATACGTTTAATATGAATGTAAATGTATAGCCTATATCAGATTATGCACCGTCTTGGGGAGGGTGGTGGGGAGGAAGGGGGAGAAAAATTTTAAACTCAAAAGCATATGGAAATGATTATTGATAAATCAAAATAAATTAATAAAAAAATTAAAAAAATAAAAATAAAAAAAGGCAGAAAAAAGACTGTGAGTTGCAGAGCAATTGCTTGTTTACATGAGTGGGGGGAGGTTTTACTCAGGGAGTTCCCTACTATTATGAAATCATAGGTCCAGATCTTCCAAAAACAAAAGGACAAAATACTGGACTAGGGACATAAAGTTTTTTTTTTTTCAAATAATATATAGCTAGGTCATGATTAATGCAATTCTGAACAATGTGAAGTTCATTTTGGTACAAATTAGAAAATAATACCAAAATAGAAAATAATACATTTAATGTGAGCCAAAATTCAAAAGATGTGATGTGTGAGCTAATCTAGAGTTTTAACATGTCACTATTTTGTCATTCTGCACTTGCCTATTGTCATGGGTGGTTAAGATGCGCTGCTGTGTATAATATTACCAACAGTTACATTATTTTTTTTAAAAACCCTTAACAAAATGGACTAAAGGAAAGATATTTCAGTGTCAGCATGAAGAAGAGGAAGAAGAAGAAGAAATAGAAGAAGAAGAAGAAGAAGAAGAAGAAGAAGAAATAGAAGAAGCTTGTTTTTACCTTAGAACAAACATTTGATATAATTGAATGGCATGAATCTAGTCATAGTAACTTTAATATAGGATGAGAGGTTGCAATGCTTGAACCTACAATACAGAATGTGATACCACATACAGGTGACATAAAAGAAAAAGGCAAAGTTACATCAGCAGCACCTGAGCTAGGCTTTGAAGGAAGACAGGACCGTAATAGGTAGAGATGGGGTGATGATGCATTTCACACATAGAGGAGAGTCTGCTCAACTGTAGGGAACTAGGAGGTACAGGATGAAATTGGGAACAGATAGTTGTCTAGTTTGGCTTAAAGAGAGAGTATATAAAGTGATGGTGGTGGTGGGAGGGACCTAGTGTGAAATGAGAGTGAAAAGCACAGAAAACTCTTGAATAGAGGAGTGACATAGATCAAAGCTTTATTTTAGAAGATTATTTTTCAAATTCTATGTCTGCAAATCATGAACTGTTATGATCTCTAAAGAATAAAAACTATATCATGCAGAAGGCAATGGAGAGGAGAGGTGGATATGATCATCCTGTAACATAGAATGAATAAAAAACTATGAAGAAACGAAGTGAACTATGTCATCAAATAGATGCTTGACTGAAAAAGAAGATGGAATGACCACATGTCCAGAGCAAAGTACAGCTGATGGACAGAACTTGCTTTTCTCTGTTGTCCATATAATGTCAAAAGAAAACAAGGAGGACACTTGGGATGGTAATAAATTTAGGGAAGGACACAGACAAGAGTTGTATATGTAGGGTGCCTGTTATTCATCTATGATATGTATAGCCACATGAAATGGCTAAACATATAGACAGATGCCTTGAGGGGAGGCATAATAGAATCTCTGGAACATTGAACACCTCTTTCCATTTCAATTCTGTCCTTCAGACGAGCAGGAGAAGGGTCCATGAATATGATTGCTCTATTCTCCTTTGAGAGAGGCTACTATCAGGTTAAAATTATATCTACATGCCACCTCCCCCCCAATATTAATGGTCTAGGGGCATGATTTTTTAAGTTCTAAAAGCTAATATCCTGATCACTATTCCTTAAAAGAGAGGGCACCACAAGCTTACACTCACCTTTTGGCCCAGACCTGCACAACTTTGCAGTAGGTTTGGGCCATGGATAGGTTAGACTAGAGATAGATTGACAATGGGGTAGCCACGGGACAAACAGGAGAGTGTGCAGTGGCAACCCTATGTTTTTCTTGGCCCACCTGAAATCCTTAGGCCGGCTGTATGTTGTGCAGGCCTGTTTCGTCCCCTTGCCACCAAATGCTAATTACATAAAAGATCATCACAAATGGTGAATAGCAAGTAAACCAATTTATTTAAGTAAATGGCAAATGAAATTCAGAAAAGTACTTTATGTTAGAATATGCCTGAAAATGCACAAGCGAATGAGCTCCTTAAATGCGAGTGAGATCTTTTCACCTCCACCAAGAAAGAGACCCAGATTTCAACAAAAGGAAATTCTCTGAAGTCTAAGGAAGGAAGTGAAATCAAGGATACAAAGAGTTTCCAGTTTACCCTACATATTCGCAATTTCCAAAGAATTTTTTTTCTCTTTCTCTTCCTTGTAGTCAGTCCCAAAGAGAATTTGAGATGACATGGGTCTCTCTTAAAGCAGGGATGAAGAATGTCTCTCCCCTACAAAGCTTTCACACAAACTCCCCAGACCCCAAGCATGTAAGAAGCATAAAGTCATCATTTGTTGTGCAAAGCTGTAGAGTCATATTCAAACTGCTTAAGACTTGGTTAAAAACTTTGGCCAGGAAATCCAGAATGGGTATATATGCCTCTGTATGGCTCGCAATCTGCATTGTTAGATGGAACATTATATTGATGAGAGTATTTGAATTGAGGATCCATTGGAGAGGGGAGAAAATGGAGGTGGAGGACCAGGAAGAGTCAATTATAATAGTCTCAATAAGATATAATTAGAGCTTCTGAAGGGTGATGGCAATGAGAGTAGAGAGGAGGAGAAGGAAATTAGAAACATGGAGGTAAAATTAACAGCATTTGGAAATTAATTGGATATGAGGAGTGAGGGAGATGTGTAAATACAAGATAACTCAGAAGTTTCAAGACTGGGTAACTAGGAGGATGTACATCAAAAGAAGTAAGGAAATTTGGAAAAGGAGTGAATTTAGGGAGAAAGGTGACAAGTTCACTTTTGAACATGTTGAATTTCAAAACATCCTTATATAGAAGCCCAGCAAACTGTTGAAGATCCAGACTTAGGGCTTGGGAGAGAGATAGAGACTGCATACATAGATCTGCATATATAGATTTTGGAGTATTAGTCATAGAGGTGATAATTGAACCCCAGTAAGTGGATGAAAGTGTCAAGGAAGACACACACATACATACATACACATATACATATATATACACACACACACACACACACACACACACACATATATATATATATATATATGTGTGTGTGTGTGTGTGTGTATGGAGAGAGACAGACAGACAGACAGACAGACATTAACCAGTCAAGTTGAGCACCCTTTCCTGGTGACAAATGAAGAAAAAGGTGCCATAAGCCTCTAGGTAGGGAGAGAGGTCTTGCCCCTTATCTCCTTACCAGAGTCCTTATGTGGCCTTGAACATATGGCACTGTTGACTTTCTGTTTCTGTTGTCAGTAAATCAAGAAACATTTATTAATCACTCACTGTGTGCCAGTCACTGTACTAAGCATGGGGAATAAAAAAAAGGCAAAAAAACCCCCAAAAAACAATTCTCATACTCAAGGAGCTGACAGTGAGACTAACTTCTCACCTAGTGAGCTTCAGAAGAGACACTGGAGGTGTATGTTAACTGCTGATCAATTTAGGGTGTCCCAAAAGTCAACCGCACTAAGACTTTTGGGACACCTTGTATGTTGAGGAAATATTAATTGGTTAATTGATATTGGAATGCTAAATACTGAGCTAATTAATAAAATAAAAGGGATAATATTAAGGAAAATATATAAGAATATAGGCTTTAGAGAATAACATCAAAAGAACCCCACTCTAACCCTAGAACCTTAGAGGGGGAAAATGTAATCAGCCATTCTCTGGGAACCTAATCTGCCAGTTAAATGTCCGTTAAGAAAGTAAGTCCAGTCTGTATCTACTATATTAATGATGAGTTTATAATTTGGTTATAAAATTAAAAATTGGGCTTTCTTATAGATAAATCTTAAATGTATTAATTCAGCCTATAATTTCTTTGGTTTATGAGCTTGGCAAATAGTAAGTACTTAATATTTTTTCATTCACCCATTTTTTCATTATTTTAGAAACCATTCTCTGGACATCTTTGTTATAATATTGTTGTGAGGAAAGTACTCTTCAACATCTTAAATTGCCATAAAATAGACATAATTTATTTTCATTTATATCCAGAAAATATCATTGTTAAAATCTTTAGGAATAGCTAATTGAGGTTTCAAGAACACATGACTTGTAGATGTATGAAATAAAAAATTTCAAATGCATCTAAAGTCCCATACTATTCAAGTTCATTTGGGACTCCAATTGACTTCAACTATTTTGCCCAAAATTAGTGAGATCTTTCTAGCACTCTTTTCATGGTTGTAGAGCAGTCATAATGAGCTGGGATAAATGTTCTAGGGCACCAAAATACATAGGGTATTAGCATAGTTCTTGCATTAATATTACTGTAGGTTCATAGCTTCAAAATTAGAAGGGACCTGTGGTTAAATGGCACATATCCTCAGAATTCTGCCCTCATAGTTCCTTCCAGGGCTAGCCTCCTTGTTCCACCTCCATCTCAAGCACTGGGTGGCAACCCTTGAAATGGTAGCCTCAAAATATCCCTGGGTCTCTTCCCTCTGCTTTGTTTGTTCAAATGAATTCATCTTCAAAAAATTTCATTTTCCAACGCTTGCTTCAGATGCCAAAATTTTTATTCTGCTTTGTCAGTTTTCATAGTTGGGAAGTTTGAATGATGGCTCCCAAATTCATTACTTTGGCTTAAGATGACTGGTGAAATGAAAATGTTAACTCATTTTGAATATCAGAAAGCATAGGCCAGACAGATGAGCTAGATGGAGTCATAGGTGCTGGCAGCCCTCAGGGAGCTGGAATTTTTTCAGGTGAAAAAAGCCATGGCATCACGCATACTTTTGTCCTCTATTGCAGGGCATTCTTCCCTTCTGCTGAGGTGTCATTTTGCAAATATTTATCATGCGCGCTGCAGTCACCCAGCTGATTGGTGACTGAGTGTATGTAAACTAGGCCACTTATCTACTGGCTGGTCATAGACACCATAGTTTCCACATTCTATTGAGCCATCCAGGCATCTACATAGACCATCTCACCATCTCTTTACCCTCCTCCTACTTTTCACCTCCCCAGAACAAAACTCCCTTCCCTGGCCCACCATTCCCTAACATGTGCTGCTTGCCCTATTAGAATTTAAATTCCTTGATGGCTGGGACTGCCTCTTTTATCAAAGCTATGTACCTGGCGATTACCACAATGCCTGACACGGTGTAAGAGCTTAATAAATGCTTTTTCATGAGTTGAACTTGTGTTCCAAGATATGATGTTTCTTGATGCCTTTGCATGTACAAACTCTTTTCTTCCTCCCCCACCCCTGCTCCTGCCACATCACCAAACAAAAACAAAAATAATTCTGCCCACTCTTTTATTTATCTCTCCAAGAGCCATCCTTTCAACTTTTTTTTTGTCTTCTGGTATCACTAATGGCATGATGTCAAATTGATAAGATTCAGTTTCTCCTGTAGTGTGTCTGTTTATTGGTCTCTGGATAAAGCCTCACATTTAGAGGGCCAACAATTAAGTTGGAACCTAATAGCCATTTGATCTGGCACCTAAGGAGTTAATGTAATCTCACATTACATTAGTCCTACAGATCGCCATGTTGGCTGCTTTCACTTTCCAACCTCTGGGCCCACTAGCACCTGGTCTTTCTATTTGGGAGCGGCTAGGAGATTGGAATGCCATTCAGATATACCAGGGATTCCCATTTCTGGGGTTTGGCTGCTTCCACAGTATATGTTAAACTTTTCAAAGAGCAGGTGGAATATTGGACAAATAGCTGCATTATCCTATTGAAGATAATTAATCTGTGTTCTTTGTTGTTATCCAGTCATTTTTCAGTTATGTCCAGCTTTTCATGAATCCATTTGGGATTTTCATGGCTAAGATCCTGGAATTGTCTGCCATTTCCTTTTCCAGCTCATTTTACAGATGAAGAAACTGAGGCAAACAGGATTAAATGACTTGCCCAGGATCAAACTCTAGTATCTCAGGCCAGATTTGCATTCAGGAAGATAAGTCTTCCTGACTGGAGGTCTGATACTCTATCTACTTTGCCACCTAGCAACCTGATCTGTGTCTTCATATGCATGTGTGTAGTGAACTCTAGAATATATTTCCTTTCCTACTGAATAGGCGATACAAATAAGGGCTACAAGGCTAAAAATAGTGGCAATCTTTTGAATATAGATTTTTAGGGCTTTCTTCTCACTGCTCCCTCCAATTGAAATTGTTCTCTGGGTAAGACTTTAGAAATCAACAGTCGTAATGTCTTGCCAAGTTACTGCATAGGTTAGAGGCACCTGCCTCCATGTGCAATTTCTAATCCTCATTCTCCCTAAACTCCATGAATCATAATTCAAACCAGCATCAAATCCAACTGCCAGGGAATCCATTCCTTTATCCTCATCCACTCACTCACATCATCCTGTGTTCTTTTCCCTGATGACTCCCACTGCAACTTTCTGCATCTCCACCATCACAAGCATTTCTATTTCTGTTCCATTTTTCACAAATGCTCCACTCCATCACAAAATACCCAGCAGCCTGATTTTCTATCCCCATGCTAAAAGTGATCACCAGCCTCAAAGGTACATCCTGCCTAAACTTTAGGGAAATTTGTGGACAGAAAAAATGTTTCAAGTATCTGTAAGTAGCTGCATGTGATGCAACCTTCCTCATGCAATCAGTACAATTAGGCGGATTTGGAACTAGTGGGAAGATTGGACCTAAAGTGTCATCATTAATAGTGTATAACGCTAGCTTGTAGGATGGCTGAAGTGGAACACCCAGGGATTTGTACTGGCCCTTTCCTATTTAAGATTTTATCAACATCTTACATAAGCATAGATAACATGCTTACTAAATTTGAAGATGACTAGGAAGCTAGGGAGCATACTTAACATGCCAGATGACAGATTCAGGATTCAAAAAGATCTTTGCAGGATAGGACACTGGGCTGAATCAAGTAACATGAAATTTAATAGGGATAAATATAAAATCTTGCACATGGGTTCAAAAAATCAATTTCATGAGTACAAGATGAGGGAAATCAAGTTAGATATATGGTTTTCTAGTCTACTTCAAGTTCAACCTGGGTGAGCATTGTGGTATTAAAGCTAAATAAGATTTAACGATCTTAGATTACATTAAGAAAGAAAGAATTTTATTTGGTAGCTTTCTTATTTAACCTTTTTTTCCCCTGCTTAACAGTTTGTATACTGATACAGCAATGAAAAGTAATCTCAAAATGTAAATGTAGCCAATCTTACAATTGTACAATCCTTTAAATTTCTGTTTTTATGTACCTGTTTCCCCTCTTTGCACAGGTGGGAGATTATAGGTTTGGAAAAAATATATTTACTGCAGACATACTTATTAAATTGGCTGGTTTTGTGGAATTTTTTTCTTTTTTGATCTTTTTTATAAGGGATAATGACTCTTTGTTAGTGGCAGAGGAAAGAATATTTTCAGAAATGAAAGTGATATAAAAACAAAATTTATTAGTAAAATAATACAAAAACTATTATTTGAAGTTATTGCCCACCTTCTACCCCCCCTTAAATTCCAGTGCCCTGAAGCAATGTTCTGATCTTCTCAGCTTGGTTATGACTCAGGAGACTGAAATAATCATGATTGTATACTGTAAATTTTATTTGAAAAGCAAAGTGAAGAGTAGATTTGAGAGGGGATAGACTGAAGGCAGTAAGATCATTTAGGAGGCTATTGCAATAGTCTAGTTAAGAAGAGGTAGTCAATTAGCTAGGGTGGCCATAATGGGCATGGAGAGCAAATTTTACGTGAAAGACTTTAGTGGTAAAAACACTAGTATTTGTCAACTAATTGGATGTGTGTGGGATGAGGTTTATGTAAGGGTCAAAGATGACTGCAAGTTCAAGAACCTGGGAGCCAAGGAAGATGGTATTGCCATTACTGAAGATAGAGAAATTGATGGGAGGTGCAGGTTTAGGTGGGGATAATGATGAGTCTGTGGGCAGCTAGGTGGCACAGTGGATAGAGCGCTGGCCCTGAATCAGGAAGACCTGAGTTCAAATCTGGCTTCAGTCACTTACTAGCTATGTGACTCTGGGCAAGTCTCTTAACCCCATCTGCCTCAGCTTCCTTCTCTGCAAAATGAGCTGGAGAAGGAAATGGCAAGCTACTCCAGTATCTTAGCTAAGAAAACCCCAAATGAGGTTATGAAGAGTCAGACACTACTGAACAGCAATGATGATGAGTTTAGTTGTTGCATAATAATAAAAGCCAATATTCATATTGTAATTTTATATGCAATATCTTATTTGATACTCTCAACAATTCCATAGTTATACCCATTTCACAGAAACTGAGGCAGAGAGGCTGCATGGTAACATAAGTAACAAGTACCAGATATAGGATTCAAAACCAGGTTTCTCTTGATTTAAGGATCAGAACACTTTCCACAATATTGAACTGCTTCTTATTTTCTGATTGAGGTACCAACAGGCTGTCAAGGTGGAGAGATCCAAATGACAATTAGAAATATGGAACTTAAGCTCTGTGGAGAAGGTAGCATTGATATCTGAGAGTCATCTGTATGGTGGTGATAATTAAATCATAGGAGTAGATGAAGACTCTAAGTGAAATAGTGTGGCTAGAGAAGAGGTTCAGGACAAAATCTTGAAACACCTACATTTAAGGGATAATAGGAGGACAAATCAGCCAAAGGAACTTAAAACCTCAAAATGGAGAAGTCAGTGAAGGAATATAATGATGATGCCCTGCCACAAACTTCAGAGGAGAGAGAGCACATCATGAGGGTGGTAGAGGTCCAAAGTGTCAAAGACACATATTCCTGTATCAGGGAATATGAGTATTATA
>NW_020954608.1:0-120173 GCF_900497805.2 Vombatus ursinus | reverse complement strand
GTGCCAGAAGTGGGAGGCAAGAAAGCAGAGGCTGCCATTGCAAAATACTCTTTCCAGGAATTTGAATATAAAGAAGAGTGAGACTATTTCATAGCTTAGGAATTGCCAGACTTAAGGGAAATTATTTTGATTGGGGAGATTGAGAATGTATTTGGGCTGAGAGGAAGAAAAAGAGAGAGAGAGAGAGAGAATATCAGAGATGCATAATAGAAATTGATAGAGAAGATGGAGAGGATGAGATCAAAAGTGGGGGGATGGGGCAGGTAGGTGGCACAGTGGATAGAGCTCCGGCTTTGGAGTCAGGAGGACCTGAGTTTAAATCTGGCCTCAGACACTTGACACTTATTAGCTGTGTGACTCTGGGCAAGTCACTTAACCCTGTTTGCCTCACCAAAAAGAAGAAAAAAAGTGGAGGGATTAGTTTTAACCAGGATTAGGATTACCCATTCCTCTGAATTTGGAGGGAAGGGGGAAAATATGAGTGAGGACACTGAGAGGATCAGAGTCAGTCAGACTACAAGCTTTTATTAAATGCTTACTATGTGCTAAGCAATGAGGATTCAAAGAAAGGCAAAAACAGTCCCTTCCCTCAAGGAGCTCACATTCTAATAGGGGAGACACATACAAACAACACTTTACACACAAGGTCGATGGAGGGTAATCTCAGACGAAAGGTACCAAGATTGAGGGCAACTTGGAAAGGCTTCTTACAGAAGATGGTATTTGAAATGAGATTGGAAAGAAACCTGGGAAGCCAGAAGTGGTGGAAGATGGAAACTGGGGGAGTTTTGTGTTGAATGTCCTCAGGAAAGTAGGCAATAAGTGGGCTGACATAGAGTGGGTAGAGTGTTGAGAGAAGGCAAAGTTCTGGAATAACTATTATGGATTGGGATAATCAGGAAGATCTGAGTAAAAAGACTGTTGTCAGATCAACTGAAATTAACTCCAAAATTACACTTATTTCTTCCACCTGATTTTCTGTAAATCCATAGTAGGAACTGCAGGAGACAGATGGTAGGAGTTTGTAGGGTGGAAATATGAGCTGGAGAAAGGGTATTATATGTCATTTGGAATCTGACCTTATCAGAAGGCTCTTCGTGCAACTAATTTGGTGTCTTTAAATACCTCCCCCTTTTCTTCTTTATCCATATTGTATCTGGGAACTTTAGGTGTTGCAGCCACTCCTTATCTCACATTCTCACCTCTCTCTACTTCTGACTTTTTTTTTTAAAGTTCATTTCACTTTGGTTTCATTCCTTCTTCTCCAAAGTGGTAGCCAGTGAAAGTGTTCCTGTCATCTAGAAGGTCAGTAAAGCCTCCAATCACATCACATAACCTTACATTTTCCCCTTTCGATTGGCTCTCAGCTCTTTTCAGGACTGCCCCAGCTTGGGGCCTTTTTGTTTATTTGTGAGGTTATGGCTAGCTAATCCAGATAACAGCATGAACCAAGCACATGAGTGCCTGATTAGTGGGAATGTGGCTATAATTGCATCCATCTGTCTTTATTCACATGAACTTCTTGAACTCCTGATGAAGTGTTCATCATCTCATGATTCATTCTTCGCACATATTTGTTCTTTTACCTGTCAGCATGATAAGGCACAGTCCTTCATTGACTCTTCCTAGAACAGACTCCATTCCCCTTCACATTCTGACTCTGAAAAGAGCCTCAGTGTAAGAATGTCTATTGGGTAAATGGCACAATGGCCTTCATGATTTGCAAATCTCCTGGAGCATTAGACTTCTTAATTCTGATTTTTTTTCCCCTCAGCACAGATATCTAGAGATTTCTCAAATCTGACCAAGAATTTTTTTTTGTGATAATGGTTTTAATTTTTAAAAGGGACTTAAGAATTTCCTTTAGAAGTGAGACCTAGAAAAAAAAATCCCACTATTATTAATTTTCTGAGACCTGAAAATAATTTAATTGAGCCTTGCTGAAGCTAATTAGAAGGATCATTTCTCATTTTGCTTTGTGGCCCCATGGACTTAATTCAACAATGGAGGTATGGGTTTCTTCAGAGGTAACCCTGTGCTCAGACTAGCACTAGGGGAACACAATGAGAAATGCCCTCGTATTCCAATCCTCAGAGCAAAGTGTCTTGTGCCAGGTTATCTTTCCTGGTCAATTTCTGTTTTTCTCACTCACTTTTAAATTTCTTGTATTATCTAATGCACTATGAATAATTATTTATAATAAATATCATTTTAAAAAAGTTTCCCCGTCAGTCAATGACACTAGTCCAAGATTTCCTTTATTTTCTTTAGACATCTTTATAGATTCTGTAAAAGTGATGTTACAATTAGCTGTTAGCATATGTTAGTTCTCATATTCTCTTCCGCATGTTTTGAGTGAACTATATGCTATAGAGCTACATCTAGTGAGCTACAGAGCTCTCTTTTATTGTTCATAAATAAATGTACCAGCAAATTTTACAGGACAGTCATCAAGGACCTTGAAAATGTTGCTAACTGAAGAGTGATGTCAGTGTCTTGGTATGACTGACAGTGAATTCTTCCATTTTTCACCTCAGCTTGGCCATTCTTCCCCACCCCCCATTACATTGGCACAATCTTTTCACCCCATCTTCTTTCATGTTGGGAGGTAAAAAGAGAGGCAGAAAAAGATGAGTAGTGGAGAAGTATTGGTCAAATAAGACACATACCACATGAAAATTCTTATTTGTAGACAGTATCTGTGAAGAATTCCGTTGTCTTCAGCTTTAGGAAAAATACAAAAGAGAAAAGGTACAGTGTTCATCTTTTTTTAAGAATCATTTAAAATCCATTCATATATTAAGCAAAATGGAAAATTCAACTCATGTAGAATAAGCTGAAACCTGATCAATACATTTCCTTGGTTCTTTTAACATTTTATTTCTGTTGGTCTTTGAGACTTATCTCCTCCAATAGGGGGTTCTCAAACATTGGAAAAGGAAATTCAGTGTAATGGTGATAAAAATAGAAATTGATCTGAATTTGCATTTTTTCTAATTCTAGAACACATAGGATGTACTGTTGAAGATTTCATTCTTTCATGAGGAGGGATTTTTTTTAGTGAATTGAAATTAACAAAAGTACATTGAATGAGTTTTCTAAGACACAGGAAATGGATATTTGATACAGCTTGTGCCTCTAAATATGGTTTTTGGCTCTCACTTAACATTACTGTCAGTCAAAATGGATACTGGTGGCTTCCTTCCTTAGAAATCTGGTAATTGATCAAAGTGCAACACTTTTGCAAACCTCTTAAAATATTCATATAAGCGGCATAACAACATGTGGCACATATTAAATCAATTGTCATTTTAATGTTTTATCAGGTCTTTGTGGCATTATCCAAAATGATACGGGACTTCTGACAACAAAATCATCAGGTCGAGAGCAATGTAGATTGCCCTAAAAATAAAGAATGCGATGCTTGTGTCTTAGAAGCTAGTTGCATTTCAAACAGAAGAAAACCTTTTTGTTCTTTAGTTAATTAGCTCATTATGTTTAGGTCCATAATTCTTCCTGAAGAAGCAAACCCATTTGGAGAGAGATCACAAAAAAAAGAAGTTATGGATTATAAATTCAGACAGCATAAAAATGTTAAAGATGGTGACTCCTCATGAACAATAGGTGTGTTAGCATGAGAGACTTTAAACTTGGATGACCAAGGCTTGCACAATGTTTTAATTTCTGCCCATAAAAAAAAAAAATCCCCTTTGTTTGTAAATAAAAAGGGGAAATATTTCACTGTGGCACTTCTATCTGTTACCGAACAATAAGTGAAGTCATGCAGTTAATCACAGTATTTTCTAGGAAGAATTTAAAGTTGGGGCTCCATTGGGCTATCTACATGCAGTTATTTTTATAGCTGCTAAGGACAGCTTACTCTAACCATTAGTCTTGTGTTTTAATTCCTCTATCAGATAGTTCAGAACACAGAAGTGTAGATTTCCTACCCAATTCTGTTGCCAGACCTGGCTTAACTTCCAAGGAAATGAACTACCATTTAAGGATATATATATTCTGGGGGTGAAGGGAAGAGGGGAGGAAAGAAAAAAGTTGTCAAAAGACATATCTGTTTGCTTGCCACACTTTAAGTGAAATATAATATCTTACATGTTTAATTTAAGCACACTGTCATACACAAATATTATAACCAAATTTTTGAATGTAGTTTGAACTAGTGGTCATCACTTCTGAGGAGTATGATTCAAGTCAGTAATGAGAGTAAGGAATCTTTTAGCAGAACAAAAAGTATGTGACAAGTTCAGAGTTGAGTGCCTTGGTGAAAGAAGGCTCTTTTCTTTGTAACACTAGGATTTTTACAAGGAGAATTTCTTAAGTAGTGTTTGCTATTGGAGGGGTGATGGTGGTGTTGGTGGTAGTGGTGGAGAGTAGGGCTCTAAAGATTTAACAAAGGCGGGCTTTTTTCAGGAATCAGCAATGATTAGGTATTTTAAAAATGTATTTTTATTGACATCTTCTGTTTTTACATTGCCTAGATTTCTCCCTGCATCCTTCCCTCTCACATTCTCTTAGAGAACCATACCTTATCAAAAAAAAAAAAAAGGGTTAAAAAAAAGGAAAAGAGGAAAGTAAAACTCATCAATATGTTTAGGAAAAAAAAAAACCAGCCACCTTGACATCATATAAAATGTTCTGCACCAATGGACCTCCCCACTTCTGCAAAGGAAAAATACTTTTTTGCCTTTTTAAGAAGGCATTAGAGATAGATATGGGGTTCATACTGCTATCTGCTTGAAGCTTTAGAGGAAGCATTAAGGGATGTGAAGGCAGTCAAATGTTGCATTCATTATGGAGAGTTCCTGTGGAAAACTGAAAGCATTTTCAAAGGCAAATAGCAGTTTATGTGGATGTCAGTGACACTACATTTATGCTTTCCTGTGAGGGAGATTCTGTGGCAAAAGGGGTTCTCTAAGTTGAATACATCTGGAAGGAGTGAGCAGGAAAAATATCTTCCAGCAAAGGAGAAAAATAATCGTATGAAACCTTTCAAATGCAGAGATAGGTAGTCAGTTAAGTGCTGTTATATCAGATGCGGGCAAAAAACACATGTGAAGCTCATGTAGTATATTTAAAATCTGTTGGAGACACACATGAAAATGCATTGCAATGGTTTATATGGTGAGCCTGATAAAATTCATCTTTGGAGAAAGCAAAATATATGAAGCTCATTTTGCTCTATGATATTCACTTCTAATCCAACCCTAAAATGGAAGCACCCTCTACTGGATTGTACAAGATATTACTGTGACCTGAAAAGAAAAAAAAATAAAAGAGAAGAAAAACAGTATTACCTTTATTAACCATGGAATAATGGAACAGTTACAAATTTCTGACCCCATATTCACTGCTAGTGAGAAGAGTCCTTTTCATAATCTGAGTGGATTGCTGAAACGTTGCCTTTTTTTTAGTTTTAGAGGAACAGGCAAAGACAGTATGGAATGCCCTTGTGTGCGAAAGCACGCCACCTAAGCAGGTCAAATCCCATTTATGACTTAGTAGTTAAGTCCAGGAGACTTGCTTGAGGCACATGGAGGTTAAGTGACTTGCTCAGGGTCACACAACTAATAAGTGTCAAAGATGGGAAATGAGCCCAGGTCTTCCTGACAACAAATGAGCATTGTTATCGTGGCTTCCTGATTCCTTAGGGAGCATGGTAACCCCAATTTCACTTTGCCTCTCTAGAACAAGGATTAAATAAATGGTGGCAAATGAGATATACCAATACTTATCAAGGTATGCATAAGAGTGTATAGAATCTTGGCAGAGTGTGCCAGCATAGCCTTGGAGAACAATCTGATAGGCCCTTGTAGAGAGGGGAAAAGGAAGGACCAGCAGGAATGAACCTTCAGGCTGTCCTAACACACCCAAGGTACTTGATCAGATTGCCTGTGCTTATTCAGCTTACCTGAAACAGAAATGATATACAGAGATCAGCATTTGCTACACAAACATTTGATACATTAATTGTTGTTGGAAACTGAAAACTAATCAAGTTGTACTGCAAATCCTTCTGCCCATGGACACAGAGTGTTCAGTGAGTTAAATGTCTTTAAACTTTTCAAATATTGTCTAAAGTTTACCAAATAAATAAACTCTCTCTCTCTGCACACACACATACACACACACAGACACACACACATTTACATACACACACCTATACATATAAATATATATATAAACATAGTAATATGTAGCATATATCATATATCTTTGTATATATAAACACACATATACATACATATGTATGTATATATGTATATATTTGCAACTTATTTCCCTGCCAAGTTACCACTCATTAAAATCCTCCTGATTTTTTTTTTTTACAGTTTCTAATCTTCCTAGAAAGTCCACATAAAGTGCTACCCTGATGCCTTGTTATGGCATGGAGGTTACCCTGAGTTTTCAAAGGCTAGAATAGCACAGCACAATTTTTGATGTGTAAGGCAAGCTGTAGAAGTTAGAGAAGTATCCTTACTTTCTGTGTGACCTTAGGGAACAAAGGATTTTTAAAGAAAGATTTAATTTAATTTAAATGGTTCAATATGATTTAGTGATTTAAATAATTTAGATGAATCTTAAAGAAAGATGTCCAGAATCTTAAAGAAAGATCTACCTTTTCTTCTTGTATTGTTCTTGACTATAGAAACAATGAAATTATTCAGATAGTCATGTTCATCTGGTACTCATTTTATTTGCCTAAACTCATTCTCTGAGACTTAGTTTCCTTATCTGTAAAATTAAAGGGTTGGACTAGATGACCTATGAAGGCCCTTTTGTTATCGTTCAGTGGTTTCAATCATGTCCAACTCTTTGCGGCCCCATTCAGGGTTTTCTTGGCAAAGATATTTGGAGTGGTTTGCCGTTTCTTCTCCAATTTATTTTCCAGATGAGAAAACTGAGGCAAACAGGGTTAAGTGACTTGCCCAAGGTCACATAGCTAGCAAGTATCTGAGGCTAGATTTGAACTAGGCCTTCTTGACTCCAGGCCTGGTGCTTTATCCACTGTGCCACCTACTGATCCATGAAGGCCTTTAGAGCTCTCTAAGTCTATGATATGACATATGTGAAGGACGGTAAGTACATATGTCATTGTAGGGCTAGGCTCGCTAAGGCTTCCCACCTGAGCTGACCACCGGATAAAGATTTTTCAATTTTTTTTTTTTGTCTACAGCAACTGAAGATACAATCTATTAAGGTAGGGAGGTGGTCTAACACTGCACCAGTAGAGAGAATATTCATTTCATACCATGGATGGAAGTCAGATATTTGGAATTACTAAGGCTTCATTTTATTAGTAGGTTTAGAATATTAAAGTAAAAGAACTTATCTACTTGATGAGGCCTAGTGTATCTGGGAGAAGTGGCATATTACTGGATGAAAGTCATTGTGTGGCCTCACAGCTGTATAACTATATTATTTAGTTTTAAGATTTGAAATGGCCTGAGGCTGCTCTGTGTCTTCACAGTTGGATTTGTATAAAATATCCCCTTCTTTTTCTAAGTAAATGGATAATTGTATTATACAATATATGCATACAAGTTTGAGGGTTGGTTTGTTTCATCTGGACTTGTAATTTCTTTTGTGTGGGGAGTTTCTAGTGTAGAAACTCCTCTACCAATGCAGATCAGCAATTTCTCTGTATCTTAGAGAGTTGCTCAGGTAGGGGCCCTAAGAGGGTAGGTGACTTGCCCAGGGTCATAGAGCTACTACTCAGTCGTCTTAAGTACCTATTAGGTACTAAGCCCTGTGGACACAAAAAAAAAAGGCAAAAAACAGTTACTGCTCTCAAGAAGTTCACAGTCCAATGGGGGAGAAAACACATAAACATCTGGGTACAGACAAGATATTTAAGAGGATACATTGGAAGTAATCTCAGAAGGAAGACATTAAGTATATCTGAAATACAGAATTCAAACCCAGGTATTTCTTACTCCAAGGCCACCATTTTACAAGTTAGCTAATAATACAGTAATGACAAGTAATGTACTATTACTATTACGTTAGTAATAGCTATCTAACAGTAATTAGGTAGTAAGCTATTACATATAAAGGGTTATGCTAAGATTAAGATAATGGACTCAAGGAAAATGTCTACTGACTGGATAATTATGTTTGTAATATTTAAATGTTTGGTCAGTGCTTTTGTAATGTATATATTTATAGTTGTTCATAAATAAATTATTAATATTTGTTATGCAAATACACACTATTCTGAATGTGAATATAGGGCAGAGGATATTATAGGAAGTGATATTCCCAAGGTGTTATAATGAGTTCAGGCAGAGTGGGGATTTGAACTCAGATCTTTAGACTGAGTATAATTCATGAAAGCAGACTGCCTTGCTTAAACAGTATAGGCAATTGTCAATCTTCATTACTCATTAACAACAATGAGTCTTGGTTGTTTACAGGGTACATGGTACTATACTAGATACAATGGAATTTATTTAGTTTTGGTTGATGCAACCACGACCCCTGAGGAATTTTATAATCTCATTAGAGAGAAAAGATCAATGAGCACAGATAGAAATGTCAATAGATTAATTATCAACATAGCATTAGGGGACTAGACCTGTGATTTCATTGCTATGGGGAGCTCCCTGAAGAGGAAACTTTCACTATCAATTCAAGTTGCCATTTTCTCTGTAACTTAGTGCTTCAGAGAGTTGCCTAGGGCACTAAAAGGTTAAGTGATTTGTTTAGAGTCACAAGGCCCCATATATGTTGGTAGTGGAACTTAGATTGAATCTTTCTTCTTTCCAAGAGTAGCTCTTTAGCCACTACATCATGCTACCTTGCAATTATCAATAAAACAATTGATACATATTCATTTAACATCTATATCTAAGCAAAAAGATCATTGGAATGGAAATAGAAGACCTGAGTTTGAATCCCAGTGTGGCTTACTCTGTCTATCCATGTGAAAAGTGGGAAGTGCTTTATCCTTTTGGGTCTCAGTTTCCTCCTAAGCCATAACTAGGTGAGGGGAGAAGATGAGGAGTGGATGATGGGAATAGCTGTGATTTTACCTGTATATGTTTTTTTTCACATACATAATTTTGAATTTGGGGGGCTCAGGATTGGGTTGTGCTCCATAGCTCAAGGATGGTTTTGGAAGAACTAAAAAAGACAGATTACATTTCAAATGTGAAGAGATTATGAATATAGAAGCCTTTCTGGAGGAGGTGGATGTTGCCTTATCTTTGTAAGGCACAGATTTCTTCAAAGGAGGAGAAAAGTTCATTGATGGGAGATTTCTTCAGTAGGGACTTGGGTATGTGAGAGGCTAAAATCTACTGAAGTGATGGTAAGGTGGTTTGCTAGATTTGGGGTCAGGGTGTGGGAATTTAGATATAATACATCTTTTCTTTGTTCATATTGAATTAGATACACATGATTTTCAGAAATTAAACATGGAGAGGCATTATTGTGTACTGGATAGGGAGCTGGCCTCAGGGTCAGAAAGCTCTGAATTTAAATCTTATTTCTGACACTTACTGTCTCTATGATCTTGGGCAAGTCACAACTGCAGTGCTCTCAAACAACTCTGTAAGAAAAGCGTTCTTAACCTGGGGTTTGTGAAATTGCAATTTTTGTATATTTAGATAACTATTTTGATGTAATTGGTTTCCTTTGTAATCCTCTGTATTTTATTTTGTGCATTCAACAACATCTTTCTGAGAAGGGGTCCATATGATTTATCCAAGTAACACAGGGGTCCTTGATACTAAAAAGGTTAATACCCTTATAAGTTGAAGAAAAAATACCAATCAACACTGGTAGAAGAAGTCCTTCACTTGTAAGTCTCTACACCATTGAAATCACAGGTCTGGTAAAAAGAAAAAAGAAAAACCCTATCGAGACAATATGTGTAGTTCAAAGAACACCAAAAAGATCATGACACTCTTAAA
This sequence comes from Vombatus ursinus, assembly GCF_900497805.2. NCBI lineage: Eukaryota > Metazoa > Chordata > Mammalia > Diprotodontia > Vombatidae > Vombatus > Vombatus ursinus. The sequence goes on along the minus strand of NW_020954608.1, from coordinate 110,241 downwards.
ATAATAAGTAACTGTGACCTTAAACAGATCACTCAACCAATCTGCCCCTAGTTTCCTGACCTGTAAAATGAAGTTGGACAGGATGACCTGTGATATCATCTGTAGTATTTTGTGATATTAAAGGTCACTATTGAATCTAAAAGAAAGGACGTAGAATCATGGATTTAAAGCTTAAGTAAGATTCTACAAGTCATACTATTCAAGACTGTCATTTTACAGATGAGGAAACTGAGGCCAGAGAGGTTAAGTGTTTTGCCCAATGTCACCCAGGTAGGAAACAAAAGAGCCAAGATTTGAACTCGGGTGCTCTAACTCCAAATTCAAACACTCTTCTCACTGTACCATACCTACCCCAAAATTCATTTTCCCAACTTTATGAGATATAGAAAAATGTGGATGTTAAGAGTGCACAGATTTTTACAAGCCTGTATAGACGCACTTAAAGTTTCTAAAATGTGATAGTCTGCTTTAGGTGATTAGGTGTAGAGTTTTCAATTCTTCTGTCCTGGAGGAGTCCCTACTGACTTCAAGCCTTCAGTGAGGTATGCTACAAAATGAGAAGCTGGCCCACAGAGTTGTAATATTGAAGAATCACAGGGGCTTCAACGTTAGACCATTTTGTCCAGATCATATTAATTATCCAATTTGAGATGGAAGGAAAAGGAAAGACATGTTTTTGAAGAATGAATGCTTCCTGCCTATCTGAAAGAAGGCATATCTTTTTTATCACAGTGGGAATAATGATTTGAAAACCTCTAGTATTATATAATACATCATTTCTAAGGCCTTTTTTTTGTGATAGTTTAACGATATTCATAGGGCAACTAGGTGGGGCAATGAATAGAGTGCCCTGCCTGAAGTCAGTAAGACTCATCTTTCTAAGTTCAAATCTGGCCTTAGACACTTACTAGCTATGTAACCCTGGGCAGGCCACTTAACCTTATTTGCCTCCTTTGCCAAGAAAACCCCCAGCGGGGTTACAAAGAGTTGGACACAATTGAACAACTAAACAACAATAATCAATATTCCCCTACATTAAAATCCCAAAGTCTAATTCCAAGACTTCATTGTGGTATGGGGTAACCCTAGTTTTTTGAAAATTGAGCTGTGTAAGCTTTTTCCAAGATGGAAAGGGTTTGAGTTCAGTGCCAGTGAAGGACTCTATATCTAGTGTCTGAAGTCCAATCTGGCTAAGGTCAGAGACACTCATTATTAGATTGTTCACAGGGTGATGAATTTTTAAGCTATGACAGCTTCTGAATATTGTCTAGTAAGTTGTGGAGTGTTGTTCTCTGCAGACTGCATTGCAGGAGACAGTGCCCACACTCAGGAAATTAAGGATTCTTCAAGTATGGAAGTATGTCCTGTGTTCTGTTGAATCCAAAAGTCCCATAAGAAATCACTTTGAGGTCCTAGAAAACAAATTTGATCACCAGTAGATGTTCCAATACTGGAGTGAGTGTTAGAATTCTGGGGTCTGAAAAGCTGCAGAAGGCTTCAATGCATTTTAGAACATCAAAGAACTTCTACATTTTATTAGTATTAGGGATTCGTATTTGTTGAAGATACAGGTTATTTTGGGGGAGGGATAGGGTGTCTGGATTTCATTGGTGTAGTGGTGTTGGGAACTGCCAATAAGGAAATTCCCTCCAACAGTAGAGATAGCAACTTAAGTGTAATTTATAGTCTTGGAGAGTAGCCTGGGAGCACTGAGAAGTTAAGTAAATTACTCGTAATCACCCAGGTAATAAGCAGAAAGACCTGATATGTCTTCCTGACTCCAGTGATGGCCCTTTATCTTCACTTTTCCTGGCCATTATTTGAGTCAGAAATATTTTACTTTGTGGGTCTAGAATTTAAGCTTAAGATGATTGTTCTATGGCCTCCACAATGTTGCCATTAACTGAATGATATCTGGGAGCTCCTTAGATCTTCCTTTCCCCCTTGAAGGGAAAAACAGTCCTCTGATGGTTCAGTTATGATGGTAGATTGGAGTTTTGTTTTGCGTTTTATCCTTACTCAGGATGTCTTGTGTTTTTTTTTCAAAAAGTTCAAGATGGGAATGAGGCTAAACCTCAGTAGAGTAGAAAGAAAGCGCCCACAGTTATTGAGGACATAAAAACCCATCCAGCCATTTTTGTTCCTAAATTCTAACAGGAAACTGTTAGGGGAATGACTTACTTGGACATAACATTAAACACATCTTATCTTAGGAAATCCCAGAATCCTGAGTTTAACTTAGCCATTTTTATCTTGAGCTCTGAACCTGGCCAGTTGGTTTTAACATTATCGGTTTAAGCAAATGAAATACTTAAATTCTCTTTCTGTGTTTATATGCATATAATACTAAAAATTTCTGAAAGAATAACATGAAGATTTAAGATATTCAAATCATAAATTAAGGAGGAATTTGCTAAAATCATTGCCCTACCACAGAGGTATATTTACTTATGAAAACAGGTTTATACACGTGAAAAGTAAGAATTATTGAATAGCCAGTCAAAAGGCCTATGAAATTTTACCATTGACAACAGCATTTTGTGAGAAGAAAGATGATTTTGGGGGTCCAGACTGGTGATTTTATTAGTATAAAGAACTCCCAGAAACTGTTCAATAACCAATTTGCAACTTAAAGTCTTAGTGAGGTACCTGGAGTGTTAAGAGATTAGATGACCTGCCTAGGGTCATGTATATGTCAAAGGCAGGACTTCCAGACTACCAGACCAACTCTCCATCCATTACACCATGCTGCCTAAATAATATTCAACAAAAATGATTTATCCAAAGTTGTTTGGCATTTAAGAACATAAAAAAACACGACACTGATTCCACCTAGTCCAATATTTGTCATTGACATTGATGCCAGAAATATTTTAAGGGACAATATGGAACTTCATAGGATTGTAGATTTTGAATTGGAAGGGACCTTAGAAATGATCAAGCCTTGCCATATCATTTCAAATATGAGAAAACTGAGAGAGGGAAAATTACTTGTCCACAGTCAAACAGGTAGGAATCAGCAATATTAGGACATGAACTCCTACTCTCTGCTTCTAGCTCATAACATCTTCTATAAGATCATCCTGCAATGTATCTTCCATAACCTCAGCTTGTATACGTAGAATAAGCTAAGTACAGATCCACTGAAGGGCCAACTAGATGGTGCAGTGGATAGAGTACCAAGCCTAGAGTCAGAAAGACTCGTCTCCTTGAGTTCAAATCTGGCCTCAGACACTTACTAGTTGTGTGGTCCTGGGCAAGTCACTTAACCCTATTTGCCTCACTTTCCTCATCTGTAAAATGAGCTGGGGAAGGAAATATTTTTATTATTTAAAATTTTAAGTTTTCTGTACAAGCAAATTCAATAATTTTGAGATTAAAAAGGAAACAATTAAGTGGGGGGAAAATCTTTCCATCAAGTTCTTCCAATGAAAGTTTCATTTCCAAGATACATGAGAAATTGATTCATAATTTTAAGAATAAGAGCTATTTCCTTGTTGATAAATGGCCTATGTATATGAGCAGGCATGTCTCAAGGGAAGGAACTGAAGTGATCTATAGTCATATTTTTAAAAATGCTCCAAATCACTAATAATTAGAGAAATGCAAATCAAAGGAATCCTGCAGCTCCATCTCTTGCCCATTACATTGGTAAAGATGACAAAAAAGAGAAATAAGAAAATGATAACTGTTGGAAGAGCTATGAAAAAAGAGGCATATTGATGTACTTTTGGTGGAGCCATGAGTGGGTCCAACAATTCCAGAGAGCAATTTGGAATTATACACAAAAACTTATTAAGCAGTGCATGCTTTTTGACCCATCTATGCCACAGATAGTCTTATAACCCAAAGAAATTAAAGAAAGAGGAAAAGATCCTATATGTACAAAAATATTTAGAGAGCTCTTTTTGAAGTTGCAAAACACCTGTATTCTAAGTCAATCCCTATCAATTGGGGAATGAATGAACAAAATGTGGCACATGAATGCAAAGGAGTATGATTGTGCTGTAAGAAATAAGGAAAAAGATAATTTCGGAGAGACTTCAAAGGACTTGTATGAACTAATGAGGAGTGAAGTAACCATGAGAACAATTTATACTAAGACATAAAAATAAAAATAAAAAATCTTTCAAGACTTGTATAAACTGATAAAGAATCAAATGAGCAGAATCAGGAGGACAGTTTGTACAGTAACAACATGGCAAAAACAACTTTGAGAGCTAGAAGAACTCTGATCAATGTAATCAATGACCGTGAATAATTCCAGAGGACTGATGATTAAGTATCCTGTCCATCTCCTTACAGAGAAGTGATGGATTCAAGATGCAGAATTAAATATACTTTTTGGACATCCTATGTATATTTGCTAAAAGGATTTTTTTTCCTTTCTTTTTATTTTTTCCTCCAGTGGAGTGAATGTAGGATAGCACATAGATTTCTGTTCATCAAAAAATTAAAATTAATTTAAATAATAAGCCATGATAAAAGAAGTCACTTGTATTAAAGAAAAAAAAAACCTGTAAATAAGTCTAGAAGAAAAAACCTCCAAAATTTGAATACCCTACACTAGCTGTTCACAAGTGTTTCTCATTTCCCTCCTCTATTTGCTATTCCCCTCCTGTACCAGCAACCCCAATATTTAGGTAGCTCTGAAGATATTTAAATAAATAAACAAAAACTACTAGAGTCTTTAAAGGTCATTTTGGTTGATAACGTCAAGTATTTTTAGAAAAAAATACTTGTTGATGCATGACTGTCAATTTTACCCCTTTGTGAGATGCATAAACCCTAACCTAAATCTGCCTAGGATCACCTGTCTCTGCAATGCAAACTTCCTAGGACATTGAGTCTGCCTTTCTTGGCAAATATCATTGTATTTCTCCCCATACTCTGGGAATATTCTTCTAGTACTTGGTATCTTGATCTTTCCTTTCTGTCAGTTCCTGGGTCAAATGTTTCCACACAGATCTGGCATCTACTCAAACTGCATTTATTAACTAGTTTCCATGTAATCTCTTTCACAATAGCTAATTCTCTTCCAAAGGCCAGGAGTGACTGAAGAATGAATAACCAATCATGTACCTCTTGTAGGTAGAATGTAAGCTTCTTGAAGGTCATGATTATTTTGTTTAGTTTTTGTAGCTATCTGTGGCACTTAGCATTGTTCCAGTCCCATAATTGGTATTTAATACATGCTTGTTGAATTGAACTGAACTGAATTCTGATAAAATCAAAGAGCTTAACAAATAAGGCCTTCTCTGAGTCTGGTCAAATAGTTGGGTACAGGTATGAAAGTCTTAGCGAGGTGCTTGGGGTACTGAGAAATTAAGGTTCAAGGTCATGTAGAGATTATAGGCAGGATTTCTTGACTCCCATGATTAGCTTTCTTTCCACTATACCATGCCTGTGTTAGGGTAAATATTTAGAAAAAAACTGCTGAAAGGAAGTCCTTCAAAATTTCCATATTTCTGCTTTATTGAGAGAGGTTTCACTCTTTCTAGAAGTGGGCTTAGTGTTTTTTGGTTTGAGCTTTCATAAACATATATGGCAGGATGATATATTTGTAAGGAGAAAGATTGGCTTACCTTAGTGGGTAACTGAGCGCTCATTTGATTGTTTCCCAGAGAGACTATCATGTAGAGGTAGCCAGCAATAAAGTCATGATGCACCTAGAAGTTCATAGTGCAGAGTGTGATGGTAGGGAAACTGGAAGACTTTTTTAGATCTTCTGTACAAAAATATTTCATTCTTTCTCTTCTGTGTAGGATAGAGGATTCTTGCACTGATAAGACTGAATTGCATGTTTATTCCAATATCTGATGCTTTGAAAAAAAAAGAAAAAAGAAAAGAAAAGGGAAACATCAGTGGATGGTAGTGATTCCCAGCACCGTGATGGCATGTCTTATCTAGCTGTATTTGGGATACTTTTGAAAAGTAAAATTTCTACCTGATTGAAAGAATCAGAACCTTTGTATAATAATTTGGGGTAGATTCAACTGGTTCCTATATGAACTAAAGACAAAGGCCATGTGCTAACAATAGTTATGAAATATCTATCTAAAGAAAAACTACAGTTCATGGGCTGTAGTTGCTTTTCTAAACCAAATAACTTGGTCATTTTTATTTTTATCCCTAAAATGCCTAAAGGTACCAGTCAACATCAGGTACTAATGGTTAAAAATGAAGCTGTGTTTGAGTAACAGAAGGTCAAAAAGTAAAAAAAAAAAGTAGAAAAAAAGGCAAAACCCACTAACTTTTTCCATGGGTACAATACTACCATTTAAAAATATCCCAGAGAATTTTCCTGCAAAATTTGTTTTCAATAAATGTTGTCACTAGGCTGTGGCCATGTGTGTTAACTTTTAAATAGCTCAAATTTATACTGGTTATTAATAAACCTGAGGGGAATTTTTCATGGAAATGCTAGTGTCAGTGTATTTATTGCTCATAGATCATGTGATTCAGATGACATCCCCTTTATTTATGATGTCATTAAATATGTAGACAAAAATGTGTTCACCATGAACCCAAACAGGGGTTGCCTTGGCTGCTGTGGTAAAGACATGTCCATCCCTGTTTATCACTTATTCGCAATGCAGTGTGTAGGCACATCAGCATGATACAGTGGAACCACTCTCAGATTTGATCCTAGAGGACTCAAGTTCAAATATTGAGTCTCTCATTTACTACCTGTGTGATCTGTGGTAAGTCATTCTATCTCTGTCGGCCTCATTCTTCTCTCCTTTAAAAAGGGCAGGTTGAACTGGATGGCATCCAAAGTCCCTTTGGGTTCCAAATGTATGATTCTAATTCATGATAACCTTAGTTATTGGTGTGACTAATTCCTGTAGGCAAACTTTTAACTGGATATTATGGTGCTACAGATCTCCTAGTGGAGGACTTCCAGGGGTAGAGCCAAGATGGTGAAGTAGAGAAAACACAGCTGAGCTCTCACCAACATTCTCCTCCAAACAGCTTTAAAATAATGCCTCAAATAAAATTCTGTAGCAGCAGAGCCAACAAAAGTTCAGAGTGAGACATTCTTCCAGTATAAGGAGATTGAAAAGATCTGTGACACAGGAGAGGAGACTAGCATGAAATCCATATAGATGAAACATCAATGGTGAGACTAGGTTTTAGACAGAAGCAGCAGCCACTTTTGGAGCTCTCAAGCCAGAGACAGGAAGGGGACCTAGCAACTGGTTAGAAAGAGATTACAGGGTACCCCTGTACTAGTACCGGATGCAGGGCCAGATGCTGTTTGCTAACTCCATTGCCTATACCCACTTCTGGGTCATAATTCATAGGCATAGAGGAACACCTTTAGTCAAGAGGGAATAGAAGCCCTGAGAGGCATTATCACTTCCAAGGGATCAGAAACCTAGAGAAACAATATCCTTTCCAGTCCCAAGGGAGGAGGGACCTTGAGGAATGGTAGTGATTGCAATCCAAAGGGATCAAGGGCTTCTTGGTAAGGATCAGAGTATAGATCAAGAGAGTAGTGACATATCTCTCCTTAGATCACACCACCTTGGAAGCACCCCAAACTCCCAAGCCCTCAGAATTAGCTCTGAAAAGAACAATGTGAAAAGGCCTAGAACTCCATAGTGGGAAAGAACTCAACATTAACATAAAGTTCCAAATCAAGACAAAGGGTAAAAAAAGATTGAATAACAAAAAAGAACCTGTCCATAAAATGTTACTATGGTGACAGAGATCAAGACACAAATTCAGAAGAAGACAATAAAGTCAAAACAACTATAAGCAAAGCCTCAAAGAAAATGGGAATTGAACAGAAGAGCGACAAGAATTCCTGGAAGAGCTAAAAAATTATTTTCAAAGTCAAATAACAGTGGTAGAGGAAAAATTAGGTAAAGAAATGAAACCAAAGGAAGAAAATTATGAAAAGATAATTAATAGCTTGGTGAAAGAGGCATAAAAAATTGAAGGAAACAACACCTTAAAAAAAAAAAAGAATTGGCTGAACAGAAAAAGAAGTACAAAAATTCACTGGTGAGAAAAACTCCCTGAAAAAGCAAAATTGGCCAAGTAGAAGAGGTACAAAAGTACACTGAATGGAAAAAATCCTTAAAAATTTGATTTGGGCAAGTAGAAGTTAATGACTCCAATAGACATCATGAAACAATAAAACAAAGTCAAAAGAATGAAAAAATGAAGAAAATGTAAAAAAAAAAAACTGACCTGGAAAATAGATCAAGGAGAGATAATTTAGGAATTGTTGGATTCCTGAAAGTCATGATCAACAAATGAACTTAGACATCACATTTCAAGAAATTACCAAAGAAAACTTCCCTGATATCCTAGAACCAGAGATAAAATAGAAGTTGAAAGAATCTACTGATAATCTGAAAAAGATCCTGAAATGAAAACTCACAGGAATATTATAGCCATATTCCAAAGCCTCAAGATAGAGAAAAGATACTTTAAGGAGCAAGGAAAAAAAAAAACATTCAAATACCTTGGAGTCATAGTCAAAATTGCACAAGATTTAGCAGTACAATATGAAAGGAGTGGAGGGCTTGGAATATAATATTCGGAAGGCAAAAGATCTGGGATTACAATCAAGAATAACCTATCCAACAAAACTGAGTGTAATCCTTAAGGGAAAAAATGAATATTTAATGAAATAGAGGACTTTCAAGCAATCCCGATGAAAAGACCAGAGCTGAATAGAGAATTTGACATTGAAATACAAGACTCAAGAGAAGAATAAAAAAGTAAATATGAAAGAGAAATCAGAAGGAACTTAATAAAGTTAAAGTGTTGGCCTTTCTATATGGGAAAATGATATATGTATCTTCTAAGAACTTTATCATTATTAGGGCAATTAGAAGGATTCTACAAAGAAAGTGGGCAGGAAAATGAGTCATTTATGTTGGTATGATGTAAAAAAAAAATGGATAGGCAAGAAAGAGGGATACCCAGAGAGAAAGTGAAAGGAGAGGAATAATGAGGATAATTATGTCACATGAAAGAGACATGTAAGGAAGCGCTTCTACAGTGGAGGGGAAAGTGGTTGGGGGGGGGGGGGGGGGCAATGCTTGATCCTGACTCATCTCTAAGTTGGTTTGAAGAAGGGAAAAAAAACTATGTACTCAATTGGTAATGGAGATCTATCCTACCCTACAGAAGAGTAGGAGAGGAAGGGGCTAAGAGAATGTGTGTGGTAAAATAAAAGAGAGGGTGGCAGTGATAAGAAGCAAAACAGACTTTAGAGGAGAAACAAGAGAAAGAGAGAAAGAGAGAGAGAGAGAGAGAGAGAGAGAGAGAGAGAGAGAGAGAGAGAAGAAAATAAAATGGAGAGAAATGCAGTTAGAAAATGTAATTGTGAATGTGAATACAATGCACATACATATAAAATGGTAGTGGATAGCAGCATGGATCAGAAACCAGAATCCAACATTTTGTTGTTTACAAGAAACACAATTGAAATAGAGAGACACACACAGAGTTAAAATAAGGGGCTGGAGCAGAATCTGTTTATGCTTCATCTAGAGTAAAAAAGGCAGGAGTAGCAATCATGATCTCCAACAAAACAAAAGCAAAAATAAACCTAATTAAAAGGGATAAGCAGTGAAACGACATCCTACTAAAAGAAACCATAGACAATGAAATAATATCAATACTAAACATATATTCACCAAATAACATAGAATTCAGATTCTTAAAGGAAAAGTTAAATGAACTTCAGGAGGAAATAAGACATTAAAGTTATACTAGTGGGGGGCCTTAACTTTCCCCTCTCAGACCCAGATAAATCTAACCATAAAATAAATGAGAAAGAAGTCAAGGAGATGACTAGAATCTTAGAAAAGTTAGATATGATAGACCTCTGGAAAAAACTAAATGGGAATAGAAAGGAGCTTTTTTTTTTTTTTTGCTGTACATGATGCCTTCACAAAAATTGACCATGTATTGAAGCATAACAACCAAATGCAGACAAGAAATATTAAATACACCTTTTTCAGACCATAATGCAATAAAAATTACATTTAATAAAGGGCCATAAAAACCTAGACTAAATTAGTTGGAAACTAAATAATCTAATCCTAAAGAATGAGTGGGTGAAAGAACAAATCATAGAAATAATAAAAAAATTCATTAAAGAGAATGGCAACAATGAGACAACATTCCAAAATTTGTGGGATGCAGCCAAAGCAGTACTTAGAAGTAATTTTATATCTCCAAATGTGTACATAAATAATAGTGAGAAAGAGCAGATCAATGAATTGGGCATGAAAATTAAAAAAAAACCCTAGAAAAACAGTGAATTAAAAAATCCCCAATTAAATGTCCAAGTGGAAATCCTGAAAATTAAAGGAGAGATGAATAAAAAGTGAAAATAAAAACAAAACAAAACATCAACACAAAATGTTGAACTAATTAAACAAAAAAGCAGGAGCTGGTTTTATGAAAATAAAAACAAACCAATAAGATAGATAAACCATTGATTAATTTGATTAAAAAGAGAGAAAGAAATTCAAATTACTAGTATCAAAAATGGAAAAGGTAAATGCAATGCCTAAGAAGATGAAATTAAAGCAATTACTAGGAGTTACTTTGCCCAGTTATGTACCAGTAAAACTGACAATCTAAATGAAACAGAGTAACATTTACAAAAATATAAACTGTCAAGATTAACAGAAGAGTAAATAGGATAATTAAATAACTCTATCTTAGAAAAATAAAATGAACGAGCTATCTATGACCTCCCTAAGAAAAATCCCCAGGACCAGATGGATTCACAAGTGAATCCTGTTGTTGTTGTTCAGTCTTGTCCAACTCTTCATGACCCCATGGATCATATTGTCCATTCCTTGGACAAAGATACTGCTGTGGTTTGTCATTTCCTTCTCTAGGATTAAGGCAAACAGAGGTTAAGTGACTTGCACAACAGCTAGTACGTATTATGTGCCTGAGGCTGGATTTGAACTCAGGTCCTCCTGACTCCAGGGCCAGTGCTCTATCCACTGTGCCACCTAGCTGCACCTTAAGGACAGATTTGAACTCAGGTCTTCCTGATTCCAGGCCCAACACTCTATCCACTGAGCCAAATAGCTGCTTCTTTTGGAATTCTACCAAATATTTAAGGAACAATTAATTCTAATCCTATATAAACTATTTGAAAAAATCAGTAAAGAAGGAATCCTAATTCCTTTTATGGCACAAATATGGTTTTGATTCCTAAAGTGGGCACAGAGAGAATAGAGAAAGAAAACTATATGTTAATTTCCTCATTGGCTATCAATATAAAAATGTTAAATAAAACACTAGCAAGAAGATAACAGTCATATATCACAAAGATCATATAGTGTGACCAGATGGAATTTACAGGAATACAGATCTGGTTCAATATTAGGAAATCTATCAGCATAATTGACCATATCAATAACAATAAGAACAAAAATCATATGATTATCTCAATAGATGGAGAAAAAGCCTTTGGTAAAATATAATACCCATTCCTATAAAAAACATTGTTGCAGTCTGAGAGGTTGAGACCCCTCAAAGACTGGAGTACAGGACGGGGTTGTATGGAATGAATTCACAGACTCAAGCATTCTTTAAGTCAAGTTGGCAAAAAGTTTATTGTTATGCTTTTCAGTGGGCAAGGATTCTTAAGAAACCTGTGATCTTAGAGGGGTACAGTTAAAGTTTATATAGGATAAAATATAATAAAACATGTGTCAAATATGCTAACTAGGTGATTCAGGGTGGGATTAGGGAGTGGTTAAGGAGTGGCAAGTTCTTAAAGGAACATGAACTTCTTGTACCTACTGTGCAGGTGTTTTACCCAGAGTTCACTAGGAAAAGCCCACAAGGGGGGCTACATGGAGGTGTGGTTTTAGGCCTGCTACATCACTAAGTTAACTAGAGTTCAGGGGTAACTGAGAGTTGTCTGCCACCAGTCAATGTCTTGTTTGACAAGATAAATGTAGGGAGTATATATATGTCTTAGGTCTAGAATACAGATAATGAGGAGTCCAGGATGCCGATAATGAGGTAGGGTGGTAGTGTAGATAGTCTAGTGGGTAAGAATATCTTTTTGACCCAGTATAAAGCCAGCTCAAAATAATAATTCCTTCAGGTGCTGCTTGTAACTGCACCAGGGAGAGAGATAAGGGTCTTGCTGGGGCCCACTCATGACTAATTACTAGGCACAGTGTCCTTGGGCTGGGGAGAAACTGCCAGGGTTAGTGTTTCTGAGGCTAGGGAGAAACATGGTCATGGAATAGGGGTTCCAGTACAAGCACCCAAGCACCTCATCATTAGGATTCTTAGAGAAACCTAAAAAATCAACTAAAAAAGTAGTTGAAACAATTAACAACTTTAGCAAAATTGCAAGATATAAAATAAACCAACATAAACCATCAGCATTTCTATATACTATCAACAAAACCCAGCACGAAGAGGTAGAAAGAGAAATTCCATTTAAATTCCATTCCAAAATAACTACAGACAATACAATATAAAATAACTGTAGACAATAAAGTCTATCTGTCCAGACAAACCCAAGAACTGTGAACACATCACAAAATACTTTTCACACAAATAAGACAGATCTAAACAATTAGAGAAATATGAATTGTTCTTGGATAGACCAAACCAATATAATAAAAATGACAATTCTACCTAAGTTAATTTACTTATTCAGTGCTATGCCAATTAAACTACCAAATAGTTACTTTACAGAGCTAGAAAAATAATAGCAAAATTTATTTGGAAGGACAAGAAGTGAAGAATATCAAGGGAATCAATTAAAAAAATGTTAAGGAAGGCAGCCTAGCAGTTCCAGGTTTCAGACTGTATTACAAAGTGGTAATAATCAAAACAATCTGGTACCAGCTAAGAAATAGAGTGGCAGGTTAATGGAATAGATTGGGTACACAGTTTTGAAATAGTAAATGACTATAGAAGTCTAGTCTTTGATAAGCACAATGATCTAAGCTTTTGGGGTAAGAACCCAACATATGACAAAAATTGCTGGGATAGCCAGAAAACAGTTTGACAGAAACTAGGCATGAAACAACATCTCACACCATATAGCAAGATATGGACAAAATGGATAAATGATTTAGGCATAAAGGGTGATATCCTAAGCAAATTATGGGAGCATGGAAATATGTACCTATAAGATCTGTACCTAAGGAAAGAGTTTAGGACCAGACAAGAGATAAAGGGGATTACAGGAAGTAAAATAGATAATTTTGATTACGTGAAATTTAAAAAAAAAAACAAAAAAAAACTTTTGCACAAACAAAATTAATGCAGCCAAAATTAAAAAGAAAATAGGAAACTGGGAAATTTTGTTATATCAAGTTTCTTTGATAGAGGCCTCATTTCTCAAATATATAGGTAATTGAACCAAATGTATAAAAATAAAAGTCATTCCCCCATTAATAAATGGTCAAAGGATATGAACATGCAGTTTTCAGAAGAAGAAATCAAAGCTATCAATGGGCACATGAAAAAAAATGCTTTAAATCACTATTGAATAGAGAAATGCAAATGAAAACAACTCTGAGATGCCACCTCGCACCTATCAGATTGGCTAACATGATAAAAAAGGAATATGACAAATCCTGGAGGAGATGTAGAAAAATTGAAACACTAATGCAGTATTGTTGGAGTTGTAAACTAGTTCAAACAGTATGGAAAATGATTTGGAACTACTCCCAAAGGTTACATAAAACTGTGCATACCCTTTGAGCCAGCAATACCACTACTAGGTCAGTATCCCAAAAAGGTCAAAGAAAAGGGAAAAGGACCTATTTGTACAAAAATATTTATAGCACTTCTTTTTGTGGTGCTGTTGTTGTTGTTGTTGTTTGTCCTTTGTTCTCAAGGAGGACCATGACATCAGGAAGGTGATGTCATGACTTTCAAGTGAATTGGATTTAAATTGTGCAAAGTCACCAGCCTCTCTCTCTCCTCTGGAGTCATCTGGGTCCAATGGCAAGATATAGAGGATGACTGGAGACATCCAGGGATACAGTGGGAGACCTTGGTCTTTTCTAAGCTAAGGTCTTTTCCAGATCTCAGTTAGCCTGGGGCAATGCCCATTCAGTGATTAAGGCTACGTAAGAAATGAGGAAAAGAATGGCCTCTTTTACATAGTAAAAAGAAAAAATCAGTCTGGGAGTGGAAGACCCTCAGGGTTTCTAGCCAAACAGAAACAATTGCTATTTACACTCACTTTGAGCCCTAAGAGCCCAAACAATGACCAAGTGAGGCTTGGGCTGGGACCTACTGCTGGCCAATCAATGAAGGCCACAGTGATTTGGGTTCAAGGCTTGGTCCTTAAAAAAGAAATCTAATCTGTAAACCTCAAGATATCTTGCGAGGTTTCAGCGATCAAAATTTATATTCCTCTGGGTAGAGAACCTTGCAGGTAAGAGAATGATCGCCTGTGTGGAGAGAGGGAAAGGAGGAAGGGTGAGAAGGAGAGAGGGAGGGTGAGAAGGAGAGAAGGAGGGAAGTAGGGAGAGAAGGAGGGAAGGAAGGAAGGAAGAATGCAAAGAAGGGAGGAAGGAAGGAAGGAAGGAAGGAAGGAAGGAAGGAAGGAAGGAAGGAAGGAAGGAAGGAAGGAAGGAAGGAAGAAGTTGTGGTGTATGATGGTGATGGAATACTATTGCACTACAAGAAATGATGAGCAGGATGGTTTCAGAAAAACTTGGGAAGACTTATATGAACTCATGCAAAGTGAAGTGAGCAGAACCAGAAGAACATTGTACACTGTAACAGCCGTATTGTGTAATAGCCACTTTGATCAAGACAGTGATCTAAGACAATTCCAAAGGACCTATGAAAAATGCTGTCCACCTCCAGAGAGAGAACTGATGAGCTCTGATTGCAGATTGAAGCACATTTTTTAACTTTCTTTATTTTTATTGTTTTATTTGGTTTGTGTTTTCTTTTGCAACATAGATAATAGAAATATGTTTTGCATGACTTCATATGTATAATCAAAATCTAATTGCTTGCCTTCTCAAGGAAGGGGGAGGGGTTGGAGAGAAGGAGAGAATGTAGAACTCAAATTTTTAAAAAAATGATTGTTAGAAAAATTTTTACATGTGATTGGGAAATATTTAACAAAATAAAAAATATAAAAAAGATCTCATAATAAAAACAATCCAATGCTTTTATTTTTTTAAATTTTATTTTGGCCAATGAGTCAGTGGTTAATATTATGCATGTGCATATGATACAATATATAATTCAGTGAGAAGAAAGAATGAAATCTAGAAAAGATCCCTCTTTTTACTCCACTACTCACCTTTCATTATTTTGAGAATTTAGGTGACTCCGCTGTGCTCCCAATGTAATAACCTTCTCCATAAGTTTCAGAATCTTCAGGTTTGTTATGTTTTGTTTTGTTTTTGATCTGGCCCTGTGATTTCATCAGTGTGAGGAATTCCTGGTGTGGAAACTCCCTCCACTGATTCAGATCAGCAACTGCCTGCACCAGGGCTTTGAGGGTTAAGGGACATTCCCAGGAACACATAGCCAGTTTGTGTTAGGCGCAGGACTTGAACTCTGGTCTTCGTTATTCCATAGCAGACCTTCTATGTATTAACCTAAGCTATCTTTTAATAAAAGTTTGTAAAGGCAAATTTCACATTGAACTTTTAAATGATTTTCAAGTAGAAAGTTCAATCATTCAATCAACACTGTTATTATGTGTTTATTATTGCTAAATATTGAGGATAGAAAGGCAAAATTATTCCCTGCCTGCAAGGTGCTTATATTGTAATGGGAGAGACATGAAAATAACTCATTATAGACAAGATATAAACAATAGGAATAAAATAATCTCAATGGGAAGATACTAGCAGCTGTATAATTTAATAATAATAATAGATGATATTTGTATAGCCCTTACTAGGTACTAGGTACTATGTTAAATGCTTTACAATTACTATCTCATTTGATTCTCACAACAACCCTGGGAGCTACATATTACAATTATCCCTTCCACATCTCGACTTTCTCCATCACAGTTTCTGTGTATCATAGGTCAGCATAAGACATAAAATGGGAATTTCGGGGGCGAGTTTTGCAGAAGCTGCATATGACTTGCGAAGGCCAGCAGATGACAAACAAAAAGTTTAGAAGCTCAAAAAATGCATAAAATATATGTATGGTATGGTATAACATAAACATGTTCTATCTTTTAAGACCATAATAATTCTGACTTCTCTGGTAGGAAGGGAGAGTCAAAGAATTGTACGTGGATTTTCCAGATCATGGGGCTGCCTCGTACTGAACCCCATGATGCAGAAGGGATAACCATTATTATCTCCATTTACAGAGAAGAAAACTGAGGCAAACCATGATTAAGTGACTTACCCAGGATCACAGAACTAATTAGTGTCCATGGCCAGATCTGAATTCAGGTTTTCCCAACTCCAGTCCCAGCACTCCATTCACTGTGCCACCTAGATGCCCCAAACCTCTTACAGAAATTTTGAGTCTGAGTGTCATTTAAAAAGGGGGGGAGGGGAACAAGTCCCCAACAATCTCCTTACTCTGCATAACTGAGTCTACAACTCTTTCGACCAAGCGAACATGGATTTTCTCCTACAAACCTCCATAAAGAGTAAATCTGATGTTATCACACCTGTAATAAGGGAAGAACCAGGTGCTATGGCAAGGACCAGAAAGTCACAGGGGTAAAACTTGAATGCCATTGTCCTTATAGCTTTCAAAGCTTAAGTCCTACCTCCTGCTGGGGTATGAAATTCAGAAAACCATTTGTAGAGATATCAGTGAGGGCCTGGGTATAAAAGGGGAATGATGCTTTGCAAAATCCCCCAGGACCTACTGAGCTTTTTCATGGTAATGAAGAAATGTCAGTAGAAGTTGATGGGGCGTGTGTGCATGTGTATGGATGTTGGGGAGGGGGTGAGGGTAAAGTGGGGAAGAGAAGATGGAGGCGGGCTTGAATTTTTACATTCGAAATGTCATTTGGAAACCGCTTGTGTACTGTAACTCAGAACTCCAAACTCTTTCCATGCTATTAAAAAAACGGTCCATAAACAGGTCAGTCTTCTGTAAAAAATTGATTTGACAACAGCAATTTTAAGTGGATGATGGCTTGAAGTTTGCAGCATCTTCCTCTGCTCTCTGATCTGGTGTGAACGGGAGGATGTTTATCTGTTATTTATGGAGCAGCCTGATGAAAAAAAAAAATGGAGCGTATTCTCCTCTACCATTTGTCTTCTGTATTAACCTCCCTCTCAGGGTCACGCTGGAGATGCTGTAGGTACTGATCAGGCTGCACGTTATCAGGCTCATTGCTTAATGTGCCATCAGCCAGAAGTTTAAGTGGGCTCATAACCACTGCCACCATGCTCCGAAGAAGCATTTATCTGGGGCTAACAACGATAAAGTCCTAGAGTCCTGTGATATTTTAAAAGAAAGATGAGAAGTCCTGCAATAAGGATAAGTAATCTGTACCTATCACCCTTAATGCCGTAGATCAGCATGCTGTAAATCTGTAAACAGGGGTAGTCCAACATAGAGATCAAAGTATTTAGCAAAAGGTACAACTATCTAATTTCTGGGGCTTCCATTTACTTAACCACTTCCATTTCTGAGTACCTATTGTCTGAAGCCTCCCAGTGTGAAGTTTGGGCAAACAAACGCAAAAAAAAAAAAAAAAAAAAAAAAAAAAAAAAGGATTAAAGGGAAAGCTCTAATGGGCAGAAGATAGTGCCTTTTTTAAATTGGGAAAATGACTAGAGGCTTGATTTTCAATTTGAAATAAAAAAAATAACAATTCTAGTAAGGAGCCTCTTTGTTTCACTGAGTGCTGTCTGCCTCGCACACTGTTCAGCTCCTGCTCTCTTACCATGTGGCATTCTCCCAGATGCTGAGCTCCCATTCCCTTACTGCCACAGCTGCAGAGGGGCATATCTGAGGGATGTTCGTAAAGCGCACAATATGACACAAATGCTTCCCTTCTCTTTGCACTCCTCCAACCTCGTCAAACTCACACAATTCTTACTGTATTTTTTTTAACCCCATAAATGAATTTAGATATGGGAACATGAATATTTTATATTTAACTGTGGCATTTGTTTTTTATTTTTTTTAAATGGCTATGCAATGCTTAAGTGGAAATAATGTCTGGCCATGGTCCTTTCCAAATAGCTCACAGTCAATGCCATACATTACGCTGGAAATAGAACTACACTAAATTCTTCAAATACATGATAATATATTTCCTTTATAAAGAGTATCTTTAAAGCCCCATGGGCAATAAGGCTTGTCATTAGGTGGATGTTAATGAGTTTAATAAATTGAAAGGTGGCCTGAAATAGAAAAAGAGTAGAGTAATAATATTAGGTCATATTGTTTTACTCATTATTCACAGGAGGAAAAAAATGTTTTTTAAGGCAAGAAGTTATTTCTCTCTCTAAATTTCTTTTAAAAGCTGCTTAAATAAATGTTTCTTCAGAGTTGTTTTAAGAAAAGGAATATGGGGCTCATGTGGAAAGAACTTTGCAGCCTCCTGCAACTTGATTGTTCACACTTCAAAGCAATCCTAAGAAAAACTGTAAATAAGGACTAGGCATAAAAATACACCAGCACCTGGGAATACTCAACCCACTGCACCACAGAACAGAATCCAAGTCCTGGCAAACAGCCAACCACTGTGGATAAATCTGGAAAGGCTTAATATATACTGAAGAACCGATCTACTTGGAGACAAACTCTGTGGGTGTACTTATCTCTGTGCCACTTCCAGGACTCCTTTTTACTGCTTTGAATATAAAATAGATCTGGTCATCATGTGATATAGCAGGCTCTCACATTGCTGGAGCACCCATAATGGAATCCTGAGTTAATAGGAAGTACACAGACTTCTCAAGAGACTCTTCTCTCATTCTTTCATTCTCTCTCTCAAGAGACTCCTCCCTCCCTCTCTCTCTCCCTCTCTCTCTCTCTTTCTATCTTGCTTTCTCCTTTTCCTTTTCGCCCCCTCTCCTTTCTTCATCATTATCTTTTTCTTCCCCTTTCCCCATCCCTCTCTCTTTCTTTCTCTGTTCCTCACTCTCTTTTCTTCTTTCTTCCCACCTCTCTCTTTCTCTCCCTTTCCCCTTCTCTCAACCCTTCACCCTTCCTTCTTTTCCTCTCCCCCCTTTTTTCTTTCTGCATTGTAAAATATTCACTTTGATATGGTTAGTAAAACCTGAGAAACAGCTTTCAAACAGTTTAACAAAGTGAAGTTATGCTGTGGGAGGTAATTGGGCAAGCATTACCAAGCCTGAGTCATGTAATAACATAACAAAAGCAAAGAGTGAGTCATCTGCACACGTTGCCATAGCTATACAACAAACATGCAGTTTCTGTTTACTCATGGACAAATTGTCCATATCCTGCTAACACTAATATCTAAAGGCAACAATGACAATTTTTGCAAGTTGCTCATTTTATAATCATCTTTACTTTATTAGGCGCTTAAGTCCAACATTTAGCCAACTGAGGCCTTTTGGAATGGAAAGGAGTCTTTAAAGACTGACAACAGATAATTTGTGTAGTTTAAATATGAAACATCCAGAATTCTACAGATTTTCTCCTGATAGGCAAAGGATAAAAATTTGTGATACAAAAGCTTTCATCTTTGAAGGGATCTGTAAAAAAGAAAAGTAATTATTAAATGCAACAGGAAATGTTAGATTTCTATTAGGTTTGTTCAATTTTCCAGTTTCTCTTTCCCCTCAGCATACATTTTTCTATTGCAGATTTCACTAGGGAAATATCAGCTTCAAATTTATCCCTAAGCTAAAACCTATCAAATGATTGACGAAATCTTAGGCAACTTGAAAAGTGAGTTAAGTAAAACCTGTTTTTCCTATTTGGGGGCATTTTCTCTTCTCTATAAATGTATGTAGCTCTTTCCATTTATCTGCAGTAAGAAGAGAATATTCTCCAAAGGTGTCTTTCTTATGAAGCTAAAGACCTTTTGTAGTACTGAGTCATATCTGAATAGGTTTTTTTTTTCTTTGTGACTTTATGCATGTGCAGGCATTTTAAATATTTTTATAAGATCTTAGGATTTTCCAACTTAATTCATGTGTTTCATTTGTCTGCCTTTCATATCTGATCATAGGATTAAAAAAAAACTGATGGTATTGGCTATTTCGATCATGTAATGCATTACAGAGAGCCATGCAGCTAATTTTAGAACTAGAAGGGACCACAGAGTCCAGGATACTTAACCTAGAGTCTGTGATTTTATTTTTAAAGAAATATTTTGATAATCATATTTCAATATAATTTACTTTCTTTGTAATCTCATTGATTCTATTTTATGTATTTAAAAACATTATTCTGAACAGGGGTCTGTAAACATCACCAGGCTACCAAAGGGGTCCATGATAAAAATAAAGGTTAAGAACCTTCATTTTAGAATCCAATCACTTAATTTTTCAGGCAGAAATCTTGGGACTCGTAGATGTCTAGTAATTGTCTCAACTTGCAGAGCCAGGATTAGAACTCAAACCTACAGACTCCTAGTCTAGTCCTTCCTTCCAGCCTCTCCCCTCAGCATCTAGTATCACATCACCAATGTGCTTCTTGACCCTAAGCCTCATCTTTTTTAACACCAGCCTTTTCCAGGTGATGCTATATGACTGGGAATCATGGAATACTACTGCCTATGAAGACTTAAAGGTAGTTGGTAACCCAAAGGGCAATGGGGAAATGCATGGAGGCCATAAATTAGTTGAAGTATATTATCAATGATGATTTTCATAGAAGAAGTGGAATAAAAGACAGTATCCTGTGAATGGATGATCATAAAGTAGATAGACTGGCTGAGTAGAAAGTGAGAGATAATAGCTGGACAGGTAGAGTGCTGTACTATTACCCACAAAATATTGAAAGACCTAGCAGAAAGCCTTCAGCAAATTGGCTAGATCCTTTTTGGAAGATTTCTGGGAGGGCATGGCATTGAATAACATAATGATGAAGTGTAGGTTGGTAGATAAATTGGAAAAAAATAAATCTCTGCCCCAACTTGCAATTGGTTTTTTATTATTTATTAAGCACTTACGATGTCCTAGGCACAGGAGATATAAAGCACTGAGGATATAAAGACAAAAAATTAACAGTCCCTACAACCTCAAGTAACCTAAATGGGATGGGGAAGAGTGAGGAGGAGAAGGTAGGAGGGAAGATTACTGTGCAATGTGTACATACATAAGCAAATACAAACTACATACAAAGTAGTTTCAATAGGCAAAGTGATCTCATGAGAGAATTTGCACCTTTACTGTGCTTTGGAGGCAATTAGAGATGTGGAGAGATCACTTATACAAAGGTGTGGAAGCAGGAGGCGGGGTTGTATATGCAAGAAAGAACTAGTAGGCCAGTTTGACCAGTGTAGAGATTCTGGGAAGTACAGCAAAAGGAAACTTCACCTGGGAAGGTAAGTCATAATATGAAGGACTATAAATGCCAGACTGAGCATTTTGTACTCTATCCTAAAAGCAATAAGGAGCCATTGAAAATCTTTGAGTAGGGAGGGGAGGTGACAGTCAAATTGTTTCAGATGTGTCAATTTTACAGGTATGTAGAGATATGTATTGGATATGTATACATGTATGCATATACATATGTATGTGTATTGGATAAGAGAGAAACTGAAGGCAGGAAACTAATCACAAGGTTATTTCAGTGGTCCAGTTGAGAAATTGATGAAGGCTAGAGGTTCCCATGCCAATCTGAGTAATGATAACTCAGATTTAAATTGCATTTTAACATTTACAAAACATTCTTCTTATAACCACCGCATCATGTAAGTAATGCAAATATTATCACTTCCATTTTCCACAGAATCTTAGATTTAGCCATCAAGTCCAAGTGCACAGCTGCCCCCAGCACATAGTGATAACTTGAGATAAGTAACTTGCCCAAGGTCATACAGTTAGTAAATGTCTGAGGCAGGATTTGAATTCATGTCTTCCTGACTCCAGTCCCAGGGATCTATGCCTTCCACTACCTCACTACCATTGTGCAGATGAAGAAATAAAGGCACAGAGAAATTAAGGACTTTGACTGGCATTACAGGGTGTCCAAGCCAGAGGTCTCCAAGAGTAGTTCCATCATCTGGCTGCCTCTCACCATATGGTCAGTGGCACAGTTCTAGTCAAGCACATGATGTATGGAGAACACTAGAAAGTAAGATCTAGATATTTGCTTCCATTTATAAATATAAGAGAAATAATATGCAATATAATAATAGTAATAGCTACCATTTACGTGTTCCAGGCCAGGAACTTTGCTAAGCATTTCACAATTTTTATCTCATTTGATCCTTATAACAACTCTGCAAAGTAGGTGATATTATTATTCCCATTTTATAGATAAGGAAACTGAGGCAAACAAGTAACTTGCCCAGGGTCACACAGCTAGCAAGTATCTGGGCCAAGTTTAAACTCAGGTTTTCTTCACTCCAGGTCCAGCACTATATCCACTATGCTGCCTGGGCTAGGAAGGATAGGGGAGCCTCTTGTCTATAAATGATAAATTGAGTTTGTTGGATGAATATCCATTGCATGTCCTGAAACAGTGGCCTCTCATGAAGGAGCTGGTGGAGAGAGAATGGCACCTACACTGAAGCTAGTCACCTAGCAGGGACATCAGACCAAAAGTAGCCATTCCTACATTCCTTGCCTTGAAAGGCTGGGGATCTTCCAGGTGCGCAGACAAAACTCACACTTATTTTGTATTTTAAGTTTTGCCTCATAACAACCCTCTGGATGGTATTGCCCTCATGATTAGGGGAGTCAAGTCAATAAACACTTATTAAGTGTCTACTGTATGTTGGTAACTCTGCTGAGTATTGTGCAAATTTGAGTTAACCTTCATTTGCAGAAGAAAAAAATTGCAGTTTCTCATAGAGATTGTGTGACTCCCCCCAGATCACATAACCAGAATTTGTACCCATATTTTACCTGCTTCTATCTCCAGCATTCTTTCTACTTCCCATGTTGCCTCCTAACACATTTTAGTAAGTCTTTTGTACTTCTTGAATCTTTCCTGGGATTTGTTTGGCTTCCAGTTTCATTGACTTTTTGCTGTCTTTAAGTGGTTCTTTCTCAACCTTCCACCCACATATTGTTATGTCTCTTCATTTCTAGCCATTTCATCATATAAAAACAATCTTTTTGCTATAGGTGAAAAAAGGCAAGATGGTGTAGTGCACTGGGATTGAAGTCAAAGATCTTGGATTAAAATTAAAAAAAAATTGGTTCACAGAACCCACACTTGTTCTGAAATCTGTAAATGGAGACACAAAAGTAAGTTCTGGCCTGCAGATGTCCCTAGCTAAGTGGAATCTGAGATTTTTTGGGTGGTGGAAGATTATTTAGCAAACTGGCTGCCATCTAAAACTTAGCTGGCAAAGTGATTATTTAAATGTTAGTGCTCATGAAAGTCCCGCATTAACAGCCCTGTACACAGCACTTTTCCATTTAACCAGAGGACAGCAGGGTACAGAAAGTGCAGAGTCGGTCAAAGCCTCCCTCCTATATGCCTCAACCCTATTATGAAGGGACCACCCAATGTGTGAGATTCAAAAGAACCATACGGTTTTGCTTTATTCTCTCAGTATTATTTGTGCCTGCAACAACTCTCTTTTTTCTTTCAAGAAGGGGGCAATGGTGGACCACAGCCCTCTTCAGCCAATGCAATTGGTTACTTAAAATAAATTAGCTCACAGATTTCCAATACCAGTCCAACCCCACCACCCATGCGAAGTGTGCTTTTTTGGGGGGGGTGAGGTGATGGTAATAGAGAGGGGGTGAAAGGAATTCCCTGTAATCCAATTAAAAGGGTTTGTGGTTGTTTTTCACCTTCCTGCTATGAATTCAGTATCACCTTCTCTTTGTCTCCAGTTAGAGTGAACCTGCTTGGTAAGAATTAGCCATGGGGTAATTGATAATTCTGTTGACACCTATTTGATTGCAAGATGTTGCAAGCCAAGAGCCACTCTTTCATTACCAGCTTTTAATATAGAATTCTGCCTGGAAAAAAATAATTGAAAATAAATGGCAAAAAGAAAACAAAAAAGTTGGCCAGTTAAACTTAGCAACCCTTCCTTTCTGGGAGGAATCTGACACATACTCACTGCAAATGGGCAGATCTTCTGTTATATAGCTAACCTGTTCTTAGAGTAATTTTGTAGCAATGGGTAATAAAATCTCTTTTTGGATTTGGCTTACCCTAAGGGAAATAACTTTTGGATAAAAGTTTAACTGTTTCAATAATGTAAATGTGATCCAATAGTATTATGCCCACTGCTGCCTATATAGTTTTTCCATTTAACAAAAAGGGGGAATGGATGGTACAAGTAAGCAATTTTGAAGCTACAGAAGGTTAGAATCCTCACATTAAATTTTCTCCTCCCCAGTTTCAAAAAGGTAGATGGCGCCACCAAGATTTTTTTTTTTTTAACCAGTTTGAGAAAAGGTCTGATGATCAATCAGTAAGCTGCTCGAGGGCAGGGGTTTTCCTTTTTTGTCTCAGTATCACCAACGCTTAGCAAAGTTCCTGGCACATAGCAAACACTTAAAAAACCAAAAAAGCAAATGTGTGATTTCATCAGTGTAGGAGCCATTCAGTAAGTAATTTCCTCTACTGTTGCAGACCTGCACCACAAAGTTGAGGGGTGGGGGCTACCTAGAGGTTAAGAGATTTGCTCATGGTCATACAGATAGTAAGTGGAAGAAGCAGGGCTTGAACCCAGACCTCGCTAACTCATGAGGGCTGCTCTCTATCTACTATACCACTGTGACTTTCTGTATGTACTTAATAGATGTTTATTGAATATTAAACTAATCTCTATTTCTGTTGAAGTGACTTGTCTTTCACATCACCAGTGTCCTTAGGATGCATCCAAAATGTTTCATCTTAGGGAAAAGGAAGCATTTTTTTTTTTACATCTAATGTCCTGATTACCCCACTATTATCCATGTACTCATGAGACTCTATGGTTTAGAAAATGTATGTGTGTCAGACATTTCTTTAAAGTGATAACTCTATAGAGATGTATGGATTGTTTTAAATGGTGACTTTAATCTTTATTCCTCATACTTAAAGGTGATGTTTCTGGTAGTGTTGCTGTACTATTTACCTTATGGTTGTATAGACAAGAAATGAAACCTGAAGGTCTTTAAAAATCCATTACACATATTGTTCATACTCACATCAGATACAACAGCTACTCTTCTGTTGCATAAAGCTTGGTCTCCAGAAATCATAACACATAGAGCCCTTTTAAAACTTTGGACCTCATAGGGGAAAAAACACTGGATTTGGGATCAGAAGACTGGGGTTCAAATTTTCTTTTTGGCACTGAATTGGACAAATTATTTAATGCCTCAGTTTTCTCATCAGTCTCATTGAGAATGTTGAACTACTTGATTTCTAAGGTCCTTTTTTAATGCCAAAATCCTATTATCCTATTTTCCCATTCTTGATTACATAATAGCAATTGTGTTATATGTGACATAATAATTGTTTAATAAAGGCTGTTTCATTCATTCATTCATTCAGCATGGTACAATGGAAAGTGCTCTAGATAGGGAGTCAAAAGACAAAGACACGGGGCTAAACCCTACCTCTGCTCCTTTCTGTGTAGGGCAGTTTGCTACCTTGGTGACCTTGACTTATGGTTCTTCTGCGGCCCATGTGAAGGAGTAACCATGAAACATCATTTTATAAGTTTTAGTTTTTGTGTTAAGTCAGGGACACAGTATATAGTACTGTGCTAGGCACTAGAGGAAAAACAACATTTAGCCATAAGATCATAGATTTAAAGCTGTAAGGGACCTACAGAGATCATCAAGTCCAAACTCCTTGCTTTATGCAGGAGAAAAAGCAAGGCTCAGAGAATTAAAAGGTTGAACCGAGATTATACAGGTAGAAAGCAGTAAGTATGGGGTTCAGACTCAGGTCATCTAACTCCAAATTTAGAGGTCTTCAACTGTACCAAGAAAAGACACAGTCTCCGCCCTCATGGAGCTTACAGTAGAGGGATTAAACACAAATGCAGGTAACAGTAATGTAGACTATTACATGATATATAGAACAGAAAGTTTTAAAACCAAGTCTGTTATGAGATCTTCATGAACAAATGAATGAATCTCTCTTCCTGACAAATCTGACCCAGTGGAACGAAGTTACAGTGAACAGTATTCAAGGTTGGTGGATTGGATTTAATAATTTTTTATATCATCCGGATACTTGCTGTCAACTGTGGCTCATTAATATGTGTCATAATGGCTTTGGAAACTGAACATGGTTTGCGGCAGGTCCAAACTATGTATTGGTGATGTAAGATAACATCCTTTGGTTCACTTTTCTCCTTAAAAAAAACAATGTTATGTACTCTCATCAATGTTCAAGGCCCTGTGTAAATTCATTGCACAAATTAAGATTATGAAGATTATGCTTCTGAAGGCAAACTGTGGAAGTGTTTTTTTCCTCTATTAGAATGGGTTTGGCAAAGTAATTTTATCCTCACGTCTTATAAAATTGAATCATCTCATTCTAGTACCTATCTCAGGATGTTATTCTTCTATGTAAATGGCAACTGCTCCATATTCCAGATGTTTCTGTCCTCTCTTACCACCCACACACCAACCCACTCTACCTCACAGAGGCCTTCTTTCCTTTCTGGAGGTCTGACACATTCTAACACACACACACACACACACACACACACACACACACACACACACACATAGGGGACTGACTGAATAGGTAGGCTGAAATTCCACACCTGGAAAAAATATTTCTTTGTTATTTCTAAAGTATATAAAAAACTCAAGACTGTAAGTTTCTGGGTTGTTAAATTAGCTATTTTAGGGATGTAACCATTTTAAACAGTGGTAGCATTTATTTTTAAAAGCACTGCATTTTAGAGAATTCTAAAGGATGGTGGTAGTTGACTGAAAACTCAAGAGACTAGCAGCATGTCTGGCATGGATGTCAGATGAGACAGCCGTGCCATGTCCTTGCTTTTTTCGCTGTGACATACCATCCACTCTATACTGGGCCACAAACTTGCATTGTTATGGCCCAGCCTGGGAGACGTGTCGTTGCTGAAGAGCTGCTGAAGAGCAGGTGTATGACATATCTTTCACTTCCCTGACACGAGTGCCACAAAATGCTACAGCCCCTGCTGCTTTCTTGCAGAATTTAAGCTCCTGGTGACAGTCAACACTACTCAATGTAGGGCATCACAAAGGGATTACATGATCTTTGCCTTGTGTGTGATAGGTAGTTGTGCTCTCCACTCCCCTTCCCCCTGCCAAAAAAAAAAAAAAGATTGTGAGGAGTCTTTTATTCAGAACCTTCTACTGGATGTGTGTGTGTGTGTGTGTGTGTGTGTGTGTGTGTGTGTGTGTTCTAGAGTGTAGGGTGAGGGCAATTGTCTTCCTAAACAAACAGCAGTGTATTTCAGTTGATGCTAATTCCAGCAAAGGTGACAGGTACCATGTTCATTTCACAATGGAGAATAGCCAAAGGTACAATCCAATCTGGTCCCCAAGAAGGCTTGGCAGGCCAGTGATGGAATAATGCAGGCATAAGTAGAGCAGCAGTCGCAGGACCTGGCCGGGCAGTGACCCAACTTGGAAGTTGGGCAGATATAGACATCCCTCTCACACCAAGCTCCACAATGGCCAGAAATGCCTGCCAGGCAGAGGAGGATTTGAATTGATATCCACTGTCCTGCTTATGCACAAATGTCTGTAGACGAATGGAAGATTCACCAACCGATCTCCCTGACAGGAGGATTTCACCCTTAGGCTATAAAAAGCTTATAATTTATAAAGCTGCACCAGTTACCCTTGTGATTTTTATATATCTATATCTCGATGGAATGTGGTTGTGGATACACTCCACTGCTATATAGCCCCATTGTGTGCATAAACACATTGTATGTCAAATGTTTATGTATATTTTTGGAAACGGTACTTTTTTATTGATTACGCATGGTGCAGATCACATTGCATCCTGAAAGCAGACTTTATTAGCTATACATTGCTTGCTGAGGGAGGCTATGATGTCAAAAACAGAATGGCATATACAAGGCAATCATTTAAAAAATTCACCTGAAAAATATAAAGTCCATTCCATGTATAATAAAAACAGATGATGTGTTTTTTTCCCCAAGCAAAATCTTTAAAAAAAATATTGCCCAGATCAGTTACCTCCATTTTGATATCATGACCTCAGCCTTAGACAAAATGTCAAAATCTCAGTAACTTTATGCCTCGGGCATTATTTTTATAGTTATTGCCCTCAGAACCAAGGTGCTACTTAAAATATACTGAATGCACAGTATATATTAATTTTTTTACGCCCAGACATATGCAAATGAAGGGAGTTAATATTCATAAGAGTTAAAGAAATCCACATTCAAAGTCACTAACTGATTTACTTTGGTTATTGTGTGAAGTAACATGCATTGTCTCTGAGCTGTTATGTAATCTTGGGTTAGAAAGAAAGATAATTTCGCCTCTTGTGCTCTATTTCTGTAGTAATCTGCACAATTAAAACATCTGTGTTTAAATATAGAAAGACATGATTGTAATGTCCACCCTTTCTACATTCAGTTTTTAGTTAATTCAGTGTTCTTGGGGGAGTGGATGGCAAGGAGGGGAGTGAGAAATAGAGCTTTGTGCCAATACCTGAAGGTAGAATGCTTTTTATACTCCCCCCCCCATTTACTGTACCTTCATAGTTATTGCACATCCATAGTTGCATGACAGTTTTTCCTGCCTTAATGAGACCCACGGTTGGGCTGAGGCATTATTAGAGCTCTCTCTGAACTGGTCAGACAGCATATTATTAAAAAGAAGGGGGGGAAAGTATGCCATTTCTAACATGGTCAGTAAACAAAGGACAATACTCTTCAAATGTCTCCTGAAATAAAAGACTGTAAATGCTTTTGTCTGCTGTGTTTTATAATGAGCCACCCGGCGTGATTAATAGAGGTGAGAATTCCCAAAAGGGGCTGAGTACTGCTCTCACAAACAAGGGGACTTTGGATTTCCAAAATTAAGAGCCAGGTACTGAGATCCATTTGTTTGTTTGTTGCCAGGTTAGAACTCAACCAAGATTTTCTCATTCCCTGCTCAGAAAACTATGACTTCAGTGTGCAAAATGGGATTATAGAATAAGCAATTGAGGTCGAACACCACGTAGTACCTACAACACACCATTGTGATGAAGGGGAAAAAGAAATGGGCAGATTCAAAAATCACCTAAAAAAGGATGACAAAACTTGTTAGAAAAATTCAATTGGTGTTTTACTGACACCCTAAATGAACCCTAAAATGTTACATTTAAAACACTTGAAGAATTTTGATGCCTAGAAATATCTACAAGAACATTTCATTCATTCATTCATCCATTTATTTATTTGCTTGTTTGTCCATTCATTTATATATTAATTTATCTATTTATTCATTTGTTCATTCCTTCAACCATTTATCTATCTATCCATTCATTTACTTATTTATTTGATTATTTATTCATTTGTTTGCTTGAATTCACAGTGGGGAAACTTTCCACTGATAATTCCTTTGTCATTTTGTTTCATAATTTTCTTCATCATAGAACAAGAGCTGCAAGAGATTTTAGAAATCATCTAATTCGACCCCTTCATCTTATAGATGAGAAACTGAGACCCTGAAAAGGTTAAGTGACTGGCCTGTGATCACAGAGGTAGGAAGCAAGGTAGCTGGGTTTCAAGTTGAACCATGATGGGAATGCAGGACTCTTTCCATTATACCATTGATCTCAGAAAAATGTCCAAGGCTACTGAGAGTGGCTTACTTGCTCACACAGCTAGTATATGTTAGGGGTAGGACTTGAACCCAAATCTTCCTGGTTCAAAGACCTCAAACTCTGTTTCCTACAATGTACTTCCTCTTCCTAGGACCATATCAATGACTTAATCAACTCAGGTGATTCTTATACAACAGTATTTGGACTATTGTAAAATTTCTATAAACAGGAAGGTGTAACCATTGTTAGTCAGTATATATAGGTATCTTTAAATTTTTTATAGCTTGTGTAGTTTTTTTTGTTTGTTTGTTTGTTTCTGCTCTTTACTGAGCATGATTGGTAGATTTGAATTTTTGGTGTCAAAGTTCAATCATTATCACCCTAAAGCAATGCTCCTAGTACACAATACATTATTTGGACAGCCACTTGGCAGTAAGAACCATTATGACGGACATTCACTGAACATGTTTTCTACTGGGCGAATTTTCTCCTCCAGAGCCTAACTCTACATTTTGGTTCCAGTGGGGAAAATCCATGGTGAATTGGTTGTCTAATTACACTTCTGGTTCACCTTCAGATGCTCTAACCTAGCCTGAGGGAGCTGCCCTAATTTCCACCTTGTTTCTCAAGAGAAAATTCCCATTACCTCTGCAGTCCTAGATAATCTGACTGAACACTAGTTAATCTGGTAGCGATTAGTAGCAGAGAAGGAATGACCACAAAAGAGTAATATTTAGGCTAAAGAGTCTTTAGGACACTAGTAAGTAAACTGAGGTGTATGCAAAAATGCATGCGAGTGTTTGGGGGATTGTTTTTTGACATAGGTCAAAAAGAGGTTACAGCAACTTTCCAAACTAAATGCCTTAGAATTCCCACAACATGCTTATCATCAGATAACTCTCCCCAATGAGAGGAGAGCTAAGAGAATTAAATTCAACAAACATTATGTGAAGGGTAGGAAAAACTTTTAGATCATTCATTTCTATATCTGCTGAAAGTGTTATTTGACTTGCCCAACTCCTTAGAAGTTTTATTTATATATTTATTTTTTTTAAGACTGGGTCTCTCTGTTTTGCTCAGGCTGGAAATGCAGTGATTACTCTAAGGCCTGATCCCATCACTGATTGGCACACAGGACCTTTGACCTTCTCCATTCCAACTTGGGCCAGTTTACTTCTTCTTAGGCAGCTTGGTGGCCCTTATTTCCCAGAGGCTTGTTATATTGGTGCTAGATTTAGTGTGGCTATCTAATTGTATTAGCGGATGGGAGCTCTGAGCTCTGAGCCAATCTCAGCCTCCCAGGTAGTAGGGATTGTAGACATATACCACCATGCATGGCCTAAACTCTAGAATTTTCTGCTTAGCTTATTTATCTTTTTTTTTTTAAATGGAACCCACTATCCTTCTCCATTTAGCCTAATTATTAAAAATGTATCAAAAAAAGAAATCAGAAATTGTGTTATGGTTTTAATTGTGATTGTTCCTAATTTCAACCTTGAGATGAGTCATAAAATCATCTAGTGTTAGATTGAGGAGAGAATTCAGAGGTCTAGATGGTCACTTAACTCTTACAGACTAGGAAACAAAAGCCCTGAGGGTTGAGACTTGTCTGAAGTCATCCAGGTACTGACAGAACTGAGATGTGAACTTGTATCACACAGGGATCAATGAAAGACTTCTAGGGTCCAGATGTCACACATATATATGAAACTAATTCTATAGGATAAAAAAAAAACAATTCATCACAACTACGTTTAAGAAAACAAAAACAAAAAACCTTTTCCAATTTTACATTTTTTCACTTCAAGAATTTCTTTATCTTCAAATGATACTTTGTTTTTAAACTATTTTTAGAAAAGGGAGAGTATATATGATTCCAACAAAACAGGTCAAAAATTTTATTAAAAAGGCAACCTGTAAAACGTTTAAAAAAACTAATAACTGATTTGCCTGATTTTCTTTTCATTACATTTCTCAATTGCTTTGGGGTTAGGTAAGAGGTCATCTTAAATCAAGGATTCTTAACCTTTTTGTATATTGTCATAGACCGCTTTGGCACTATGGTGAAATCTACAGACCCCCTTCTCAGAATGATATTTTTAAATGCGTAAAATAAAATACGTGGGATTATAAAGGAAACCAATTTTTAAAATATATTTATCAAGAGATATATTTTTTAATAAACAAATTCATGGACCTTAAATTAAGAATTTCCACTTTAGACTCTGTTTGATCTTTTCAACTGTGAATACAATTAGGGATATCAGGACTCAAATCTCATCCCTTGCTATCTCTGCACAAGGCAGCTAAGTGGTGCAGAGGATAGAGTGCCAGGTCTAGTGTCAGGAAGATCCATCTTCCTGAGTTCAAATTGAGCCTCAGATAGTTACTGGCTGTGTAACCCTGGGCAAGTCATTTAACCTTGTTTGCCTCAGTTTCTTCATCTGTAAAATGAGCTGGAAAAGGAATTGACAAACTACTGGTAACTCTGCCAAGAAAACCCCAAATGGGATCATGAAGATCTTCTTCAACGAAGCGTTGGACACAACTGAAAACTGAGCAACTGAGCTTCAGTTTCCTCACCTGTAAAATGGGGATCATAGTAGCTGGCACATCAACCTCACAGCCTTTTTGTGAAGCTCAAATGAAGTAATGTATTTAGAGTCCTTTACAAACTTTTAGCACTCTATAAATGTCTCATTATTATTGTTATTCTCAATAACGTGGAAGGCAAAATGGGCAGAAATAGATGCACAGACTCTATAGGCAGTTTTACAGTTAATGTGAGAGTATGAATGAAAAAGCATTGATTTTGCAGATGAAAGATCTAGATTTAAATTTGGCCTGCACCTTAGTATTTATGTGACCTTGGGCCAGTCCTTCATCTCTCTGGGTCTCAGTTTGCTGTTTGTAAAATGAAGGGATTATATTAGATGGTCTCTAAATTCCTCTTTGGTTCTAAGTCTATGATCCTATCATCTACAAAGTAAAAATTGTGCAAGTATTTTAATGGTTTAAATACTGGCTTCTTTCTTATTAGAAAAAAAAAAAAGAAAAAATCCTATCATTTTCTTTTTTTTCCCTCCTAGTCCCAGCTTTTTGTTAGGTAAAACTGAATGCCAACACCTTTTAAAATAGGGTATTTTCATCCTAAAAGTTAAGCTGTGGGAGTTTGGGAAAACTTGCTTTAGAAATATAATTGCTTTCAAAAACATTTTCTAGGACTTGAATGTCACCAAAGGAATTAAAAATGAGGAAAGAAAATAGACTATAGCCCAGAAAGCAGTTTGGGAAGAACATTTTCCCTAGGTCGACTACATCTTGTACATTGCTTCCTAAATTTTCAGGTTGTGTAATTTTTTTCCTTTGTTCTCCCATTAAAAAAAAGAGCAAGAATGTTGATGATAGTAGTTAAAACAACAACAACAACAACTTTTTGAAACCCATTTGGCTACAAGTTCATTGATTCGGTGGCTGTCCTTTAGTGTGAACTGCAATGGCAGGTAAGTCTGGCCTGCTCAATGCTGATGCAGTATCAGGGGATTTGTGATCCAATCGTTCACTCCAACATAACATAGTCTCTCATCTCGATCTGACATTCTACCCGGCTCGCCACTGACAATGTCAGGAAAAGTGTCATTATTTGAACAATAGTATCTTCCGGAAGAAAAGACACTGTGTTTACTTTTAAGAATGTCAGTTGTTTTACATTTGGAATCATTTTCTGGGGTTAGCAGAGACATTCTTGACTGGGCTTGACTGGGCAACTGAAAGAATCCCCCATCATGCTTAGAAGCATAGCTTGGTGAAGCCAAAAGGGACTTTGGGGGGGGGGGGGTCATCCGGGCCAGCCCCCTGCCTTCAGGCAGAACTGCAGATAGAGAATCATTCAGTATCTATCTATCTATCTATCTATCTATCTATCTATCTATCTATCTATCTGTCTGTCTGTCTGTCTGTCTGTCTGTCTGTCTGTCTGTCTGTCTATCTATCTGTCTATCTATATGGCCCTCAACAAGATTTCTGCAACTGTTTTCTCACTTACTGGGAATTCTAGAATGCTCCTTTGAAAATCTATTTGCATTTTTGGGTATCTATAGGAAAGAGATATTTATTAGCAAAAGCATGTTTGAATTTTGGGTTGTTTAAACTTCCAAATTGTTTCACTGCATGTGTGTGTGTGTGTGTATATGTGTATATATATATACATATACATATACACACACACACATACCACACATACATATACACATATAAATAATGTATTATGTATAGATGTGTATTTACGTACATATATATATACAAAAGACCAAAAAAATCTAGAATGTATATTTGACTATATAGTATGTATATATTATGCATATTACATAACATATAGTCAAATACATATTACTGTGTATAATAGTATATATATAGTTATAATCTTTAATATATAATACATATTATATATACATACTGCATAGTCATATATACATTCTAGGTGGTTTTCTTGTTTGTTTTTTTCATCAAGAAATTTAATTGAGATTTGAAGAACAAAACAGATTTTTGGCAAACACATTGCTTGGAAGTTGTACATCATATGCAGCCTGTATTTTTGGCTTAACTAATCACCCAGCTGGTTTCAAACAAAGGCTGGAGGTGCTAGAGCCTCCTCGGAACAAATTCAGTGGAGTGTGTTACTTCTCCTCATTGTGAATGCTTGATATTAGGTCAGCACTCAACAAATCTATTAAAGGATGAAGTACTCATCTTTATGAGATAATTCCAGGGCGCTAACTACTGTTAATGAGGCCCTCTATTACAATGAACCTATGCAAAATTAGGTGAAAATAAACATGATTAAGTATCACAAAGCACTAGACATTAGTAGAAACTTTATTCACTTGTCAAATATATTTCTTTAATTCTTCATTTTATCCTTTAGAAAGCTGATTTTATTTTATTTTTTTTTTACTTTGGCACAGTACAAAATGACTCTCATTTCTCTTCAAGTTTTCTATTATGCATATGATTAAGGGAAGAGAAAAATTATAGATGCAAATTTGAGAGAAAATAGTTCTGCTGGGCTATGTTTAGGGTGGTAGGAAGCTTGAGAAGGAAAATCTACCATATTTCTTAGACTTCTGAGGAAGGATATTTTCTACTTACCTTCTTTTACATTTTATTAACAGAGCATTTAAATTTTAAAGTAGCTGCTATATTTGGAATTTCACATTCCCTTTAACCTAGTGATACTTTTATAAGGCCCATACATACCTCAAAGACATCATAGAAATAGGAAAAGGATCTACACGTACAAGAGTATTCACAGCTGTCCTTTTGTTAAAGCAAAGACTGCAAACTAATAGGGTGTCCATAATTCAAAGAACGGATGAACCAATTATGGCATATGGATGTAATGGAATATTTTTGTTCCATAAGAAATTATGAAAGGGACAGTGAGTTAATGTTAACTAGCAGGTTTTAAGCAACTACAATGTGCCAGGCACTGTGCTAAGCCCTGGATTTCAAAGAAAATTGGGAAGACTTTACGAACTGATGCAAAGTGAAGTGAGCAGAACCTGGAGAACAATTTATACAATTAACATAATATGGTAAAGAAAAATAACTTCAAAAGACAGCTCTGCTCAATGTAATGACTAGTCACAATTCCAGAAGAGCAATGATGAAACATTCTACCTAACTCCTGAAAGGAAGATTATGGACTTAAGATGTAGAACGAAATATTTTTAGACATAGAATTTTTTTTTCTTTTTGGTGAGGCAATCAGGGTTAAGTGACTTGCCTAGGGTCATGCAGCTAGTAAGTGTCAAGCGTCTGAGGCTGGATTTGAACTCAGGTCCTCCTGACTCCAAGGCTATATGTCTATCCACTGCACCACCTAGCTGCCCCTAATTTTCCTTTTTTTTTTTTTTTAGGCAGTTGGGGTTAAGTGACTTGCCTAGGGTCACACAGCGAGTAAGTGTCAAGTGTTTGGTCTGAGGCTAGATTTTAACTCAGGTTCTCCTGACTTCAGGGCAGTACTCCATCCACTGTGCCACCTAGTAGACATAGAATTTTTAAACATGGAATCAATAATGTAAAAGTTTTCCATATTTGTTACAGTGGTTTTGTTTGTCTTTGTTTTTAATAGGGAGGAATAGGGGGATAAGAATAGGGAAGAAAGAAAAGAAAGGAAGGAAGGAAGGAAGGAAGGAAGGAAGGGAAAGAAGGACAAAGATAAGACAAAGAGAGGGAATGAAGGAGGGAGGAAGGAAAGAAAGAGGATTGTTGAAACAATTCTTAATATGTAATGAAGAACATGAGAAAGACTAGAAGGAATCACAAATAAGCAGGACAGCTTTGAAAGCTACGTATTGAATTTGTCATATATTTGAAGAGAAAAGCAGCTTGTCCCTAGGAGAGATTCAGTTTCACATACCATCCTCTTTTTCTGTTATACTATGCACATGGAAATGCTTATTTTATTTGGTATTTGTTTAACTCAGAATATTTTTAATATCTGCTATATACTGTATTTTTTCAAATTTTAAGTTATGGCATGATTTTAGAAAGATCCAGGTTCGAATTCTACCTTGGACACTGTCTATGTACTAATGGGCAAAGCTCTTATTATTTTACAAGTTATAGAGGAGTTGCCAAAAATTATTTTTGGTGGGGACAGAGTTCCTCGTATTGATGAAATCACATATCAAAAAATGCTTATTTTAAAAAGATTTCTGCTGGTCATATGTTCATTCATAGCTACAAAATTCCTTAGACTTAGAGGTTATCTAGTCCAATACTTTCATTTTACACATGAAGAAACTGAAGCCCAGAAACATTAAATAACTTGCTCAAAGTCACACAGAAGAAAGGCAAAGCCAAATGAAGTTCTTTGACTATAAGCCCAACGTTCTTTCCATGGTCTCTTTTTTAATGTGTTTGTACCTTAGAGCAGCAATAAAAATCAAGGCATATAAGCTCTTGCTATGTTATTTCTTATGCCTGAAATGCCTTTTTAAATACCTAAGACTTGAAATAGAGTTTATTCTTTAATATCCAGTTCAAATGGAATTTCCTCCACGGAATAAAGGGCTTATCACACAAGTCTGCCTTACATACTCTTTTTTCATTACATACTTTTTTATTATGTCACTTTGTCCTGTTGAAAGAATCACAGAATTTTAGAGTTGGATAGGACCTCGATGGCTGTCTCATCCAACCTATACACCAGGAATCCACTCTGTAACACACCAGACAGGTGGTCCTCTAGCTTTTGCTGCTTCTTCCTCTGCACACAGCATTCTATCCTTCTTTGCCCTGACTATCCTCACAAGCCTGGAATGCAATCCCTCTTCATCTCTATTCTCTAGAAGCCCTAGCTTCTTTCAAGGTTTCTCTCAATTGCCATTAAGACCAATCCCAATCCCCAAAGTTGCTAGTAATCTGTTCTAGGAAATTACCACTATATACTTTTGTAGATATTTTGTATTTAAGGATTTATTTTCATAATATTCCTTCCAATACAACGGAAGCTCCTTGAGGGAGCTTTTTGTCTTTGTTCCTACTGCCTGGTATGTAGTATGTGATTTATAAATGTTTATGAAATGTATAAATGAAAAAGACCAACATTCTCATTCTCTATTCCTCCTCTGAAATTTCATAGACCTTTGTACTTCACTTGTACATTTATGTCACTTTACTTTCTATTATGGTTATTGATGTATTTGCCTTATCTCTCCTATTAGCTTATAATATCCTTTAGGGTAGGAGTTCCTGTCCTAGGGTATGCATACCCCCAAGAGAACATGGCGGCAGGGAGATGGATCAAAGGGGAAGTTTGTCAAGAGGTTGTGGGGAAGAGTTGGTAAATATTTTATCCCATTGAAATTGATTGATTCATAATTTCTTTCCCTTCATATTGAACATGGGGGCACAGAAAAATTTACTGAAAGGCAAGAGAGTACAGAGACCAAAAATTTTTGAGAGCCTCTGGTCCAGGGCAAGGAAATGACATAGTCATCCTCCTGTGGCCCCCTCAGTAACTAGTATGGTGTCTTATACCCATGTCTCATTAAATATTAATGCTTCTTAAATATTAATGAATTAATTAGCAAAAATATAATACTAAGATTCTTGGGTTATGCTG
Organism: Vombatus ursinus; assembly: GCF_900497805.2. Classification (NCBI taxonomy): domain Eukaryota; kingdom Metazoa; phylum Chordata; class Mammalia; order Diprotodontia; family Vombatidae; genus Vombatus; species Vombatus ursinus. The sequence goes on along the minus strand of NW_020954608.1, from coordinate 72,275 downwards.
AGAGGCATTAAAAAGAACTTTGAGGAAGTATCTGGGATTATGACTAAAGTACAACTAGATGGATGATTATATATTCAATTTCCCATCTTCCATTTGGTCTCCTGCTTGATTCCCATTAGGTCCACACTAATATGATAATGCCCACGACAACAACTTAGCTGCTGCAAAAGCCCACAATTCTGTCAAACGAAAATATGTTTTTCAAACAATTTTTTTAGGTGTTGTTGTATAAACACAGCCTTAATGCATTGAGTAATCATTAGATTCATTCCATCTGGCTCCCTGTAACAAATCTGTTGAAAAACTCGAGTCTGGTTCATTAAAGTGTTTGTGAGTTGGAAAAATGATGGAATTGATTGAACATGAAATCTGTGCACTTGATAATTGTAGAAATGAAAGAATAAAAGTTCATTTGTTTTGCCCTTTACACTTTACTATGGACCTTATCCTTCCGGTGAAAAGGGAATGCTCTGCTCATTTTTTGTAGTTGCATTAGCTTGGGTCACTAGGGGACCATTTAGAGCATTGCAAGAGGTAATTTACTAACAGGTCCCCTAGTGGCATGAGAGAATTAAATCATGCTATAAAATGAACAAAGTGTAATCCCTTTTTATTGGTAAGATGAGACCACATGTATGATGTCACATTTGGGATATTTAATATTGCTGAAATTCATTGTGATAGCAAAGGTAACACCCATTTATTTAGAAATGTGATTATATCTTTTTTACATTCTTTTAGTTAGGACCCATTTTTATATTTACATTCCTATCCTCTAGCAGAGTGCATGACACATAGTAGGTGCTTTTGTTGGATTTAATGGAATTAGTTAATTTAATGGTTTTTAATAGCCTTTAAAGTCTTATAAACAATGTCACAGTAACATCTCAATTAAATTTTTTCTGCTCACTCTTCTGAATGAACATAACAAGAAATCACAGAACTTTGCTGCATGTTTCTGAGGAAAATAACATTTAATGCTTTTGTTTGAAAGATTAGTAAACATTAGTCAGTCATCCTTTTCATTATTTTCATAATTACTTCCTTTCCCTGCTTGCTTCTTTTCACCCACCCTCACCCTGAAAAAAAAAATCCAACACAACTTTAAATAAGGTTTCTTGATATGATCTATAAAAGGAATAAATCATTTAAAATAATATTATTGAACTCTTGTTTTTACATTACCTATATTTCCCATGGTTTCCTTATTACTACCCACTTCTCCCCACTATCCCTTACAATAAAAATTTTATAAAAGAATAAGAAGGAATAAGTTCAGCAAAACTATTTAAAAAGATATTAAATGCAATGTTCTACACCCATGGCCCCCCTATTTCTACAGAGAATGGGGCGGGGTAGGGGTAGAAGGCATTGGACCAAGCTTGGTAATTATAATTCTGAAGCATTCCATTTCAATTATTGTGTTTTTCCATTTATATGGGAAAGAAATCATTTTAATAGCACAATCCAAACCAGGAAGGTGGACAGGTACTGAGTTATGTCTCTGTCAAATGTGATCTTCTTTCAAATACTTTAATCAAACAGATTGCAAGTTCCTGAAGGGCAGGAGCAATGAACTCTAGTGTTCAGTTCTCAACAGTGTGCTTAAAATTGGTGCTGCAACAAACCAGAACCAGGACCAAAACTCCAAACCCAGAATCCAAACCCAGTACCATAAATTTAGGAACCAATGAGGGTTTATTGAGTTTGCCAGCAAGGGAACCACACCAGGAGGGGAAGAAACTCCCAGAAGGAACAAAAAGATAAAGCTTATATTGATTTCAATTCAGGCAGGAGGGGAATTGGGTATGGAGTACCTCAGGATTGGACATGGCTTTTTCCTGAGGGCTTGAAGAATAGGAATAGGGGATGTGGTATCTCTTGATTGGACAGGGCCTGTTGCTGGCCTACTAACAAGAAAGGCTCTTCTTTAGGTTAGCTATCTCTTATAACGCAGACCTAATAGATAGGACTGTCCTTCCTGTTTTAGCAATAAGCAAGGTTGCAGACAGGGTGGGGATTGCAATACAAACAGGGTCAGGGACAAGATAGAGGAACTGCAGACAAAATGGAGCTGCTTTAGCTTTTTCTGCTTCATACAACAGCATTGGGCACAGTGCTAGGGATATAGAGCCTGTAACTGTGCCTTGTACATACTCAAATGTTGAAATGTGATCTTATTGAAGGGGCATCCCATCCAGTGATGGTGATTACAGATGATACATACCTGCCCAACCCGTGAGATTCTTGGCCATGTCACGCCATGTGTTCACCACACGGTATCTACCCAACTCTCTCCGCTTCACTTGATATTTCAGGGATCCCGGTGAAATAAAAAAGTTGTTCATCTGCTTTCTCTCACTCTTATCACATGATTGGCAGTCCATCATTTTTTTTTTATCATATACTCCCCCTAGAAGATATTAATAATTCCTCTTCTTCAAAGTTCCTGGTTTGTTGTATAATGAAGGCTGCTTATACTCACCATGCACCTCTTTATTACTCTTTGGGTGGTTCTTATTTTTGATTCTCTAGAGGTTGTAGTGTTCCGAGATTCACAATAATGGACTAGTGGACGATTATTTATTAAGCATCTACTCTGTGCCAGATATTAGGCCAGGTGCTGGGATTACAAATACAGGCATACTTCATTTTATTGTGCCTTGCTTTATTGCATTTCACAAATATTGCATTTTTTTTAATTGAAGGTTTGTGTCAACCTTGTATCGAGCAAGTCTATAAGCATCGTTTTTCCAACAGCAGGTGCTCACGTTGTATCTCTGTGTCATATTTTGGTAATTCTTGCAATATTTCAAAATTTATCATCATTGTTATATCTATTGTGGAGATCTTTGATCAGTGATCTTTGCTGTTACTGCTGTAATTGTTTTGGAGCACCACAAACAATGCCCATAAAAGACTGTGAACTTAATTGAAAAATGTTGTGCACATTCTGACTACTCCACCTACCTGCACCACCTTCTCCTCAGGTCTCCCTATTCCCTGAGATAAAACAAAACTGAGATTAGGCCAATTAATAACTCCACAATGGCCTCTAAGTGTTCAAGTGAAAGGAAGAGTCAATCGATGAAACAAACTTCATTGTTGTCTTATTTTAAGAATTGCCACCACCACCCCATCCTTCAGCAACCACCAACCAGATCAGGCAGTAACCATCAACATTGGCAAGACCCTCTACCAGCAAAAAATTCATTGTTGTCCTTTGTACTTGAAGAGGACCAAACTGACATCATGATAATGGGGTCAATGTACAGTAAATCTGACTGTGGCTAATCAGGCCAATACGAGTTCAGAAAGTCAGGCACAAATAGTCCATTTAGCAAAAAAGATTACAACTTGCTGAAGGCTCAGATGATATTTAGCAATTTTTCTAGCAATAACGTATTTTAATGAAGACATGTATACTATTTTTAACACATATTAGACACAAAACTCAGTTTGGCCAATATTTGACAATCACAATGTTTATTATAGCAATAATCTGTTAGTAGCAAAAAATCATGTAGGTACATTTTATTAAAGGACATATCAATAACAAAATTCTATAGAAAATCTTCAAGAGAACAAAGGGGCATTTGAAAAATGGTAGGGGAAAGGAGGTCAGGTAGAAGGGAAGCATATGTTATTCTGTTTTCTTAAAACTGCACTCTTCGATAAAAAAAAACATGATCATTTCATACTAAATAATACCTCAGAAAAGAGGACGATGAGATGTTTTCAAACCTTTGAAAAATAACAATATGTACAAACATCTTCAGTTCAACTCTGGCATTAATTAGCCTCACAGCTCTGTTTGAGATTTGATTTTCTCCTAATGCATGAGGATACAATCAACTGTTTGAATAAATTATAGAAAAAAAATCTTTCTGTCATCTAACATTTGACCTAGCATCTCTGTAACCTGCTGTTTATTAAGACATACGGTACAATTAAGGGCTCTAAACACTTACACTGATCTCTCGCCTTGGGAACTGTGAACACAGTATATCCATTAAGCAATTGAAGCATTTCGGTGTCAGCCTCAGCTCTCTGTTTCTCCTTGTGCTCAGGGTATGGTATGTGTTGCAGTAGACAGCACATGAGCTGTATAAAGAAAAAACCTGAGCTGAAGCATAATTATTCTATATTCCTTCCCTTTATCAATGCACTTCTGCCTGTTTCTTACACATACTTTTTTAGTGTAGTAAATAGTACATTTCTGTAATTTAGAATTTTTTAAGAGTATTCATTTTCTTCTGTGTTGATAATAGGCATGGACTCCATGTGAATTGTAAAATGAAAGATAGAAGGACATTCTGATACTTCCAGTCTCTCCAATCCATCCTCTACAAACTACCAAAATATTCTATTGCATAAGTTTGAACATGCCACTCTCTTGCTTTAAAGCATCCAAAGGATCCTTATTGCTTCTAGGCTAAAATATGAGTTCCTTACGCAATCTGGCTCCAATCTCTCTTGCCAAGCTTTTTTTTTTAAATTATTGATATCTTTTGTTTTTGTAGCACCTTCATTTCTGAAATAATTCATCTCTTTTTGCTCCTTGTACTTTCTAAAAATGATTAAAAATAGTACATCACAGTATACACAATAGTACTTCAATCCTGAAAAGAGGGAAGGTATGTTTTCTCAACTTTTTTCAGAAGCAAAGATCAGTAAATGTAATTATACAGGGTTCAGTTTTATATTCTTGACAGTTTTTATTTCCATTATATTTGTTGTAGCAAATACTCTTTTCTGGTTCTGCTTACATCACCTTGTATCAGTTATTACCAAACTTCCCTGAAATCATCACAGTCAATGTATCTTGGATGCAGTAGTATTCCATCTCATTCCATTCCTGTGCCACAATTTATTTAGTTATCCCCCAATCAATGGACATCTGCTTTGTTTCTACTTTCCCACCATAAATTGCTGCATTAAATATCTTTCTTTCTGTATTTGACCTCCTTGTAATGTATGCTTCACAGGATGATGGTAGGATCCCTGAACCAAAGGGTATAGACATTTCAGTCACTTTCTTGGCATAATTCCCAATTGATTTTCAGAATTGTCGGGCCATTCATAGCTCACTAATTCCCTAATTCCTAACTCCATCTACTCATCTTTCTGAAGCCTTTCAACATATCCTGTTTCCATCTTTTGCAATTTTTGCTCATTTGTTGGGTATGATGTAAAAGTTGAGAGTTATTTTGATTTGAAACAATCCAATTGTTATGGATAGTTTGCAATTTTTCTTTTGAGAACTATTTGTTTGTATACTAATACTTATCTACTGGACAACGGCCTTTGGCCTAGTATATTTGTCTTAATTCCCTATGTATCTTGGATTTCAGATTCTTTACAAATATTTTTGATGCAAAACATTTTTTCAATGTACTCCTTCTCTTCTTATTCTATGTCAATTTTGTCTCAAAAAGCTATTCAATTTAATGTAATTAAAATGATCTATTTTTTATAATTGCCATTAACCCTTATTTGATTCAGAATCCCCTCCAAAGATGTGATTACTTACATCATTCTCTTCTTTTTTGTAGTGTGACCTTTTAAATTTAAGCTGAATATCAATTTGAGCATATTATGGAATATAATGTAAGGTGTTGGTCTAAACCTAATTTCTGCCAAACTGCTTTCCAGTTTTCCCAATAGTTCTTGTCAAACATGAAGTTCTTGAACATGTCATTTTTGTTCTTAAATTTATTGAACACTGGGGTATTGAGTTTGATTGTTTCTGATTTTTGCTTAATTTTGCCTATTCCATGCATCTCTTTTTTAAAAAAATACCAAAGAGTTTTGAAGATCATTGATTTCTATTATAATTTGAGGTGTTTCTAGCTTTACTTCACACAACACTTATTCCCTTACATTACAGGCAAACTGGATGACAAATTGCGCCTTAATCTAGTCCTACATTTCTCCTGACTCCATGCAATAATGAAGGGCATCTCATATGCCTGGAATATACTCCTTCCTTATCTCATAATGCCTAACTCAGGAGTGTCTCTTCCATGAAGCTTTTCTTGAACCACCCCTTCCCACCTTGACTGAATATGATCCATGTCTCATCAATTTTTTCTATATCAATCAGTAACTTATAGTAAAATTCTTTCACCTACTGTGTGCCCAGTATCATGCTAATAGCTGAGGGTATAAAGTCAAAAGTGAAATTTCTTTCCCCTAAAGGAACTTACATTTTACTGGAGGGAGATACTTGTACATGTGTACGAAGTAGAACAAAAGAGACACTGGCCTTGACACTTATTAACTATGTAATCTTGAGCAAGTCCCTTGAGCTCTCTGGGTCTCAATTCTGCATCCATAACATGAGAAGGTAGGATTAAATGGCCTCTGAAATCCCTTCTAGATATAAATCTTCTAACTCAGGATTCTAAAAGGTGATTTTTTTGGGGGGGGAATGGAGGGAGGGCACCAGCAATATGAGGAATTAGGAAAGGCTTCAGGTAGAATGTAGTGTTTAAGCTGGGTCTTGAAGAAAACCAAGGAATCTATAAGGCAGAGGTGAAAAGGGAATGAATTTTGGGCAGGCGGGGCGGGGGGCAGCCAACACAGGTGGCAGAGATAGGAAATGATACAGTGAGGACAGTTTGACTGAACTCCAGTGCATAAAGGAGAGTGATATGGGTGATAAATAAGGGGCTTGCCTCCCCTATATAATATGAATAAGGGGGAAGAATTAAAAGGTTTAATCTCATCCTTCTCCCCTGCTAATTCCATCCTTCCTCCCCAAATTAACAATTCTGTGGTAAGTAGCTTCTTCTTGTAATGTTACTGGACCTACACAGTTAATATGGAAGGCAATCCCCTTTCCTTCCTCATTCTGGGAGACTCAAAAATAGCTCTATTTTGGGGGGAGGGGGCTATTCTTCTTTAGGTTAATAATGTTGTTCTGCTGAGTACATCTCCTGCTTATCACCAGGAGCTAGCTAAAAAAATACTGTAGCAGAGTGACTGCAAAAGTTTATGAACCCAATGAGGAAGGAATCATTTGCTTTGTCACCTCTGATCCCATGCCTCACACTAGGTTTGGGATATGTCTTCTACTTTTAGCCAGATTACCCTTTTCCCAAATCCATACTGGCCCAGCTAACATAAACGACACAATAAGATTTAATGGTTGCTAATTTCTTTATACAAGAAAGTAAATGAATGGTAGTGAGAGAAAAGAACTGAGAGAAGCAGGGAAGGGAAGAAAATAAGCATTCATGTAGCACCTACTATGTGCCGAACATTGTGTTAAGCACTTTACAAATATTACCTTAATTAATCCTCACAACAGCCCTGAAAGGTAGGTGCTGTTATTATTTCCATTTTACATTGAGGAAATCAAGGCAAATAGAGGTTGCGACCTGCTCAGGATCACACAACTAGAAAATGTCTCGAGGCAAATCTGAACTCAGATCTTTCTAACTCCAGACATAGCACTCTACCAGGGAGCAGGAAGAAAAGGAATAATCTGTGGACATTTAAAGGCAGCTGGATTCTCCAAATTCTTCCCTCTTATGAGGAGAAGTCAGGGAAGTTACTTCCACCTCTGACTAGGAGTTATGGAAAAGGGATAGTTAGATTCTCTCACAAAACTTAATCTAATCAGCCAAGCAAATATGTTCCGACATCCATAGTATCAACACGTACACCTACTACTAGTTGCTTTCTCTCTCTCTATCTCTGTCTCTGTCTGACTGTCTGTCTGTCTGTCTGTCTGTCTCTCTCTTTTTCTCCGGGTTGGGTACTGGGCAGTACAACACCAAGACCGAAGGCACATGCAGAACTCTCACTCTCAGCCTGGCTTCCTTTTCTCTGGCATCTTTCTCTCTGAATTCCTTATGAAAACTTTATCACCTTCCTCAGTTCCAAAGTGTCCATGCAGGTGGATTCTGGGTAAGACTCTCCATCTCCATGACTATTGCAATGTAGGGTTACAGATATTTGCTCCAAGAAGTAACAGTGAGCCAATGGAGTTATTAACTCTTTATCTAGCTCATCTTTCTCTCTGCTACTATTTGTATATATTTTATTCTACCTACTAGATTACAAACTGGATAAGATCCTTGATAGCAGGGATTGTACCGTTTTCCATCTTTATGTTCTCTGTGCGCAACAGTTAGGAGGTGCTCAGTAAATTGATATTTTAATTGAATTTTAAGGTATTTTTTATAAATCTTTTAATCAGACAGTATGAATGCTCAGGACTAGCTAAGTTATCCATTTTTGAATGAACAAACCTAAGGTACATAGAATCTATATTGTTTAATTAAATAGGCATGATTATTCCTTTGAGGAACTTGGCAATTTGAGTTGATCGTACAACTCTAGGATTCCATTTTTAGGATTATAGAGCACTACAATCCATCATTTCTTTCTTTATTTAAAATAGATTCAGGAAATGCCAGATCTGAATTTTGGCATGGTATTTGACAAACTCTCTCATAATATACAGACAGACAGAGACCCAAGGGATAGAGACAGACACAAAAATAGGAGGGAGGGAGGGAGGGAGAGAGAGAGAGAGAGAGAGAGAGAGAGAGAGAGAGAGAGAGAGTGAGAGAGAGAGAGAGAGAGAGAGAGAGAGAGAGAGAGAGAGAGAGAGAGAGAGAGAGAATGGAAAACAGTACATTTAGTTATGTTTGGAACTAGTTGACTGACTAGGCCCAAAGAGTGTTGATGAATGGATCAATGTCAACTGGGAGAGAAGATGGAGTGGATTGCCCCAGGGCTCTGTCCTTGGTCGTATTCTGTTCATTATCAATAATTTGAATGAAGGCATAGATGGCATGCTTATCAAATTTGCAGATGACACCAAGCTGGGAGGGACAGCTAATATGTTAGATGACAGAACTAGGATCCCAAAAGCTCATGACAGACTGAATAGTGGGCTGAAGTTAACAAGAAGAAATTTCATAGAGATAAATTGGGTTAACAAAAATCAACTGCATGAGTTCAGGATAAGGAGGTGAAGCTAGAAAGTAGTTCATGGGTAAAAAATCTAGGACTTCTAGGATACTGCAGTATAATAGGAGTGAGAAGGGTTAGGTGACTGAGGTCATCTTTTTCATTTTGATCTAGACCTTTGATTTCACTAGTGTAAGGAATTCCTAGTGTAGCAACGAAGAAAAGCAACTCACTGGAACTTATGTCTGGAGGCATTGAGATACTAAGTGGTTTATCCAGAATAATAGAGAGAACCTATGTCTGAGACAGGAATTGAACCCAGGTCTTCCTGACTCCAAGTCTAGCTTTCTGTCCACAATGTCATATGCTAATTTTATGCAAGAGTCTAGGATAAGGGGAATGATTGTCTTGGCATACTTTGCTCTGATCAGAACACATCAGGAGTATTATGCTCTGGTTTGAGCACTGCATTTTTGATTGCAGAGTGTTGTCAAACTAAATGATATCTGGAAGAGGGCGACTTTTCCTTACACAGTGTCATTTTCTGTACATTATATTAAATATCCTGCCTCAGTTTCTTTAAACAGGATGTACCCCATGCCTAAAATGCTTTCCTTCCTAAACCCTACCACTTAGAAACCTTAATTTTCTTCATGAATCAACTACAGTTCCATGGCCTTCAAGAGGCCTTTGTGTCTCCAATCTCCCGCAATATGTATTTTGTTTTCTTTTTGCATATGTCTTATACTTACCTGTGAATATGTTGTGTTCTTAGAATGCAAGCTTCTTGAAGACAAAAATTGTCTCTTTTGCATTTATATCCCCAGTGCCTTGTACAATGCTTAGCACATAGTAAGTGTATAATAAATGCTTGACAATTGGTTAACTTGAAACTATGTCATACAAGGATCAGTTGAAGGAACCAGAGATGTTTAGTCTGGAGAAAAGAAGATATATGGTGAATATGATGGAAGTCTTCAAATATGTGGAAGGTTATATTATGGGTAATGTATTAAACTTACTCTGTCTGACTTCAGGAGACAGAACTAGGACCAGACTGGAATTTCTGGCACTCTAGCTGACAGTGCCTTCCCCTCTTAGATTCCAACAGTTCCATATAGCTTGTATAGACCTAGTTATTTACATGTCTCTCCTATTATAATGTTAGCTTCCTGAGGGCAGGAACTGTTTTTGCCTGGCACATAGTAGATATTTTATAAATGTTTGCCAGCTTTAAAAATACTTTGTAGATCACTTGTATATTAATAAACAGTGTGCAACTTTTATCTTATTTGATCATTACAACTACCCCATCAGGTAGAGAATTTCTATTCCAATGAAGTTTAAACTGAGGCACCAAGAGGTTGAATACCATTGGAATATCACAAAGCAAATTATAGAACATAATAGCAGAGTGACCCAGGCTTCTATCTCCCAGTCCTGATCTTGATTCTTATATACTGCTTCTGCTTTCCCCCAGATTCCTAATTAGGACATTTAGTAAGCAGCTAGTATAAAGACAAGTTGACTTAGTAACTTGAGTAGGAAGAGATGCATCATAAAAGATTGTAATGATTTTTGAGCATTTGAGAGTAATTTATGTAGACCTTGGAAGGAATTTTAGTACACTGGCACTAACCACAATTAGTTTTAAACATTAAATCAATAATTTCCCATTGATTCTTTTAATAAAACGAAGTTGTTCCATAAGAGGACATTTGAGGTATGGACATTGAGAAAGTGATTCTGGATTACTTCTTAGAAGCACTGTGAGCTAGGAGGAAGGATGAAAATTGGTTTCCAGTGGCAAGAAATCTGACTACAGAAACTGAGCTCTGGCTTTCTGTGAGCAACAGAAACACTGTTGAAAAAAAGAACTTTACTCTTCATAGAGAAGGCTGCTCCCAATCTATCTGCACTGGAGCGGGGTGGGATTTGGTCAAAGAAATGGGGGAAATACATTTCCTAAAAAACATACATTTCTACAAAAATATTTCTTCTTATTGCCACGGGACAGAAGTCTGAGGAGCAGAGGAAAATGTGTAGGCAGCTAGAAGACAACCTGCTCATTTTTGTAAAAACCAAGAAAGCTGTGATTCTGAATCATGAAGAATTCACTGTCCCCCTAACGTGCAAGGTCTCCCTGCTGAAGCAGCCTTGCAAGGGAATTCAGCTAGTTCTGTGTGAGAGTTGTGAAAGATGCCGACTGACATTGCCTGAGGCAAAGGAGCAAGGCCCTCTAAAAGCATGCATTCACTTAAAGTACCCCCATGTGGTCTCTCCAAGCTACCTAGTACAAGGAAGAGAAAGCTTGCCAATCCATGTGACCCAAGTCATTCTCTGGTGAAGATATGCTTGTGGGCTCTGTATCTGTAGATGGCTGGTTAAAGACTGTGATAGGATGTCCCCAAGTAAGGTAATAAAGCTCCCAGAAATAGATCAGTGATAGTAACATTCACCTAGTAATACAGTATTCATCTCATCTCATAAGTATGACATTTTCTAACTTGATCCTCAATAGTATGGATGTAAAGAAGCTGTATAGAACAGATGGGCACAGTTTCTGTATAGAGAAGGAAACCTGTTCCGTCCAGTCATAACCTGGATGCTGTCCTGAACTGGTCATCACCAGTAAGGAGATCACAGCAGGCTTCCCAAAATTAAAAAAAAAAAGGTTTCAAAACTAGATGTGAAGAAAGGAGGAAAGACATTCCCCTTGACCTCTGCTTCTTTCATTGGGGGAGTTTGCTGAGAACAAAAGTCACAAAGGAAGGGAAATAAATTTCTTAAAACACTTAACTTCCATCATGCTTATGTTCATAAATCATTACCATATGACTCACTTTCAGTCAGGAGGAAATTCCTGACTTCTGAGTTTGTCAGGATCCTGAAAAGCTGAGGATCTGCTAAGTGTCCATGCATTCCAGAAAGCCAGGGAAATCAGTCATGTTTGGAGGGAGGGGAATGGGCAGTGCAGCAGCTCTGAGAACCACCCAGGTGGGCACCATGGAGAATGGAGTTTACTATGAAAAGGTGAAGAAAATGAAAGGTTGAAGGGAAACAGGGTCAGGAAACTTTTTTTTAACTGTCTTTAAAAAAAAAACACCATTATTTATTTATTTTAAACATTCTTTTCTTTCTAAATTTTGAATTCCAGATTCCCTCCCTCCCATACCTCTTCCACCCACTGAGAAGGCAAATAATATGATATCAATCATGCATGTGAAATCATGCAAAATATATTTCCATATTAACCATATCACCAAAAAGCAAAAAAAAAATTAAGGGACAAAATTATACTTCAGTTTGTGCTTAGAGTTTATCAGTTCTCTATCTGGAAGTGGACTCATTATGAGTCCTTTGGAATTGTCCTGGATTGTATTGAACAGAGAGTAGTCAAGTCTTTCACAGTTGATCATCATTACCCCACTACCATTACTGTGCACAATGATCTCCCAGTTATCACTTTACTTTGCATCAATTTATATAGGTCTTGCCAATTTTTTTTCTGAAACCACCCCCATCATCATTTCTTACATAACACCAATACTGTCACAATCATATGTCACAACTTGTTCAGCCATTCCCCTACTGATGAGCATTCCCTCAATTTCCAGTTCTTTACTACCACAGGAAGAGTTGCTATAGATATTTTTGTACATATAGGTCCTTTTCCTTTTATGTCTTCGGGGTACAGACCTAATAATGGTATTGCTGGATCAAAGGGTATGCACAGTTTTGTAGCCTTTTGGGCATAGTTTCAAATTGTTCTCCAGAATGGTTGGACCAGTTCAACACTCCACCAACAGTTCTTAATGTACCTATTAACCGTCATGCCTTCCACAATTTGTCATTTCTGATAGGAGTGAGGTGGTACCTCAGAGGTGTTTTAATTTGCCTTTGCTAAATATTCAAACTCTACTGCAGAGAGCACTACTCTGATGAATTGGTCACATGGTTTGAATGCCAAACGTATGCTTGCTTTTACAGAGAACTCACACAAGGCAGCCACTCACATGGTGGTCAGAAGAAGCAATGTAAGGACACTCTCAAGGTCTCTCTGAAGAACTTTGGTATCTATTGTGAGACATAGGAGACACTGGCATAGGATATCCAGCATGACATGCTCACATCAAAGAAGGCACTGTACTCTGTGAGCAGAGCAAAATTTCAGCAGCTCAAAAGAAATGTGGGATGCACAAGTATAGAGACATCTCCCTCCCAAATGGTCATATGGACTATTTTTGCCCAACCTATGGTAGAGCCTTCTGAGCTCGTATTGGTATGATCAGCCACAGTCAGATACACGGTATGCTGACTATGACAACCTGACGTCATTTTGGTCCTCCTTGAGCATGAAGGACAAACAGCATGGGTTAGCTCATACCATTCACATGTGCAGTTATGATCACTAAATGTTCATTTCCCTCCATCCCATTTCCTTCTGTTTATTCTTCTCTCTCTCTCTTTTTACCCCATCCCTCCTCAAAAGTCTGACTTGCTTCTGACTATTGCCCCTCCCAATCCTCCTTCCTCCTTATTTTCCTCTCTGATATCTCTTATTCCCTTCATTTCCAGTCTCTCTATTGGGTAAAATAGATTTCTATATCCAATTGAGTGTGTGTATGTATGTATGTATGTATGCATCTATCTATCTATCTATCTATCTATCTATCTATCTATCTATCTATCTATCTATCTATCCATCTATCTATCTATCCATCCACCTATCTATCTGTCTGTCTATCTATCTATCTATCTATCTATCTATCTATCTATCTATTTATCTATCTCTTCCTTCTTTGAACCAATTCCAATGAGAGTGAGGTTCAAGCATTGCTCATCACCCCCTGCCAATTTCCCCTCCATTGTAAGAGCTCTTCCTTCTATGCCTCCTTTATGTGAGAAAATTTGGCCAATTCTATCTCTCCCTTGCCCCATATTCCAATGCATCTGTCTTTATCACCTTTATATTCTTTTTTGTAGATTATCCCAACATAATCCACTCACTCCCATGCCCTTTGTTTATACAGGCTCCTTCTAACTGCCTAAATAATGATAAAGTTCTTTGGCATTACATGTATCATCTTCCCATATAGGAATGTAAATGGTTTGACCCCTTTGAGTCCCTTGTGATTATTTTTTTATGCTTACTTTTTTATGCTTTTCTTGAGTCTTCTAAAACTCTACTGCAGAGAGCACTACTCTGATGGATTGGTCACATTGTTTGAATGCCAAGTATATGCTTGCCTAAAATGTCAAATTTTCTATTAAACTCTGGTCTTTTCATCAGGGATGCTTGTAAGTCTTCTGTTTCATTAAATATCCATTTTTCCTCCTGAAGGATTCTATTCAGTTTTGCTGGATAGGTTATTCTTGGTTGCAATCCTACCTCCTTTAATGTGAAAGTTGCTAAATTTTGTGTCATCTTCATTGTGGCTTATTCCTTTCTAACTGCTGGAAATTTTTGTTCTTGACCTGAACTCTGAGCTCTGAAATTTGATTATAATATTCCTGGGAGTTTTCATTTTGGGATCTCTTTCAGGAGGTGATTGGTGGATTTTTTCAACATCTATTTTGTCCTCTGGATCTAGATATTGGGACAGTTTCCCTTGATAATTTCTTGAAATATGATGTCTAGGTATCTATTTTGATCACTGCTTTCTGGTAGTTCAGCAATTATTAAATTGTCTCTCCTTTATGTATTTTCTAGATCAGTTGTTTTTCCAATGCTTTCTTCTGTTTTGTCATTCTTTTGACTTTGCTTTATTGTTTCTTGATACCTCATAGAGTCATTAGCTTCTACATGACCAAAACTAATTTTTGAGGAATTATTTAATTTTTTTATTTAATTTATTATTTTTTGTGAATCAGGGTAAGTGACTTGCCCACAGTCATAGAGCTAAGTAAGTGTCAAGTGCCTGGTGGAATTATTTTCTTCAGTGAACTTTTGTATCTGTTTTTTTGACTTGATCAATTCTGCTTTATAAGGTAACATTTTCAACAGTATTTTTGCGCCTTTTTAAAATCAAGTTTTTCATTCTGTTTTCATAATTTTCTTGCATCATTGTCATTTCATAACCCAATTTTTCCTTTACCATTCTTCTTTTTTCTTTAACTCTTCCGGGAATTCTTGTTAGCCTTGGATCCAAATAGCACTTTTCTTTGAGGCTTTGCTTATAGCTGTTTCACATTGCTGTTTTCTTATGAGTTTAATGTCTTAGTCTTCTCTGCCACTAGAATAGCTTTTTATGGTGAAGTTCATTTTTTGTTGTTTGCTCACTTTCCTAGTTTATTTCTTGACTTCGAACTTTATGTTAAAGTGGAGCTCTGTTCACCTGAGGGTGTGGAGGCATTGTGCCAAGCTTTGGGCTTTTTCCTGCTGATATTTTCAGAGCTAGTTCCTGGGGGCTGCAAGTTTTTGGTGCTTTCAAGGTGGTGTTATCCTGGAAGAAGGGTGATCACTGTTCTCCTGGTCTGTGCTCTTGTCTTTTTCTTTTTTTTTTTTCTTTCCAAATCTACGAATTTTATTTTTTTTGTTGTTGTTACTCATTTGATTCTTTTTTTAGGATAATTTTTATTTTTTTTTTGTTTTCAACATTTACTTCCACAAGATTTTGAGTTCAAAATTTTCACCCCATTTTGCCCCTCCCCCCACCCCAAGATGGCATGCATTCTGAATACCCCTTTCCCTAGTCTGCCTTCCCTTCTATCTCTCCCCCCCTTTTTCTTATCCCCTTCTCCTTCAATTTTCCTGTAGGGCAGGATGGATTTCTGTACCCCATTTCTTGTATTTCTTATTTCCCAGTTGCATATGAAAACATTTTTTTAAACATGTGTTTTTAAAACTTTGGGTTCCAAATTTTCTCCCTTCCTCCCTCCCCACCAACCCTCACTGATAAGGCAAGCAACTAAATATAGGTTATATATGTTGTGCTCTTGTCTTTACCCAGGAAGGGCCCCTGTTCCCCCATAGCCACACTTACTAGTGCTCCTCTTGACCCTGGAACTGTGACCAGGGTCCCTGCTCCCTTATTGCCTCTTCACTTATTACAAGTACTTCTCTCCATCCTGGAAATGCAACCTAGAACTGCTTATGGGCAATACAGTTGCCAGTAAGCATCAGCTGCACCCAGTGCTAGCAAACGGTCCCCTATAATCTCTTTCTGAACAGTTGCCTGATCCATTACCACCTCTTCACTGAGAGTTCCTGAAACTGCTGCTGCTGCTGCTGCTGCTGCTGCTGTTGCAGCCACCTCCAAAGCCCATTGCTGGTGCTCCTGCCATGCTCCAAGCCTACACCTACCCTGGTGTTATAGACCACCTAAGTTGTCTTAGGTTGGATAAATGTCTCCCTATAAACTTCTGTTGTCTCTGCCATGCCAAAATTTTATTTGAGGTGTTATTTTTGAGTTGTTTGGAGGGGAATGTTGGGAGGGTTCAGCTGGTCCCAGACTATATTCCACCATCTTGGCTCCAGGGTCAGGAAACTTTAACTAAGCATAAAAACAAAGTGACTTAGCTTTTAACCTCCGTGGATTCCAGAGGAAGCAATGATCTTAAAGAGTCTAAAGTCTGACTGATAGATATGGTCAATGTCTATTAATTAGCTTAAAATTCTTTAAAGATGAACAAATTAATAGATTGTGCCTATGTTGATGCTTCAGTTCTCAACTTGGCAGTTTGTTATTTTAACTGTCCTCTTCAGAGGCTTTCAGCAGTCATAAAAGGTGATAAATAATCTGCTTAATTGATACAGCTACAAAAAAAGAGGAAAAATAGATAGAAAACCAAAGTTTTCACTCAAAAAATGGCCAGTGAAAATGAAATGTCAAAGTCATTGAACAGATAAATAATGTCTGAACAAACTAAATTCATTTGCCCAAGGTCACAACATAGAGCACTGATATAGGCAAGCTGAGGTAGTGGTACGGCAGTGCAAAAACTGATCATGGTATGAGCCAGCTCCATTCAAGTTGAGTTGCACCAACAGTTTAAATCATTTCAATTTTTTTCTAAGTGAGTATCCTTACTCTTAGAGACTCTTCTCCCTCCTCTCCCTGTTACATCTTGTTTTATATTTTTCTTCAAACTATTCCTTCACAGTGATTCTCCTTCCTTTCCCTATACTGTTCTATTCTTAAGCCTTCTTCTCAAATTCATTTGCTTTTTCCTTCTTTCCAAGACTATTCTCATGGTTTGTTATTCTATCCAATCCTATCTCTCTTTTAAGGCCCCAATCAAATTCTCCTTCCTCTAGAAGTCTCTCTCAAAGACTCAGCTTATTTTCTCTGAACTCCTATTGCCCAATTGAATCTCCTTTTTTGCATTTAATCATAAACTGCCTATTATTATATTAAATCAACTAATCAGTAAGCATTTATTAAGTGCCTACTATGTGCAGGGCATATAGGTTTATCAAAATCCATGGAAAATAATAAATACAATTTGGAGGGGAAGATCTTAGTAGCTAGGGGACAATGGAAAAGACCTTATGCAAAAGACAGAATTTAATCTGAGCTAGGAAGCAAACCAAATAGTATAAGGTGTGGAAATGAGAAGGCATGGAATACAGCTTCTGCAAAGGCATAGATCAAAGACATGAAGTATAATTTGTAAGGGACAGCAAGAAAGCCAGTTTGACTAAAACAGTGAGTAAAAGGGAGTAATGCCTAAAGAAAGGAGAGGGTGAAGATTGTAAAAGGCTTTAAATGCAAAAGAAAATAAAAAATTTGTATTTGACCGTAGAAGAAATCAGGAGGCACTAGAGTTTGTTGAGTAAATGATTAATGTGGTCAGATCAATGTTCTATAGGGATAAGAGAAGAAAGAGACCTAAATCAGGAAAGCCAATTATGAGGGTATTGCAATAATCCAGATGAGAGGTGATAAGGGTGTGAACTAGTCTGGTGGCTATGTGAGTAACAAGAAATGGAGACATGTGAGATACTGGATGGGACTCAACTAGATCTGTCAACTGATTATATATGTGGGATGAGGGGAGTGAGGAGCCCAGGTTAACTCTGAGGTTGTGAAACTGGATTCCTGGAATAATTCTGGTACCCTTGACAGGTGAGTTTTAGGGGAAAGATAATGAGTGTTGTTTTTGACATGTTGAGTTTGAGATGAATATGGGACATCTTGTCTGAAATGTCCAGTAGACTATTAGTGATTTGGGATTAGAATCCAGAAGAGAAACTAGGGTTGGATATACAGATATGGTAGGTATGGGTAGAGATATAGGTATGGCTATATAGGTATTTGTGTAGACATGATAATTAAGCCCTTGCTAGTAAGCGCACCAAGAGAAAATCTAAAGAATAGGGAAGAAAGCCCAAGACAGATCGTTTGGGTATACCCAGAGTTAAGGGATATGATTTGGATGATGAGCCAGCAAAGGATATTGAGAAGGAATGGCTAAAGAAATAGGCAGAAAATCAAAAGGGAGCATTGTCACTAAAACCCAAAGAGCAAAGAGTATCCAGGAGGGTGGTCTGTTGTGTAAATGATACCGAAAAGTCAAGAAGAATGAGGTTTGTGAAAAGACTGTCATATTTGACATTTAAGAGCTCATTTATAACTTTGGAGAAAACAGTTCAGTTGAGTGATGAGGTCAGAAGCCAAATTGCAAAGGTTGAGAAGTCAATGAGAGGAGTGGAAGTGGAGAAAATGAGAATATACAGCTGTTTCCAGGAATTTGGTTGTGAAAGAAAGGTTAGATATAAAAATACAGCTTTAGGGAATGGTAGGGTTATATGGGTGTGGGTTTTTTAAGAATGAAGAATACCTGGGTGTGCTTCTAGACACCAGAGAATGAACAAGTCGAAAGGGAAAGATTGAAGATTAGAGAGTGGGGATCATTATGGGGGTGAAGAAACTATGAAGAATGAGATTAAGAGTACTCTTTGAGCCTCAGTTATTTCATCTATAAAAAATAGAGCCAATTGCACTTGCTTCTCAGAACTGTTGTGAGGCCAAAATGAGAAAATGTTATTAAAAGTGCTTTTCAGACTTAAAGAAATAAATAAAAATAAATACACATAGAGTACACAGAGAGGGATTGGTCTTGGCAAGGAAATGGACCACCTCTTCATCAGAGACTGGAATAAATGAGAAAATGAGGGGTTGATGTCAAGGGATTTGGAGAAGAGGAGAACAGGAAGTTTACAAACAATGGTCTTTTTTCAATAAATCAAAAATCATTTATTAAATGCCTACTATGTGACAGGCGCTGTGCTAGGCACTGTAGATACAAATAAGAATGATACAATTGTTATTCTCAAGGAACTCATCTGTTAACAGGAAGGATAACAAGTACGTAGATAAATACATGCAAAACATATATAAAGGGAACACATACAAATACATGAATATAAATTTCTCTATAAAGCTTGAGGCAAAGTTCTCAGCTGAGAGTGTGAGGAAAGAGGCTGGTATAGGTGGCTTGAAGAGAGAAGAGAAGGTTTGGAACTATTGTGGGCAGTATGATAAAGAATCTATTAAGGGAAGAATAAAATAATTTCCTTGCTTCAGTTAGGGTCCAGTTTAGACTAGAAAACTTAAATTTGTAGTGGATTCAGCACAGTTGTATGACTTTCTCTTAATTCCATTCTGCAACACATGAGTAAGAGAGGCACGTGGTGTTTGGTGAGGAATAAATGCTTATCAGAAAAGTGATCAAGGGTTTGAAGAGTAACAGACAGAGTAGGAGTACGTTGTTTAACTAGAAGGAAAAGACTGGGAAGGGAGGAAACTTGAGCCAGGGCAGGGTGAGCATGGAGGCATTAAAGACTACAAGTCAAGTCACAGGTGCCAATCAACAGGTATTAACTAAGATGCAAGCAGTTAGGGTAAGTACAGAGTACAAAGAAAGGCAAAAAAAAAAGCGCAAAACAAAACAAAAAAAAAACAGTTTCTGCTTTCAAAGAGCTCACTTTCTGATGTGGGAAATAGCATGTGAATAATTTTTCATTGTTCATTCATGTCCTACTCTTCCTGACCTTGGGAGCCATACTGTTCATAAAGTTTTTTTGGTAATGTTACTGGAATGATTTGCCATTTCCTTCACCAGTGGTTTCAGGCAAACAGAGGTTAAGTGACTTGCTTAGGGTCGTACAGCTAGTAAGTGTCTGAGGCTGAATTTGAACTCAGATTTTTCTAACTCCAGGCCCAGCACTCTATCTACTCTATCCAGCCATCTAGCTGTCTCCGTGTGAATGAATAACTAGATACATACAAAGCATATACAGTGCAGATAGAAGATAATTTCAGGAGGTCAGCATAAGCTGGAGGGCCAAGGAAAGGCCTCCTGCAGAACGCCTCTTTCACATTTTATCTGAATCATTTTGGAATCCAGGGAAGCTAATAGAGAGAGGTGAGGAAAGAGAGCATTCCAGACATGGAGGACAGGAAAGAAATTAGGAAGCTGGCATATAATGTGCAAGGAACTGAAAGTAGAAAAGTAAGTATAGATTGTAGTATATATATGGAAGGGACTAAAGTTTAAGAAGACTGGAAAAGTAGGAAGAGACCAGATGGTGAAGAGTCACAAATGTCAAACACAGAATTTCATATATGATTCTGGAGGTAAAAGGGAACCACAGTAACTTATGAAGGTGTGTGCGTGTCTGTGTGTGTGTGTGTGTGTGTGTGTGAGAGGTGGGGGAGAAGGTGCTCAGTTCTTTTTAGAAACATCACTTTGATATCCTAGTACAGGATGTATTGGAGAGATGGGGAGAAACCTGAGGCAGGGACATCAAAATTAGAAGACTATTGCAATAATCCAGGTGATAGGTACTGAATAGAGGGTATTGCTTATGTGAATGGAAAGAAGTCAAAATGTACAAATAATGCAAAAGTTAGAATGAACAAAATTTGACAACTGATTGCATATGTGATCAATTTTTGTTTGTTTTATCTTTTTCCCTCAGGTCATCTGTAAAATGATAAAATTGGACTAGATGATCTCTAGATTTCTTCTAGCATAGGAACATACTCCTCTTTCACGGTTGTTGTCAACCACTACACTCCTCTTCTGAGTAAGAGTAAGGAATTTTCAGACCAGGATGACTGGGCAGATAATGATATGCTGGGCAATAATAGGAGATTTCAAACAAGGAGTAGGTTTTGGTGAGAAGAGATTGAATTCTGTTTTGGACATGTTGAACTTGAGCTGTCTATGGAATATCCAGTTTGAAATGTTCAATAGATAGTTGGTGAAGCAGGATTGGTGCTAAGGAGAAAGATGAAGACTAGATACATAAATCTAGGAGCCATCTGCATAGAAGTTCTTAGTTGAACCAATGGGAACTGATGAAATCAACAAGGATGATAATATGGAAAGTGAATAACTCGGAAGAGAGCATTGAGATACACCAACATAATGAATATGACAAGGATGAATCTATGGCAAAGAAAACTTACCCGGTGGGGTCAGACAAGTAGGAGGAGAATCAAGAAAAAATGTTGTCATGAACAACTGGAGTGGATAGAGTAAACATGAGGTGGAGTGATCACCAGCAGTAGACGCTGCAGAGAGTTCAAGAAGGATGAGAAATGAGAAAGGTCTATTAAAATTAGTAATTAAGTTATCACTGGTAATTTGAAGAGGGCAGTTTCAGTTGAATGATGAGTTGGAGGCCAGTTTGCCAAGGGTTTAGGAGAGAGAAAGAGAGAGAGAGAGAGAGAGAGAGAGAGAGAGAGAGAGAGAGAGAGAAAGGGAGAGAGAGAAGTGGAGGCATTGAGTGTGGACAGGCTGTGTTTATCTAACTGAAAAGGGAAAGAGAGATATAGGATGATATAGGCATGTAGGAATGGTAGGATAAAGTGATCCTGGTTTGTTTGTTTTTTTTTGTTTGTTTTTTAATTTTAATTTTTTTTTTTTTTTACAGATGAAGATATAGGCAAGTTTTGATATGGTGCTAATCAACTTAGCAATTTGATTCTTCTATGCTGTGATCCTGTAATCAATTTTTGTTTGTTTTATCTTTTTCCCTCAGATCATCATCTTTTAAAATGATAAAATTGGACTAGATGATCTCTAAGGTTTATTCTAGCTCCAAACCACAGCATAGGAACATATTCCTCTTTTCACAGTTGTTGTCAACCACTACACTCCTCTTTGGAGAAGAGACAAGTTTCACCGTTAGTCCCCCGGATCACTGCATTGATAAGAGTTCTAGTGTTCAAATTTCAAAGCAACATATACACTTTTTAACAAAAGATTTCAATGCTGTTCACATTAAAAAAATGCATCAATATATTCCAAACTCTTGCCCAATATAGGAATTCCTCATACATGCACAATATCCCTGATAGATGGTCATCCAGTCTCTGCTTCAACATTTTCACAATTCCACTTTATTTAAGCAAGAAGTGCTTATTAAGCATTGCTATGTGCCAGTCACAGCACTAAATGTTGGGATACAAAGAAAGGCAAATCAGTCCCTGCCATCAAGAAGTTCATTTTTTTTTAGGTCATATAATAGGTGTAGTCATGCAAAACATTTTCAGAACAGTCATATTGTGAAAGAAAACATAGACTAACCCCCCTCCAAAAAAAAAAAAAACAAAAAACAAAAAACAAAAGCTCAAAAAAATGAAAAAAAAGTATGCTTCAATCTGTATTCAGATACCATCAGTTTTTTCTGTGGGGATAGAAAGCATTTTTAATCATAAGTGCTTCAGAGTTGTCTTGGATCGTTGTATTGCTGAGAATAGCTAAGTCATTCATAGATGATCATCTTACAATATTGCTGGTACTTTGTACACATACATTTCACTTTGCATCAGCTCATGTAAGTCTTTCCAGGTTTTTCTGATAGCATTCTGCTTATCATTTCTTGTAGCACAATAGTATTCCATCACAATCACATACCACAGTTTATTCAGCCATTCCCCAATAGATGGGCATTCCTTCAATTTTTAATTCTTTGCCATCAGAAGAGAGTTGATATAAATACTTTTGTTTATATAGGTCATTTTCCTTTTTGTTTTTTATCTTTCTGGGGATACAGACCTAGTAGTGGTATTGCTAGGTGTCAAAGGGTATGCATGATTTTATAGCCCTTTGGGCATAGTTCAAAATTGCTATAAAGAAAGATTGAATCAGTTCACAACTCCACCAACAGTGCATTAATGCCTCCTTTTACCCACATCCCCTCCAACATTTCACATTTTCCTTTTCTGTACCATTAACCAATCAAATATATATGAAGCAGTTCCTCAGAATTATTTCAATTTGCATTTCTTCAAACAATAGTGAATTATAGCATTTTTTCATGTGGCTATAGATAGCTTTGATTACTTCATCTGAAAACTATTTGTATCTTTTGATCATTTATCAATTGGGGAATGGCTCTTATTCTTATAAATTTGACTCAGTTCACTATACATTTGAGAAATGAGGCCTTTATCAGAGAAATTGCTTCAAAATTTTGTCCCCAGTACTATTGATAACTGTATTTCCCTCCATCCTATCTCCACCCCATTTATTCTATTCTCTCTGTCCTTTCACCCTGTCTCTCCTCAAAAGTGTTTTGCTTCTGACTACCCCTCCCCCAATCTGCCCTCCCTTCTATCACCACCCCTACTTCTCTTGTCCCCTTCCCGTTCTACTTTCCTGCAGAGTACAATAGATTTCTATACCCAATTGAGTGTGTACATTATTCCCTCTTTGAGCCAATTTTGATGAGAGAAAAGTTTACTCACTCCCCCCCTACATTCCCTCCTCTTCTTCTCCACAGAGAAAGCTTTTTCTTGTCTCTTTTATGTGAAAGAATTTACCCCATTCTACCTCTCCCTTTCTGTTTCTCCCAGTGTATTCCTCTTACCCCTTACTTTTATTTTTTTAGACATCATCCTTTCATATTCAACTCACAATTGTACCCTCTGTCTATCTCTTCTCCTTCTAACTATCTTAATAATGAGAAAGATCTTATGAGTTACAAATATCATCTTCCCTTGTAGGAATGTAAACAGTTTAACCTTAAATCCCTTATGATTTCCCTCTTCTGCTTACCTTTTTATGCTTCCTTTGAGTCTTGCATTTGAAAGTCAAATTTTCTATTCAGCTCTGCCCTTTTCATTGAGAATACTTGAAAGTGGGGGGGGGGGGTGGAGCCAAGATGGCAGAGTGAAAGCAGTGACTTGCTTGAGCTCTCCCCCAAACCCCTCCAAATACTATAAAAATGACTCTAAACAAATTCTAAAGCAGCAGAACCCACAAAAAGACAGAGTGAAACAAATTTCCAGCCCAAGACAACCTGGATGGTTGATCAGAAAGGCATATTGCGCCGGGCTGGGAGAGGAGTGCAGTTTGGCGTGGGCACAAAGGCTGCAGCAAACTTGGAGCAGGCCTCAGAGGGCTGAATAGTGGGCAGCCATGGTGGTCTCCAGATTTCTCAACCCATGACCAAAGACAACTTAGAAGGTCGGTAGGAAAAGTCTGTTTCTGCAGTTCTGAGAGAGGATGGTGGGGTTCTAGCTGCATTCTCTGGGGCAGTGGCTGCCTCCCGAGCTTCCAGCCCACTGACTGAGGGGGAATCGAGTGGCTGGTCAGAGGGGGATTGCAGGGATCTCTTTGCCAGTGCTGAGGCAGGAATCTCTTCCTTTGCCCATGCTTGGATCTGGGTCACAGTTCTGAGGGGTGGTCCTGGGACAAGGAGGAGTGCTAGCGTGGTGGAGCTTGCAGTGACTGTGGAGAGGAAACCCTCCTCACAGTTCCAAGACAGAAAAGAGTGCTCATAGACCAGAGCACAGGTCAGGAAAGGAGTAAACACCTCATCCTTGATCATGCCACCTTGGAAGAACTGAAAATTTATAGGTCCCTAGAATTATCTCTGGAAACAGCTGCACAAAAACCCTGAAGCTTGCGACAGTACATTCTCCACACTGGAAACAGACTCCTACCTTAACAAAGTTTATAACTCAAGTAATTGGCTGAGATCATGAGCAAGCAGTGCAAAGAGAGTCAGAATATATTATCTTACTTTGATGACAAAGAAGATCAAAACATACAACCAGAAGAAGACAACAAAGCCAAAGCTCCTACATTCAAAGCCTCCAAGAAAAATATGAATTGGTCCCAGGCCATGGAAGAGCTCAAAAAGGATTTTGAGAAGCAAGTAAGAGAAGGAGAGGAAAAACTGAGAGTGATGCTAAAGGAGACCCCCCCCCAAAATACTGAGGAAAATAACACCTTAAAAAATAGCCTAACCCAAATGGCAAAAGAGGTCCAAAAAGCCAATGAGGAGAAGAATGCCCTAAAAAGCAAAATTAGCCAAATGGAAAAGGAAGTCCAAAAGCTTACTGAAGAAAATACTTCCTTAAAAATTAGAATGGAGAAATTGGAAGCTAGTGACAATTTGAGAAATCAAGGCACTGTAACACTAATCCAAAGGAATGAAAAAATAGAAGATAATGTGAAATATCTCATTGGAAAAACAACTGACCTGGAAAATAGATAAAGGAGAGAGAACTTAAAAATTATTGGACTATCTGAAAGCCATGATCAAAAAAAGAGCCTAGACATCATCTTTCAAGAAATTATCAAGGAAAACTGCTCTGATATTTTAGAACCAGAGGGCAAAATAGAAATTGAAAGAATCCATCAATCACCTCCTTAAAGAGATCCAGGTCAAGGAGAAGATATTGCAAGTAGTCAGAAGGAAACAATTCAAGTATTGTGGAAACACAATCAGGATAACACAAGATTTAGCATCTTCTACATTAAGGGTCTAGAGGACATGGAGTATGATATTTCGGAGGGCAAAGGAGTTAGGACTACAACCTAGAATCACCTACCCAGCAAAACTGAGTATAATCCTTCAGCGCAAAAAATGGTCATTCAATGAAATGGGGGACTTTCAAGCATTCCTGTGGAAAAGACCAGAGCTGAATAGAAAATTTGACCTTCAAGTGAAGACTCAAGTGAAACAGGAAAGAGGTAAACAGGAAAGAGAAATCATAAGAGACTTATTAAGGTTGAACTGTTTACATTCCTGCAGGGAAAGATGATATTTGTAACTCATGAGTCCTTTGTCCTTATTAGGGTAGTGGGAGGGAAAAAATTATATGTATGTATAGATAGATAGAGGGCACAGGGTGATTTGAAGATGAAGGGGTTATAACTGGAAAATAAAATTAAGGGGTGAAAGAGGATTATACTGGGAGAAGGACAAAGGGAGAAGTAGAATGAGGTAAAATATCTCACATGAAACAGACAAGAAAAGGCTTTTACAGTGGAGGGGAAATGGAGGAAGGTGAGAGGGAATGAGTGAATCTTATTCTCAAAGGATTTGGCTTAAGGAAGGAATAACATACACAATGGGGTATGGAAATCTATTTTACCCTACAGGAAAATAAGGGGGGAAGGGGACAAGAGAGCAGGGGGTTGATAGAGGGGAGGGCAGATTGAGGGAGGGGATAATCAAAAGCAAACACTTCTGAGGAGGGACAGGGTCAAAAGAGATAATAGAATAAATGGGTTGTAGGATAGGATGAAGGGAAATATACTTAGTTTTTCACAACAGGACTACTATGGAAGTGTTTTGCATGAGTACACATTTATAACCTGTATCAAGATGCTTGCCTTTTCAATGAGGGTGGGTGGGGAGGGAGGAAGGGAGAAAATTTGTAATCCAAAGTTTTAAAAACACATGTTAAAAATTAAAAAAAAAAATAAAAAAAAAGAATGCTTTGAAGTTCTCTATTTCATTGAATGTCCATTTTTTTCCCCTGAAGGATAACACTCAATTTTGCTGGGTAGGTGATTCTTGGTTGTAATCCTAACTCCTTTTCCCTCTGGAATATCATATTCAAAGCCCACTAATTCTTTAATGTAGAAGCTGCTGAATCTTGTGTTATCTTGATTGTGTTTCCACAATACTTGAATTGTTTCTTTCTGGCTACTTCCAAAATTTTTTCCTTGACCTGGGAGCGCTGGAATTTGGCTACAATATTCCTAGGAGTTTTCATTTTGGGATCTCTTTCAGGAGGTGATCAGTGGATTCTTTCAATTTCTATTTTACCTTCGGGTTCTAGAGTATCTGAGCAGTTTTCCTTAACAATTTCTTGAAAGATGGTATCTTGGCTCTTTTTTTATCATAGCTTTCAGGTAGTCCAATAATTTTTCAATTATCTCTCCTGGATCTGTTTTCCAGGTCAGTTTTTTTTTTTTTTCCAGTGAGATAGTCCACATTGTCTTCTATTTTTTCATTCTTTTCACTGTTTTTTTTTTTTTCTTGAATTCTCATAAAGTCATTAGCTTCCATTTGATCCATTCTAATTTTTAAGGAATTATTTTCTTCAGTGAATTTCTGGACCTCCTTTTCTATTTGGCCAATTCTGCTTTTTAAGGCATTCATTCTTCTACTCAATGGCTTTTATGACCTCTTTTACCATTTGGCTAGTCTGTTTTTTAAAGTGTTATTTTCTTCAGTATTTTTTTGTGTGTCTCCTTTACCAAGCTGTTGAGTCATTTTTCATGATTTTCTTCCATCATTCCATTTCTCTTCCCAATTTTTCCTCTACCTCTCTTACTTGATTTTCAAAATCTTTTTTGCACTTTTCCATGGCCTGAGACCAATTCATATTTTTCTAGGAGGTTTTGGATGTAGGAGCTTTGATGTTGTTATCTTCTGAGTGTGTGTTTTAGTCATCCTCGTCACCATAGTAACTTTCTATGGTCAGAATTTTTTCTGTTGTTTGCTCATTTCCCCACCCCATTTTTGACTTTTAACTCTTTGTTAAAGTAGAGCTCTGCTTTCAGGGTGGGGTGCACACCGTTCCAAGCTTCATGGGTTTTGTACAGCTGTTTTCAGAGATATTTCTAGGGACTTGTAAGTTTTCAGTTCTTCCAAGGTGCTATGATCTAAGGAGAGATGTTTACTACTCTCCTTGCCTGTACTCTGTTCTGTGAGCAACCACAAGCACTCTTTCCTGCTCTGGAATTATGACAAGGTTCCCTCCTTCACTGTGAGCACAAGCTCTGGTGTGCTAGTACTCCTCCTTGCCTTGGGGTTGCCCCCAAGGACTGCAACTGAGATATGAGTACTGGTAAAGTAATAGAGTCCTGCCTCAGTGCTAGCAAAAAGATCCCTGTGATCTCTTTCTGACCAGTTGTTTGACCCACTTATCTTCTGTGAGCTGAAAGCTCTGAAAGCAGCTGCTGCCACTGCTGATTCAGTGGCTCCCAAGGTGGGTTCCTGGTTTGCTGGAGCCTGGCTGTACTGGCCCAGCTTACTTCATTCTCACACTGGTGTGATAGACCTTTCCTTTTAAGGAAAGCTTTTAAGTTGTCTTGGGATGGAAAATTGTTTCATTCTGTCTTTTTGTGGGTTCTTGCTACTCTAGAATTTATATAGAGACATTACTTAAAGGTATTTGGAGGGCTTGGGCGGGGGAGAGTGAGTCCCTGCCTTTACTCCACTATGTTGGCTCCACCTTCAAAAGGCGTATTTCAGGAGTTCACATTTTATGAAACATTTTTGATTTTTCTTATCATCTAAGGGAGATTTTCCCTATATTAAGTTAAAATATGCTTCTCTGTAACTCCTAGAGTTAATTCTCTTCTTGAGCTAAGAATAAAACAAAACAACCCCCCCCCAAAAAAAAAACCCTTTCTTTCATATATGACAGTCTTTCAAATATTTGGAAATAGCTACAGTTCACTTATATCTTCCTTTCTCCAGATAAAAATACTCAACCCCTTCAGCTGTGATAGAGATAATCAAACTTATCATCCTTGTTTCTTTCCTCTGTGAACTTGAATTTATCAGTCTCTCATAAAATATAACACCAAAACCAGAAATGGTTGACAAGTAATTAAGCTCCAAGACGAGTAGATAAGGGAAGGTCCAGGGCCCTCAATAATTTCAAGTTGCCTGCTCTGGGTGACCAAAAAACTAGGGAACTAAAAGAAGTTTTGGAATTGACTACTTAGCTAGTGTCACAAATCTTTGAAAAATCATGGAGAAAAGTAGATTGTCAATAGAACTGGAGATGAGCAAATATTCTCTGATTTTCCTTTTTTAAGAGCAATACAAATTGTAATCCTGTGAGTTTGAATTTAATTCTTGGAAAAGTTATAGTGTCTATTATTAAAGAAATGATTTGTGGGCATTTGAAAAGGAAGTAGAAATGGCTAATG
This sequence comes from Vombatus ursinus, assembly GCF_900497805.2. NCBI lineage: Eukaryota > Metazoa > Chordata > Mammalia > Diprotodontia > Vombatidae > Vombatus > Vombatus ursinus. The sequence continues at coordinate 43,199 of NW_020954608.1, read as the reverse complement.
GTCAGTATAAATTAATCAAAAACATTCCTCTTCAAGTTCTGCTTCTGAATCTCTGGACTTTGTCACAATGCCTCAACTGCCTTCTCACCCTAGAAGTTCTTTAATCCCCTATGGCCTTCTCACCTTACATCATCCTTCCATCCCTATGGCCCTCTTATCCTATTGGCAGTTCCTCTTGGAATCTTCATTTTGAGGAAGGGTCCAGGTCAGTCATCCTCTTTTCCCTTCTATCCTCTGCTTCTGACCCCCTTGACTTGGGCAATGTGCTTCTGAATGGGTACTTTCCTCAACCTCCCTTCCACTTCTCTTTTCATCTCCCTTTTATGTATTAATTCCCTTCATTAGTATGAAATCCCTCAAAAGTAAGGATTGTCTTTGTATTTGTATCTCCAGAGCTTAACGTGGTTCTGGAACATAGTAAGCTCTCAATAGATGCTTGTTGACTTGTCTTGATCAAGATCAGGCCATCAGATTGATCTAATTCCCTTTTTTCTGATTGGATTCACTAGAACAGTAGATCATGGGAATACTGTAGAAATAGTTCAACTAGATTTCAGTCAGTTAGCTTTCTAGCAAAGCCTTTCTTGCTATTCTTATGGATGAAATTGAGAATGCAAATTAGCTAGCAATACAATTAGCATGTAAGCTCCTGGAGAACAGGGATCATTTTCACATTTTACTTGCAAGGCCAGCGCAGTGCAATTCTGCTACAAAATAAATGCTAAAATCATGCTTGTTGATTGGCTGATTGTTGATTGATTTGGAACAGGTTGAAGGACCATAGCCAAAGGCTCAAAGGCAGCTTAGAGAAAGGTTTCTGGTTTCTAGTAGAATGCTGGAGTGATCTTTCTGCAGGTCTATGCCCGGGAATATCTTTAATGATAAACTCTGATGAAAGCAAATGCCAAATTTGCAGATGATAGCAGATATTGGAGGGATAGCTAACACCTTGGATGAAAAAAATAGAGTCCCAAAAAATCTTGATGAAATAGCATAATGGACCAAATTTAATTTAATAAAATTAAAAAGGAATAATACACTTCTAAGCTCATCTTTAAAAGATCAGTTTTATAAGTATGTAGTGATGGAAATATGACTGGACAATAGTAAGTATGAAAAAGATCTGGCATTTTAATGAAGACTCAATTTAAGTCAACACTGACGGACAACTGAAACAGTGAATGCTATGCCAGGTTGTTGGAGACATAGATTGTTTAGAATGAGGAAGGGAATAGCTTGCTACACTTTATCCTGATGAGACTACATCTAAAATGTAGTCAAGTTTAGACATCACATTTTAATAAGAATGTAGATAGCTGGAGTGCTTTCAGAAGAGGGTGTGATTAGAGTATAAGTGTCATATCAGGAAAGAGCTGGTGGCGTTACACTTTGAGAAGAGAAGGTATAATACTGTATTGAAGCATCTTAGAGGTTGACAGGGATTGGAGTTTTTGCTTAGTCCAAAAGGACACAATGAGAAGCAATGCAGGGGGATAAATTTGAGCTTGATGTAAGGAAAATTTCTTAATAGAGTTATTACAATATCATAGATTAAGAGCTGGAAGTGACCTTAGAGACCATCAAGTCCAACAGCTTCATTTTATGGATGAGAAAACTGAAATACAGAGATTAAGTGACTTACCCAAGATCATATGGCTAGTAAATATCTGATGCAGGATTTAAACCCAAGTTTTTCTGACTCTAAATCCAATATTCTATCCACTAAATCATGATGCAACTTTGGCATGAGCTGCGTGTAATTAGATAATATATCCAAAATACATTTTTCTTTAAGTTATTATTTACATAATCAGAGTTAAAAATACTCCATATTATCATGATATTTTACTTACAATATCAATTTAAAATATATGCTTCTAAAATTCACACATAGTTCCTTTTTTTTAATTTAACACAACTTTCAAATGTATACATTTTAAAAAAATTAACATTTCAGTTTCTTTAAATTAATCTTCTTAAAAAATCTTCTCATTAGAGTGTTGGGGGACTAGGCACATAGAATTAGGGATATATTGTCAAATCCATTTGCTTTGTTGTTTGAGTTTTGCTTAAATTACTGGGTTCAAAGGGAGGACTTAATGGGGAGATATATTAGTAAATGATTGTGATGTTAAAAAAGGCATAAATTAAAACTTAATCGGAGAAAGATATAATAAAATGAACCTACCTACAATCATTATTAATTAATCACTGACTTAGTCAATAAACATTTTATATTGACACATTTATATCACTTTATTATTATTTTACATGTTATATGTTATATATATTAATATACTATACCATTTCTTATGTTATATTTTATATTATGGTATATAATATATTGACACATTTTAATCACTGAGTTGAAGGATTCTTTGTGTAGTGCTTTGTAAACCTTAAATCACTAATACATTTTAGCTATTAGAAAAAAACACAAGTATTTAGTAAGCATCTACTATATGCTAGGTATTGTGCTAAGAACTTCACAAACTTTATCTCATTTGATCCTCACAACAACCCTGGAAGGTCTGTGCTATTATTATCAGCCTAATTTTACAATAGAGGAAACTGAGGCAGGCAGTGACTTAGCTGGGGTCATGCAGCTAATAGTATCTGAGGCAAGATTTGAACTCAGATCACTTCCTGACTTAAAGCACAGTATTGTATCCACTGTGCCACTTAGCTGCCTCTATTTTTTTTACTTATTTTATATATATGCATATGTTTATATCATGTATGATGTGTAATATAACATAAGTTATATATTACGTGCAATATATTATATATTACATGCAATATAATGTATGCACACGTACACGTATATGTATGTGTGTACATGTGCATATGAAAAGTACACATACACACAACTTTAAGTTAACTCTTCTAGGTAGGGATGCCTTCCCCCTAATACCTGTGGAGGAAAGATTTTGTAATTCATATTTATTTTCATTTTAAAAAAGGAACTTCTATCACTAAAGCACAGATTATAACCTTTTTGATAAACATCCTTGAGCATTTGTGGATTGGTTTGTTTTTCTCATTAACAATTCTTTAAAATGGATCTAGGGTCCAAGATTTAGATCTGGAATGGATCTCAGAAGCCATTTGCTCTAACTCCCTCATTTTCCAGATGGGGAAGTTGAGTCCCAGAGAACTTAAGCAGTTTGCCCAAGGTCACATAGGCAATCAGAGCTGGATTTAAACCAAGGTCACCTGATTCCAGATGCAGTGTGCTTTCAATTGGGTCATGAGTCAACCTTTCACATTTCATGAGTAAAAACAGCTAGAACAAAAAACAAAGGGACTAGAAGACTAAAGGAGAATGCTGCCAAAGCATAGATTGATGATTAAGGATTGATTTGTGTTCATCCAGAGGGTCCCTTCCTTTTGAGAATCAGCATTTCTAGTGCTGGTAATCTTATTTTAAGAACCTTCTAATCTGCCTGCCCTCTAAAGGCTGACATGGGCGCCAGTTTTCCACTATATGCTGCTCGGGATGTTCTCCTTTAGTAGTGGAGTAAAGACTTCGAAATTTAGATAGCTGTTCTTTGCTGATATTGATGGGTGTCATGTAAGACAATCCAAATCACACATTCTGAAAGAGGAGGAGTGGTCAGTGAGCCTGCATAAGTCCAAAAGTCGTGGTTATCAGGAAGGAGACCAGCTGGATTGAAGTGTGTACAGGCAGCAGACATATTTCTTTTTTTAATGGAACCTAATGCATCTATGACTTTCTGTAGCTCAGGGTGAGCGCTTCCCAGCGTCAAGAAAACACCCACCACAGCTAGTCCATCGGGATGGTGCATTGCATCGCAGAATGTCTTGTATTTTGTATTCCATTGAACCAAGTGGAGCTCAGCTGAATACTTCAGTTCATCAACACTGTGCTCAGAGCCTTGATCATCCCTGGAACCCCAGTGAAAACTGAAGTGAGCCAACCTGTATTGCTCAGTGAGAGGTCCTCCGCTTAGCACCGATTTGTCAGTAGAATCATCGAACTCTACATTGAAAGAGTAACCTTTGTTGACAATCCCTCGAGTTGTTGAGGGATCGTAGTTAAAATTCAGAGGCTTCAGGGAACTGTCAAACTTGGTATTCCAGAGCTGAATATCAATAGGGGACTGGTGCCTTCCATTGGCAATAGGAAAAAGCTTGTGCCAGGTATTTGGTCCGTTGTCCTTGCCATACCCCCAAAGAAGAGGCCTTTGCAACATCGTTTGGAAAGCTTTCGGGATCACTAGTTGTTGATTGGGCTGCACTTCTAAACGTGTTCCAATAGCGCTCTCTCTCTCTCTCTCTCTCTCTCTCTCTCTCTCTCTCTCTCTTTCTTTCCTGTCACCTCCAATTCTCAGTGAAGCCCTTGGGGGAGCAGCAAGAGAAGGCTGAAAGCAGAGGAGACTGATTAGACTTGGGAAACCCAAGTCTAGACTTGGGAAAGTGCCAAGGGAGGAGCGGAGGAGGTTGGATACTGAGAGATAACTGGATAGCGATTTCCTAGAGCTGAGCGAGTCAGGACTGGAGGTGAAGGGAGACAAAATAGTTTTCCCTGGACAATCTCTTGCCGCTTGGTCTGGATCAACTTCCTTCTTTGGCCTTCCTCAGTTTAATAGAGTTCTGGACTTCCCTGCGCAGAGCAGCTACATTGCCAGGCTATGAGTAGAAAGAGCAGCGACCAACTCCTCCCCCTTCTTTTAGCATTTCTAAGCCTGGGCAGGTGGCTGATAACAGTGCCTATGTGCGCCAGCCACATCACACTCTCTCCAATAGAGCCAGCAGCACTGGGTATCGCTGGGGCCGGTACACCTTGTGCCTTATTGCTCCCTTCAGGCCCTATTGTGACTGCATCGTGGGCTACCACCCTACTCGCTGAAGGCGGAAGAGAAGATTGGTCAGGCCAACGCTGAGCTGCCACAGTGTTAAGGTTGTCATAGAGGCAATTATCCAACTGCTTGGACCTGAGCTCCTTTCATCAAATACAGAGGTGCTTAACATGGAGTATTATGAAACTTAAAAAAGATTAAGAAATAATTTGATGTAACCTGTGGTTCAAAGTTCATTTGTGTAACTATTGGTGGAGATTGATTATTCAATGCTACATGCTGGGGTGAAGAGCTTTAAGTGATCTATCACCAATAAGGAGAGTCTTATGTAAATAAACTTTGAAACACGTGTTCCATTGATAATTATATTTCAATGTAATTGGTTTCCTTATTATAATCCTGTTTTTCACATTTTTTTTTTTTGTATTTAAACCACTATTCTGGGCAGGAGTCTCTAGGCTTCACCAAACTGACAAGGAGTTCATGCTACAAAAAAATCTCAAGAACTCCTTATCTAATAAATTCTGAAATCCTGTGATTCTGTGGTTAAGTGGAAGACAAACATCAAATTTAAGGAAAAAATGAAGCCAGGAGGGACAACAGATCTGAAGAAAAAAATCAGGACCCAAGAAGTTCTCAACTAGCTAATCTACAGAAGAAAATAATGTGATATTTACTTCAGTATTTTGAAAGGTCCTTGATTTCTTTAGTGAGGAGTAAAGCTGCCAATATAGTCCACAATGACCCATCTACATCTTTGTAAGTGGTTTTACCTAGTCATGCCCCCCTGCCCCAGATTCATTGCTTTCTGACTGACTTTCTGGTAATAAATTTTTTCTGAATACACTGCTATTCAGACTATAGACACAGAATACCACGACCTGGTCTGTACTTCAAACTTTTTCAGCATTGCCTTTTAAAGCTTGTGTTCTGCTGCCTTAGCTTTCAAGAACCCAGGGTCATCTCTAGGACATAATGCAGCATCAGAACAAGACTTTAGTTAGGAAGATAGTCTTTAATAGCACTAAATATAAAGCCCAGAGCTTTGCTTAAAAAATCAATTTAGCAAATGCATGATATGGCAAAATATTAGTTTACAAAATGGAGAGGTGATGTTCACTCTCTTGAAATACTTGAAGGATTGTGGTATGGAAGAGGAATTAGACTTAATTCTTTACCTCAGTGTTCATAGTAGGACTAAGGAATAGAAGATATAAGCAGTATAAAATTGGAGAGTAAAAAATCTTTCTAATAATTGGAACTACATAAAAAAAATCAATAAATTGCTTTTGGAAGTGGTGGTAAGTTCTCCATCAATGAAAGTCTTCCAGCAGAGGAAGGATGATCACTTTTAAGGATGTTTTTGAGGGGATTCCTATTCAGGCACAAACTGGACTAGATGACTTTGGGGATCACTTCCAATGCAGCTGTTCTATGATTATAATTGACTACAAATTTAATATGAGTTAGCAGAGTGATATAACTCCAAACACTGGTATTATGATCTTAGCTTGCATCAATAGAAGGTTAAAGTCCAAGTTAAAAAGAATAACAATTCCTCTATGGTCTGATAGTACATATGTGGTAGATTATAATCAGGATTCATCAAGAAATTGAGTAAGCTTATCATTTATTATTTTATACAAGTCACTAATAAAAATATTAAACAGAATAGGGCCAAAGTCAAAGGCCTGGGAAACTCTGATACAGTCTGTCTTCCAAGTAACATAGAGGCAGCTATCAATTTTTGGGTCTAGTTGGTCATCTAGTTCTGTTGTTGTTGTTGCATTGTTTGTGACTGATTCTTCATGACCCCATTTGGGGTTTTCTTGGCAGAGGTACTGGAGTGGCTTGTCATTTTCTTCTCCAGTTCATTTTATAGATGAGGAAACTGAGGCAAATGGGATAAATGACTTGCCAAGGATCACACTATGGTATAGTGGATAGAGTGCTGGATTTCTGTAATAAGAAAGCCTGGGTTCAAACCCTGTCTCTCATATTTATTTAGTAGCTGTATGATGATGGGTAAAATACAACCTTTTAAAGCATCAGTTACTTCATCTGCAAAATGTAAATATTAATATTTCCTTCACAGAGTTGTTAGGCTCAAATAAGATAATCTAAAGTTTTTTTCAAAGTTTGCAAAGTGTTTTGCAAACTGTGAATGTCACTTATGATTATTATCCTAGGACTCAGTTTAGGATAATGGAGGTATCAGGGATAGATGATAATGAGAACTAAGGCATGACCATTCATCCTTATTCAAGATGTAGAGTGAGATGTACATTTTTGGACACATCCAAAAGAGAACAGGGAGTGGTAGCAAAGGAAGTGGAGTGGAGACGATCATGTTCATTTTGGCAGACTGCAGCTCTGATTGAAGTGAGAGTCAGGAAGGAGAAAGTACCATTTGACTTGGGTCCTCATCCTCCAAGAGCCTGAGATAATGTAATGCATTTGTGTCAGGGGCAGCATTAGTCAATTGCATTTCCCCTAAACTCCAGAAAGTTGATGATAGAGATGTAGGCTGAGGAGATGAAGCATGACTTGGCTTCTGGTCAGATTTGATCCTAGTTCTGAACTTGTAAGTGAATACCTGGTTCTAGATAAGGTCCTGGAAGGAAAGTGCCTGGCATATTGTAGGGTCTTGATAAGTGCTTGTTTCTTCCCCCTTTCCTCCTTTCCCTTCTGAAATTATTTTGTTGTTATTGTTGTTTACTTATCTCAATGGTCAATAAACAATAGTCAATAAACATTTACTATGTGCCTACTATGTGCCAGGCATTCTGCTAAGCACTGTGGATAAAAATCAAAAAGGAAAAACAGGACCTTACAATCTATTGGGGGAAAGCCACATACAGATCTGAAAGGGTTGGGGTGGGGGCATGGTGGAGAAGTCAGAGATGTCCCAAACTAGTGCAACCAAGTGAGAAATGAGATCTGAGCTCCCTTCTTAAATGGACCTTTTGAAGTTCATGGCTCTGTTCTTCAATCAGAGGATCAGAGGGTAGCAATAAGGTGGGGGAACCATGGCTGATGGGAACTTGTAGGATGATTATGTGCCAGGCACTGTTCTAAGTGCTTTTACAAATGTTATCTCATTTGATCCTCACAACTACCTTACAAAGTGGGTACTATTATTATCCCCATTTTACAGCTGAGGAAACTGAGGCAAACAGGTAAAGTGATTTGCCCAGGGTCACACAGCTTGTAAGTGTCCAAAGCTGGATTTGAACTCGGGTCTTCCTAACTCCATGCCTGGTGTTTTATTCACTCCTCTGCCAGCTGTCTCCAAAAGAATATAAATGATTGTTCCAAATCACTAATTGTAATAGAAATGAGAGTTAAGAATTCAATGGAGTGCAAACAAGGCTAGACTGGGAGTCAGAGAACCCAGGTTTGAATCTTGAGTCTCATTTATTATCTGTACAACTTTGGGAATGTCACTTTTCAGTTTCTCATCTGTGAAATGAGGGAGTTGAATTAGATGGCCTCCAATGTCCCTTTTAGCTAGATATCTATGATCTGAATCAGTTTAAGGTCTTCAGCTCATACATAGGATCTTGGCAAAGATGGAAATAATTGGAAGGACTACAGAAAGATAAGGACACGTACACTGTTGATGGAACTGTCAAATAGCTCAACCATTTGATTGAAATGCAATCTGGAATTAGGCTTTTTGAAAAGTGACAAAAATCATGACTAATGTGAAAATATATTTAATAAGAATGTATATGTAGAGCCTATATCTGATTGCGTGCCATCTTTCGGAGGGAGGCAGAAAAGGAGGAGGAGAAAATCTAAAACTCAAAAGCTTATGGAAGTGATTGTTGAAAACTAAAAATTAATTAATTAATTAATTAAGAAAAAAGAAAAGTGACAAAAATGCCTTTAAGCTTTAACACTCCCCCCACCCCCCGATCACATGGCTAGATATGTATTTTGAGGAAGTTGATAATATATAGTAGTAAAAAATTAGAACATACTGGATGTCCATCAATTAGGGAATGGTTAAATGAATTTTGATTCTTGATAAAATACTACTATGTTGAGTGTAATAATGAAAATGAAGAATTCAGAAAAGCATGAAAAAAGTTATATGAACTGGTCCAGAATGAAGAAAAAACCAGCAAAAGAATATATTTGATGTGAAAACTGCAATGCTGCCCCCTTTTTAAATGATATTTTTAATAATATGATGTTATTTATTGTTTTATTTTCTACTGAACAGTTAAATGGAAAGAACAAAAAATAGAAAAAAAATTATAATGACTAAGAATTTTGTTCCTAGAAAAGAACTGAACAATGAACTTCCTTTTCTCCTTTGCAGAACTGGGGGATTAGGGATATGGAATATTGCATATATAGTCAGCTTCAGTTGATGTGTAAATTCATTTTGCTAAACTGTTTTTTTCCTCAATTTCTTTTTAAAATTATTTATTATGCAAAATGACTCACTTGGTAGAGAAGGGGAAGAAATATATTTAGAAATGGAGGTGATTTATAACAAAAGGTATCAGTAAAATATTAATTAAAAAGAAGATAAATAACAATTTGGAGCCTATTGTAATATAGTACAAGTGAAAGGTGATGAAGACTCGAACTGGTGTAATTAAAGTGGTAGAGGAAAGGTTGGGATAGTTAAATAGATGAAAGAGACACTGAAGGGATAGAACATAATTTGGCAACTGATTAAATGTGGCTAATGAGAAAGCAGAAAGGACTGAACATGCCTCAAAGATTTTGAATCTAGTTAACTGGGGAAAGGTGTCATCATTAAGGGAAATAAGGAAATTGGAGAAGAATGGCAGGTTTGATACTGAAGACAAAGAGCTAACTTTGGGGCATCAAGATTGAAGTTCTCTGGACGTTCAGATGGGGAAGTCTGGCAACAATGACCTCAGGGGGGACGTTAGGGATAGATATTTGGGAGAATACAGAGGTCATCATTGAAGCTATGTAGGGTAACAATAACAGCAAGACAAAGAACGTGGGAAAGGAAGGGAAGAAAAGGGGATGGGGAAGGAACTGGGGAAAGGAAAAAGGGAAAGGAAAGGAATATATGGAAGGGAAGGGAAAGGAAGACAAGGTAAGAAGACTCATGTATAGAAGATCCATGGAGCAGATCTATGATTGATGGAGTGGCAGGAACATAAGGAACTAGTGAAGAAAACCAAGAAAAGATGAGAGAGCTAGGACTGCCATGACAGTGCAGTTACAGAAAAATCACAATTCCAGAAAGTATCAAAAAGGTAGTAAAGATATAGGAAGATGTAGACTAAGTAAAAGTCACTATATTTTTTGATAAAGAGTTCATTAATGATGTTGGAGAAAATCATTTCAGAGGATAACATTGTAAAGATTTTTGTTTTTTGAATAGAAGAGATCTGAGCAAGTGTGTAGAACTAAGAAAGATATTCTTGTTAGAAAGAGTGAATATGTATGAGATTACTAGATGCACTATTCTGGGGTAATAGTAGAAGATAGGATCTAGGATATAGATCTTGGCAAGAAGAGTAACCATCTTATCCTCTTCTACTAATAGGAAATAAGGCAGGATGGAAAAGTACAGTGATCATTTTAAAGGAATATAAAAAGGGAAAATTGAAGAATATTTTGTTGAATGGCCCAGATTTTTCTCATTAAAGTAGGAAGTGAGGTCATCTACTGATAGAGGAAGGAGGCTTTCGGATCTTGAAGAGAAAATAGAAGTTTTGAAAGTTTCATTTTGTGGGATATGTGATTGGGAGTCTATAAATGATTCAGAAAAGAATTACTGTGCACCAGTGAGGGCTCAGTAGAGCTTAGAGTAAATCAATTTGTAATAGAACCACTCAGCATGGCTTCATGATTTCCATTTGTAAGCAGAAATGGAGAAGATGGATGGTTATAAGTATACAAGGTTCAGTCCTGTATACAGGGGTGAGTTAGTAGGACAGGAGTAGTAGAAGGTCAAGGAGGACATAGGATTCCAATGAGGAAGAGAATTCATGTATTGACATAGCTGACTTTTGGATCAAGATTGGCTAGGAAGGGAACTGAGGCCAGAACAGGAGAGATGAATTGATTTAAAAAGGATACACTGAGAGCAGATAATAATTTGGGAAGAGCAAGGGAAGTGAAAGAAATTAGAAGGACAAATGGTAATAATCAGAAAAGAATTTTAGAGTTTAAAATCTTGAAGCCTGAGTAGTTTTAAGATGATGCACTTCGTGCTATTTGAAATTAATTTGATAACTTTATATGTATTTTGTACTTATTTAACAGTATAAGTGTTATGGCCTCCCAATGGCATAGATATTCCCAGAGTGTGTGGACAATTTTGTTTTTCTCTTTGTGTCCCCATTATCTAGCACAATGCTGAGTTGAATTGATGTTCACCATAATTAGGGAACCAAGACAGCTGAGTTGTGGGAGTAGGAAGGAAGCAGTTGTTGATAATTGGTTTAATGAAGTAAACTATTTCTCTTATATGATTAGGTTACTTGTAGGCAATAGATGAACTCAGAAGGGTTTAGAGCTTCTGAAGTGGTGTCCATCAAAGGGTAGAATGTGATGACAGTTTTTATAGCAAGGAAAGCAAAAAGGCCAGGCAAGATTTCTGCATTGGAGATTAGTGAATCTAAATGGTGTCCAGCATTCTTGGTTGGTTTTCCTGGATTATGCAGCCTTTGAGAAAGTGTTATCTGCTAGGAAGCTCTGCAATCTGCTTGAGGACTAAAAACACAAAGGAGTTTGAGTGACTATAACCCTGTGTCAAAAGGTCATTGATAATTGCATTCTTGACAATACTTTCTGAGACTTTCACTATTTTCTTAGGCAGGATTACACCTGAACAAACACTGGCAGTGGTGGTTACAGATGTAATTAGGGCAGGCATGGTGTGGGCAGGGCTTAGATATCAAGTCAAGACATCATATTTTGGGACAAAAGACTCCGTGGGTATTGTAGCCTTAGACTTGGTTCATTGGGAAGGTCAGTGAGAGATATACCTTGATAGAGTTAGGTTGCCTTTGGAAAGGCTTTGGCTAGGGTAGGACCAGGCTACTCTTGGGGAGGAGAAGCCCATTATCTTGGGAGTCTGGCTAGCACTCCTATGGCACAGTCTATATCTCCTGGCACTCTCAAACTTAGGAAGGGGAAGAATGGAAAGAAATGGCAGGTTGGTGAGCAGGCAAAGTAGTGATTTGACTGTCTTTAGACCCCAGTTTCTGACAAGAATCTTGGTGCAGAGGCTAGATAGGTCAGAAGGGGTCAGGCCAGTTCATGAGGACAAAAAGTCATGGTTTGGGGTACGGGTGGAAGAAAGATGCCAGGATGCCCTGGGGCAAATCCTTACCAAAATTACTGTTCCAAATCAATTAATAGTGCCTAGAGTCAGAAAAAACTGAGTTCAAATCTGGCTTCAGATATTTACTAGTTGTGTGACCCTAAGCAAATTACTTAACCCTGTTTGCCTCAGTTTCATCATCTGTAAAATGAGCTGGAAAAGGAAACGGCAAACCACTCCAGTATCTTTGTCAAGAAAATCACAGATGAGGTCATGAAGAGTCATATATGACAACCAACTGAACAACAAGTGTCAGACATGGGTTACAAAGAAAGGTAAAAACCACAGTCCCTATTCTAGAGGAGCTCATATTCTAATGGTAGCCACATGTAAATAAGTAGGTATGTACAATATACATTCAGAGTAGCTGGGTGATAATCTCAGAGGGGAAGGCACTGGCAGCTGGGCGGCCATGACAAACCTCCTGCTAAGGTGGCATTTGTACTGAGTCTTGGAAAAGCATACAAGGTGAAGGTAAGCAGAGAGAGCTTTCAGGAGCCGAGGGGACAGCCAATACAAAGACATAGGGTCAGGAGGTGAAAAGTCACATTTGCAGAACAGCAAATAGGCCTGTGTATTTGGATCCACACTAGAGAGCAGCTTAAAGAGAACAGAAATGGAAGTCATGGGAGTTGAGTTCAAGAAATCTTTTTGGTCCCAGAGACTTGAACTCATAGAAGAAATGAGCCGTCTTTATACCTGGGGATAGTACCACCCCCTTGGGGGTAGAGGGGTTGGAGAACAGAGAAATCAAACTCTTTAGGTCACTACAGAGGAAGCCACTGTGGTGAATAGGTGAGGTAGCTTCCTATTTTAAGGGATTGTTAGGTGTTGTTTGTAAGCTGACAACTCTGTTGTTTTTGGCTGTTGAAGTACTGAGAATATGGTCAGTTCTTGGTTCAGTTGTTTTTCAGTCAGGTCCAACTCTTCATGACCCCATTTGGGGTTTTCCTGGCAAAGATACTGGAGTGGTTTGCTGTTTCCTTCTCCAGCTCATTTTACAGATGACAAACTAGAGCAGACAGGGTTAAATGATTTGTTGAGGGTCATACAGCTAATAAGTATCTGAGGCCAGATTTGAGCTCATGAAGAGGAGTCTTCCTGACTCTAGGCCCTACATTCTATCCACTGCTCCACCTAACTGCCTGAGAATACTCTCTTCACCCTTTAAATTCAACACCTAGGGCAAAGCATTAATAACTCCACCTTAGTTACTTTTGCACTGTTAGTAAACTTGTAAATAGCTTTTATTGAACTCATTTATAGCAACGAAGTATTCTTTGACTGTGTTCTCTCTCTGACCAAGTCTTTCTCTATGTTGGGTTTCAGTCATCTCTTAACCATGTTTTATCCTTTCTAGTTTGGAAAGTCTAGGCTACACAAATGTTCAATGTTTTCTTCATTGGCTATAATGATCTCTAAAATGATGATGTCACTTTTGAGATTTTTATAGCTTCCCATTATCAGTAAGTTGTTCCTCACTGTTAAGAATTAAGCCTTGATTAGTCATCCCCCAATAGATAAACGGCCAAAGGATATGAACAGTTAGTTTTCAAAGAAAGAAATCTAAGCTATCAATAACTATTTGAAAAAGACTTCAACTCATTAATAATGAGAGATGAAAATTAGAGCAACTCTGAGGTTCCACTTCACACCTCTTGGATTACAAAGATGACCAGAAGATGAAAATAAAAATGTTAGAAGGACTGTGGGAAAATAGGTACATGACTGTACTGTTGGTGGAGCTATGAATTGGTCGAGACATTCTGGAGAGCAATTTGGAACTATTCCCCAAATATTATTAAACTATATACACTTTGACTCAGTGATAGGACCATTTAGTCTATACTCCAGAAAGATTAAAAAGAAAGTACAAACATTACAAAAATAATTATAGCAGGTCTTTTTTATATCAAAGAATTGGAAAGTAAGGGGATGTCAATCACTTGGGGAAATGAATGAATAAATGGTTATATAGAGATGTTATGGAATGTCATTGTGTCATAAGAAATGATGAAAGAGGGGCAGCTAGGTTGCCCAGTGGATAGAGCACCAGCCTTGGAGTCATGAGGACCTGAGTTCAAATCCGGCCTCAGACACATAATACTTCCTAGTTGTGTGACTCTGGGCAAGTCACTTACCCCCAGTTGCCTCACTGAAAAAAAAAAAAAAAGAAAGAAAGAAAGGAAAAGAAACAATGAAAGTGACAGTTTCAGAGAAACCTGAGAAGATATATGAACTGATGCAGAGTGAAGTGAGAAGAACTAGGAGACCAATTTGTATAAAAACTACATTTGAAAAACAAAAGCTATGAAAGACTTAAGACCTCTGATCAATGCAATGACCAAAGGTTATTTCAGCAAACTAAAATGAAGCATGCTATATCCCTCCTGATAAGAGAAGTGATCAATTCAAAATGCAGAATAAAGGCATATATATTCAGAAGCTGCCAAATATTGGAATTTATTTTGCTTGACTATGCATACTTGTTATAAGGGTTTTACTTTTCTTTTGTCCAATTGGGGACAAGGTAGGAAAAAAGGGGCCTGAGAGGTAGGATTATCAAAGGGAAAAAAAAAGAAAAAGAGAAGTTCATTGAAGAATTTTTTTAAATGCACAGAGGACAACATAAGACCAGAAGGAAATACAGATAAACAGGGCAGTTTTGAAAGTTATAAATTGAAATTATCATATATTTAAAAAGAAAAATAACTGTATGTAATAGAAATTTGTAGTTTTGTTTTTCTTATCTGTGTTTATAGAAATGCTTTATATTTAATAAATTTAGAATAAAAAATGAAATCTAAAAAATTGAGTTATGATTAGCTCCAAAAAGAATTCTTATACTAGACTCTATGACTGGTTCAGGCGAGAGCTGGGGCTGAGCAGGCAGTGTCTATGATAAGGTTTGAAATCTCTGTTGTGTGAACAGGAAAAGAAAAGTAAAGTGGGAAATCTAGTACAGAGGGAAGATAGGAAGATTGTACCATATGCCAGTACCAACATGTTAGACATAATAACTAGTTAGAAAGAGCTAAATCTTCATCCTGAAGATCTGAAATAGTAACCTGGTAAAGGAAAGTGAAAGCTTCATACCAGAAGTCAGATCCTTAAGGACGAGGTAGACCAATGCAGAGAATTAATTTGTGGTTCTTCAAGACTGCCTGGCCAGTGTGAGGCACATGCTTGGTTGTATTCCAGCCTTATGCTTCCAAATTGTTCAAAGTCCCTTCATCTGGGAAACTCCATGGGCTATCAGCATCTTCTTTAGAATTCATGAAATTTATTAACTGGTGAATTTGCTCACACTCTGGCCAGTTGGAACACTCTCCAAGTCACTTTGCCTTTCATTAATGTTCATGGAATTTATAGGGCAGCAGACAGTTAATCTTATTTTTCCTAACTTTTGTTAAATGATGTAGACAGGCAAATAATACATTTTTCAGATGCTCTGATTTTATAGAATGAAACTATGATAAGTTAGATATGTATTATATAAAACATGTACGTATGTATGTGTGTATATGTATGCATACATAATACATATATACATGCATGCATGCATACATATATACATACATGCATACATATATATATATATATATATATATTTGTTGTTCAGTCATTTTCAGTTGTGTCTGTCTCTTTGTGACTCTATTTGGGTTTTCTTGGTAAAGGTACTGTACTGGTTTGCCCTTTCCTTCTCCAGCTCATTTCACAGATGAGGAAACTGAGGTAAACAAGATTAAGTGACTTGCCCAAAGTCACGTAGCTAGTAAATGTCTGAGGCCAGATTTGAACTCCAGGAAGATGAGACTTACTGATTCCCGGCCTAGCACTGTATCCACTGCACCACTAGCTGATTACACACGCGAGTTTTCGCACGGGCATGCGCACACACGTGCAAACACACACACGCACTCCCATACATACGCACATACACTCCCACACCCGTGCACACATCTAGGCACACAGATATACATTATATATATATATATATATGTGTGTGTGTGTGTGTGTGTGTGTGTGTGTGTGTATACGTATACATATATGTGCATCAGGAAACTACCATCTATATCATCAATAGAGGTAGGTGATCAGTAGTGGACTTCACATCAGCATCATTTCTGTTTTTCTCTCCTTTTATCCTTACTCGAATGTACCTCCATAGGTTTCTATCTGCATGTTTCAGGTATATGGAGTGTTCAGGGGGGACTCGGGCCTCTGGTGTGAAGGCTCGCTAAACCCTTTCTAGGGTTGCTCATCCACTGCCTCAGGGCTGCTCACCCACCTGGCACTCAGCTCTCACTTGTGGCCCCAAGAAGCTGTACCATGTGCAAAAGCCACACAGTAAAACTGTCTCAGCAGACGGGCTGCTAAACCATATTGAGGGTGACCAACAGGCCTCAAATCCATTGGTGAATCCCCAAGCATGTGAAGACCTCCTCCAGCAGAATGAGCTGATGAGACCAATTTGTGGCAACGGCCCTGAAGGCAGCTGAAGCAGACGCTGTGGAGCGCTTAGTGCTTGGTCAGGCATGGAAGATGCCAAGGTCATCCACTGCATCCAGAGACATTGCTGGTGTGCCTGACTTCTATCTTGTCACTGGACTTCAATGACTCTGGAAGAGAGAATGAGGCCGACTATTTTGGGCAACTCTACCTCACTTAAATCCAATTCACACCCAAGTCAAGATATCACCCTGTGACGTCACTGGTCCTCTTCGAAAATAAAGGACAAACAATAATAGGCATGTTTATGAACTTCCATGCAGGTGCATATTTTCTTGAGACGGAATGCTACTTTGTTGCTCCCTACGTGAGAAAAGAGTTTTGTTTTGTTTTTGTGGGGATTTTTGAAAAGAGTATACTTTATGTTCATCATAAGTCCCATAACACCAAATAACTGTGATAGTAGAGTAGTTCAGTGGGTAGAGTGCTCAATGTGGACCTGGAATCAGGAAGACCCGAGTTCAGATCCCGCCTCAGACACTAATTATGTGACCCTGAGCAAATCATTTAACTTCTCTCAACCTTAATTTCCTCATCTATAAAATGGGGGAAGGAGAATAATAGCACCTACCTCCCATGATTGTTGTGAGAGAAAAAAGGAAACAATATTTGTAAAGCATTTTGCAAACCTTAAAGTGCTATATAAATGTTAGTTGTTATCATGTATAGAGTCATGTATACCTCTTTGTGTTAAGTACTTGGTTTGTTGTCCATCATCTATGAAACGAGAGGTAGCTATGGCTTAGTGAATGTAGAGATGGCCTTGGAGTGAGACCTAGGTTCAAGTACTATCTCTCATATATTGGCTGTGTGACCCTGGACAAGTTACTTCACCTCTCAATGCCCCCAGGTGATACTTTAAGACTGTGAGTTCTAGAACAGTTTTAGATCTGTATCAGTGAAGGGAGTTTCATCACCTAGTTTCCTAAATTCCTTACATGGATGAAATCTAAGACCTGATCTTTCTCCCCAACTTCCCCTTCCCTCAACCTACCCTATGTATTGCTCCTAAACCTTTTCCCATTTATTCTGTCCTATGGATCACTGAGCATCTCCTTCAATATTATTCTTTCTACATTCCTTTCTGCATTTCATTTCTACATTCTATGGTCCTCCATAGTACCTGGGCTTACGGTTTTATTTGGCAATCTTCTCCAAACTCCATACAGATTTTCAATTTAAAGCATTCTTTATCAAAAGTAGGTAATAAAATGGAAAGAAGCTTGAATCTACAGTCAGAAGATATAGTTCAAATCTGACATTTACTAGATCTGAGAAAAGGGATAGTTCATTCTAACTTCAGTTTCCTCATCTGGAAAATGTGGATTAAGAATTTACTATTACACTATTTATTATAAGGGAAACACTTCAGAAAACTTAAAATGTTATGTAAATTTGAGCTATTCTTTTTATCAGAAAGATCCTGTTTCTAATCCTTATGAGATGGACTCCATTCCTAGCCAGGAGTTGAACATTTTGCCATCATATGTCATGGTTAAGAAAAATGAATTGTGTTCTTAAAATTACATCTCTGATAACCAATTAAAACATATCATTGGACTATAATGGAGAAGTTAAACAAATGGAAAACAGGATAAGAAACCCACTGGGCCTCAAGAAGAAATCTCAAGAAGCTATCATTCTTGTTGTTCAGATCTGTCCAGGACCAGCATAAATGTCATCTCCTTAATGAAGTTTCCCTTGATTCATTGCCCTCAACAAGAAGTGAACTCATTTTTCTAAACCCACGCTTAGCAACTTCTTGTTGCTTCTTTTGTATTTGCATTTATGTTACCCTCTTTTAGATTGTAAGTTGTTGTTGTTCCTCCTTCATTCTAGAAGAGGACCAATGACATCAGGAGGATGAGGTCTTGACTTGCAAGTGAATTGGATTTAAGTGAGGCAGAGTAGTACAAAGTCATCAGCCTCACTGTCTCCTCTAGAGTTATTTAAGTCCAATGGCAAGGCATAGGTCAGGATGGCTGGAGATGGTTCCAGATGCAGTGGGAGGCCAAGGGCCTTGGCGTTTTTAAACTAAACTCTTTCCCAGGTCTCAGTTTATCTGAGGCAACATCCATTCAGTGATTTAAGGCTAGGTAAGTATTGAGGCAAAAGATTGTAAGCATCTGGAGTGCAGGGACCCTGTTGCATTTTTATTTTTATCTTCTAGTACCTTGAATATGGTAGGCAATCAAAGTTTATTTAATTTAATTGATAAATACATCCTACTATCTCCAGGAATATATATCTAATGAGGCACTTGGGTAAGGGGAAAAGATTGAATCAGAAAACTTTCTTCATGCAACAGAGAATAGAGTCCCCTTGTTGACTGGGCACCTTGGTCTTTGGAGTGAAACAAGCAAAAATAATTGAGAGTAAGGGAGAGGAGGAGGAGGAAAAAACACAAAGGGAGAGGAGCAGAACAAGATTGAAGTAGCATAGCAGAAATGTAGTTGGAATTAAGGCTGCTAGAAATATTAGGACTCTTCTATTTTAACTGGTCGCATTTTCAATTCATTTGAATCTATTTCATCATTATAAATATCCACAACTATTTAAACATTTTAATTTTATTTTTTATGCCCAGTAATACCTGGTCTCAAGTTCTGCCTCTGACACATATTAGCCGTATGACTCTGGAAAAGTAACATCACTTCTTAGGGCTCTGGGCAACTCGATAAGACTTTAAGTTGTGGAGAAGGTACCCATCAGAATTGATAGAAGGAGTTTCCTCAATACAAATGAAACCAAAGATCTTGTCCCTGTCACTGTGCCTAAATGGTCATAAACCTAATTACTAAAAGTAAGAATGGGGAGACACTGACTGCTGTCTTATCTCACTCCTTTTGCTATAAGTTGTTTCCTATCAGTGAATTCTTATTTGATCAGTGGTTTTGGGGAACCCTTTCTTGGTATGAATGCAAAATTCATTAGTACCTTTACCTTTCCTATTCATCAGATGACTTTCTGTTCTCCAGAACAACCCCTAACTGCTATAGCTTTTCTCATGAAACTTATTACCAAAATTTTTAATCATTTTCCTTGCTTAATGTTGGCATTCTTCTCCAATTGCCTGCTTAATTTTAGGCTTTTCAGACTAGGAAAACTACTCTAATAAAGAACTCATCAGTGTTGACGATAATGATAACAAATTCTTGTAATCCCTCAACTCCTGTTTATACAAGGCAGAGTTGTGCTTTCTTTAGCAGCCCTACAAGGTTGATTCATATTTAGCTCATGATCCGCTATGGCTCCCAGATGTGTTCTGTCACACCACACGCACAAAGTCAATATTTTTTCATCTTGCATTTCTTGAGTTTGTTTTTCCACTGTAAGCAAATTTTTCCATATGATCACATTCCTGAGTAAATGTGAACTATATACAAAAATAACTCTAAAGTATATGTTATAGCTTAAAAAATCTGAGTGTCATTTAAGTTCCAAAGCCAGAAGATCAATTAGCAGA
Organism: Vombatus ursinus; assembly: GCF_900497805.2. Taxonomy (NCBI): domain Eukaryota; kingdom Metazoa; phylum Chordata; class Mammalia; order Diprotodontia; family Vombatidae; genus Vombatus; species Vombatus ursinus. The sequence goes on along the minus strand of NW_020954608.1, from coordinate 23,068 downwards.
TTGATGTGTAAGGATTCTGTATATACTTCCATTATGAAAGAGTCGTTTGTTAAGTTAAAGCCCCTTGTCTTTCTTACAGGTATCACTGAATGAAAATATTGGCTGAAGTTATCTTAGATGTGAAATGTAAACTGTGAAATCCGAATATGTTTAATTCAATCTTGGGATCTAATAACTTTAATGAAGAATGGATACCTCACTTAAAATGAGTCAAAAGAATTATATTCCACAATAGAAGCATAGCTAGAAGACCAATTCTATATTTGCTAATTGTTGTTATTTACCATGGACATTCACTGTTGTTTGGCAGTTAGCCATGCCATAGATATTGAAGACAAAAACAGAAATAATCTTCAAATACTTTTGTTAACCTTGTTTCCTGCAGTTTACATTATATGCAATTTTATGAGGTGATTAGAACATATTGTAATAAATCCAATGATTTGGAATCGAAGGTAACACAAACATGAAGGTAGTTTGTACTTGATTACTTTGACATTTTAAAAAGTCCATGATTTTATTATGAAGATGCCTTCTTCACAAACCTTCCATGTTCCATAGATTGCTTTCTCAAGAAGTGCATCTCCTAGTATTCAGTCTCCTGGTGGTAAGCCTTTTCACACTTAGCTAGGGGGCTCCTTGGATTACTTATAGTGAATGCTGTGAGTGGACAATACCTTCACCCCTAGATACTAGATACTAGATACTAGATACTAGATACCAGAAAGAGAGAGCTGGAGAGGGAGAAAAACTATGTGGAGCCATTAGTTTTAAAGACTTAGTTCCTGCTGTGAAGTCAATGGAAAGAAGCTGCTCCAACTCACATCATAGAAGAATACAGAATGGCATCTCCCACATGGATCAATAAATAATCAATAACAATTTATTAAGCACCTACTATGTGCCAGGCACTATGCTAAGGACTGGGGATACAAAAATGAAAAAAAAGAAAGACAGTCTCTGCCCTCAATGAACTTAAAATCTAAGGAGGAAAATATAAGGCACATATAAGGTTGAAAAGGGAGGTGGGGAAGGTACTCAATGCAGGGGTATGGTGAGAAGTCAGAGAAATCTCAAAGTAATCCAGTCAGATGAGAAAAGAGATGTCTAAGTGGGACTGTCTTCTTAAATCAAATGGAGGTTTGGAATTCATGGCCCCACCCTCCTATCAGAGAGGAAGAGGGTAATGATGAGGAAAAGTAGCAAAGCTAATGAGATCTTATAGGTCCTTACATGATCTTACAGTAATCATTTATTACAGGATGAATATTATTATTTATTTATTATTCATAATTATTGGTATACCAATAATGAGCTTCCTAGTGTATGGTAAGGTCCCAAAGTAGTGTAGCCAGCTGAGACATGAGGAGATGTCTGAGCTGAGCTCTCTTCTTAAATAGAGGTTTGGAGTTAATGGTTCCACTCTCCAATCAGAGGGACAGAGGGTAGTGATGAAGTAGAGTACCTAAGACAGGTGCTGCCATTTTAGGTGATCTGGGTATGTGAAAAGCCATGTTAGAGTATCTTTCTTGGGTCTTTTTTCCATAAAATAAACTTGTAGCTGGGCCTTACTTCCTAAAAGGTTTTCACTTCACTGTTTCTGTATAATTATGATGGCTGTGATAGTGCCAGAACTTGGTGTAAAGTTCGCCATTTAGAGACATATCTCACATAACATTATTTGACAGGGTGAAGAAGGCAGGTGGGGAATGTGGGAGTCCACTAGGCAAGTGTGGTCTGTGTAGGAGGAATTGCAGAACATGAGAGAGAAGACTGTGGAGGGGTCAAGATGGAGCTGAGCCGAATTGGAGCAGGCTTGTTTCAGTTGACATGTCAAAAGATGAATGACATTACCAAGGGGATTTTGAAGTCTTAAGATAAGGTTTGCTAATAGATGGTTGAAATTATTTTGTGATGATTCTTTAGTAGTGGAAAATTTAGTACATTGGGACTGGGCTTTGGACACAAGAAGCGTGCAAAATTTAAGTCCTTCCTCTGACACATATTACCTTGGACAAGTCATTAAACTTTACAGCACCTCCAGACAATTCTCTAAGACTGTAAGTTACGGGGTAGGTGCCAGCTGGCTGTGGTAGAGGGAATTTCCTGATCAGGAGCTTCCTGTGCCAGTGAGGCAGCTATGTAACAGTAGCTTGAGTGCTGAGCCTGCAGTCAGTAAGATATGAGTTGAAATCTGGTCATAGACATATACTAGCTCTGGGTAAGTCACTTAATTTCTATTTGCCTCTGTTTCTTTAACTATAAAATGGAGAGCACCTACCTTTCAAGGTTGTCGTGAGAATGATGAGATAATATTTGTAAAGGGCACACTACAAAGAGTTAGGGGAAGGTTTACTGTTTACCAAAAAACCACTGTATGGCACTTGTAAATCTACACAATTTTTAAATGGATGCTTTTTAAAAGCCATACAGATACACATAACATCAAATACGTGGTTGTTCTCTCACCCAACTTAGATTATAGAGAATTCTGAATGAAAATGTCATGGTCACATTTCCCCATACACAACATTTGTTTTAACTCTCATTGCCTTTCCCTGGGTTTTATAAAGTGATTTCAAGGTCTGCTATTAAAGTTTGAAAAAGTAGAACATTTTCTTCTTTTTCTTTCAGTTTGAGCATCCCCATACCATGCTTTCAAAGTGCTTTTTACCTTTGAGCAAAACCACTGCATATTGAATGAGAAACAGATTGTCTGTGTGAATATGTGTGTGTGTGCGTTCACTACAACTGAATTCTTTACAGTTAACACCAAATCTGAATCAACTCCGTGAATTACCTTTAGTAAAAGTTAGCTTGATCCCCAGCCTTCAGTGCATACTTTAATAATAAAGATGCTGCAGCTTTAACAAGGAGTGCATTTGTCTTTAAGTCTGCATGATAGTGAAAGCTTAATATGGGGGGGGGGAACTTTTGTCTAGCACAAGTGATTTGAAGATGTTTTGCTCCATGCATGTGAACTCAGCAGGTGATCCTTGCCTATCTTTGATGTCAAACAGCACAAAACTTCAGTGACTAGTGGCTTCAGAAATGCAATAGACATAGCTGAGTCTTCATACGAAGCTCATGCTTGAACTACATCAGAAGAACTGACATCTATTATGGTGAGCAAAGACAAGTGTTTGAAAAGAGATTCAAACAGAAGTGTCAGAATTTACAGTGCATAGTTTTATATAAGTTGATTTTAACCAAGCATATCTCTATGAACTCGGCAGGATAGAAAAGAAATTTCAAAAGGCAGAGAAATTGTTGTCATCTAAGGGCATGGAATGTTTTAATAGCTTAAGGAAGAACATTTCTGAAAGGTTATATGGTGATCCATTTACTTTGACTGAGTAATAAGGCTTGTCATTGTGATGGTGAAGTTTTTAACCCTTAGAACAATAGGTACTGGAGATGCAACCAAGAGGCTTAAAATCTTCCTAGAAGCTGGCTGATGAGCAAAAGCCCATTTGAGGTTCAGCTTCTAGTAATAGGAAATTATCATAAATGATCTGAATATTTTATAGCCACTTTTTTTGTTCCTTTTTTTTTTCCTTCTGATGACCTAGTGATTGATACCATGGTTGAAAATAAGATATGTGGTGATGAAATTTGGCCTCTAAGCATGGGCTTCTTCAAAGAATGCGGGGGAACTATCAAACAATAGCTCTATTAAGTACCATTATGGTTATTTGTCCATATCCCCCTCTTTCATTCCCTGTCCTACATACCTCCCCGTGTACATTACATAGCCCTGGAAAAAAGAAGAGAACCTTTGTAGGTACATGGTCTGTTTGAAATTGTGTCCTACAGGCTTACTCGAAGCACTGCTCTGAAATTGTCCCTAAGGAGTCTAGTGTCACAAACCAATCTAATTGTGTTTTTTTTTTAGAATGCTTTTTTTTAAATAACTTTTTTTTCTTTTTTAAACAGCTTTGGGGAAAAAAAAAACACAGCAAACTGTTTGACTAAAACACTGGAATCCAATTCCTAGGTTGCACTTTCCAGCTGGTAATCAACATGTAACAGTGTGAGCTCTACCTCTTCTTAACCTACAATTAGCACAATTAATGCTCCCCATGCCAAACCACTTGTTTGGTTATTATATTCTAATGTTTTTCTTTAACAACAAACTTGCTTGCTCAGATTAGCTTTCCTCAAGAAAAACAGAATGGCTAGCTAAGTCTGCCTTGGTGCCTGCTATTCTCTGAAGCCTAGCCCTTTATTTCTTTTCTTTTTAAAATAAGGAATTTATTATAAACACTGAATATTTATATAAACTGAAACTCATTTAAACGTTTCTCTTGGACTGAGCAATTTACAAATTTAGAAAAGAAAGAGACACATATGAAAGACATTGTAGTCAGGGTCATCATTATTCATTTTTGTCCCTAGTGTAAGTAGTAGAAGGCACAAACTTAATCAAATGGTATTGGGGTGGGGTGAGGTGGAAAAGGGTAGGGCATGAATGGAGGCTACCCTGGATGCTTAATTGGTAGCTTCTTATTTTAATTACATATTTTGTTTTCTAACTGGTGCTAAGCTCTGTTGTTTCTATATTGCTGAATTGCAAGGACTGCCAGATCTAAATTTGTCACTAGGGGGCAAAACCTCCATCTTACTTATGGCTCTCACTATAGGTTGGATTGCATGTGATTAAGGTAATATATGGGTTTCAAAGTTCTCCCTTTTGTGTTTATTGGGTTATTTCATTGGGTTAAAAAGGAAAATCTTGAAAAAAATCTCATTGCCATGGAAAACCAGTTGTTGGAATATTTGATGATTAAATATTAAATTAGATCTAAGTTTGTATATGTTTTAATTTGTAAGAAAAAATGTAAAATTGTTTTATATATTTAATATTAATAATTTAATAGTTAATATGTTTGAATTTTACAATAACTAAATAAATTGTAGACTAATTAGTATTGGTCTTGTACTTTAATATCAGTTCTTTCTTTCCTTCCTTCCTTCCTCCCTCAATCTTGTATCAGCTAAGGGGTTATACGTGCTATCACTTAAATCATACCTGCACAACTTGGCAGTAGGTGGGCGCCAAAATTAAAATAGGCTAAATTTCTTTGGGCTGCAGATAGGTTTTTAGCAGCTCACTTTCCAAGTGAAGACATAATTAATGATTAAATTATTTTGCAAATAAACCATATTTTTAAAATGGGAAATTTCAATTAATATCAATTAATTACACTTATTACTTAAAATTTTTATTTATCATGAAATCACATTAATGTTAAAAATTATTTTGCTAAGTAGTACAAGTTTTAATACATTTTTCAGGTTTTCTTACAGTTTACATTTAGTTAATAGGATGTATTACATTTATTGTCAGCAATCAGTTTACTGTACTCTGGAATCATGTTTGAAATAGATTTCTTTATAAATCTGAAAACTAACCTTAGTAACTGCCTCATTTTCTGAGTTTACTGTCTTGAAAAACCATTGTTCCCCACTGAGATTTTTCAATAATTTAGATGTTTTAATTTATTTTTCATTGGTGCCCAATTTGCTTAAATCAGAATGTTTTGATTCAAAATGGCAACAAAGATTGTATTCCTTTGGAGCAACTATTAGTTCTCAGCAAACAAGGCACAATATTTTGTTTCTCTTGTAAGTAAACAAGTATGTCTTTGTCCACTTCAGATTAAACACTCTATGTTCTGATTCAATCTTCCATTTCTTTTTATCACCCATTTTACAAAGTCACTCCAAAAACTAAAAAATTTCCACAGCAACTGCTTACATACAAAGAAATACCGAACTGAATGTATGACCTTGGAGAGCATGCCAGACACTCACGCAACAGTGAGGGAGGGGAAGAAGCCCTTGTGTGGTTGCCGCTCATTGCATAGCGGGCACCAGCTGCATTGGCGTGAGGCTGCATTCCCTGTTCAATGCCAGTAATGACCAAAAACACAGTGATAAGATATGACTCTTGATCCACTCAGACTAGGGATACACTGACCATAGTTGGATTGCTGTGGGTCATGTGACAAACAGGAGAGAGTGCGCATTGGCCGCTAACCCGTCAAGTTGCACGATGGGCACAACAGTGACTAGTGGAAGGCAGGTTAAGCTGGGCACGGACAAAGCATTTGTTACCTCTTTACTTTCTTTTACTTGCTCCACATTTTTTGCGGGCTGCCTGAAATCCTTTGGTGGGCCACAAGTGGCCCAAGAGCCGTATGTCGTGCAGGCCTGATTTAAATGATAGGCATTTATTTGATAGAAATGAAACAGAGGTGGTGGCCCTGTGGAAATATCTATTCAGTGCTCCCTGGGCTGGCTTCCCTATTAGCCTTTGAAAGAAAAATTGACCAATGGTCGAACATTAAAGGAAAAAATCCTGAATCTGAAGCATCCGAATTTTGGGTATTTGAAGAGATAACAAATTTTACCTTCAGGAACAAAGAACATTTAAATGATTGAGGCTGATTCTTTTGGCCATGGAAAACTGAGTAGTGTCTAGTGGTTGGAGAACAATTTTAAAATAAACTATTATGAGGTTGTATTTGCTTCTGAATCATAGAATGCCATTCGTGTTGTGATCCTCTTCAGAAATCACTTTATTTGCCCTTTTTATAACCCTTACCTACTCACCCCCAAATCTAACCATCTACCCACCAATCTCCTCAGTTCAACTTTAGTCTGTGGGTATGCTTGTATTTTGTTGCCAATCCTTTTCCTCATTGCTAGAAATTGAATGTAGGAAGATATTTTGCAGTGGGGCACAAGAACTAAGGTGTTCCCATTATGTTCCATGGTTACAACTGGAGATGCTTGGTGTCTTGTTGAAAGATCCATTTTTTTTCTCTTGTTAGAATAGAGAGTTCCCTATCTGACAGGATTTGAAGGGTTCTGCGAATTTCAGTCTGCTTCCTGCAGATCAATCGTGAAGCCTGAAATTCTAAGGATTAGAGTCATTCTTTTTTGTTCATGAAGTAGCAATTAAAATATGCATGTGTAGCCTGAAAGAGGCAACACATGAATAGAAAGGAATCACATCCATTTATACATTAGTACTGATTAGTGTATCATATCAACTTGCTATCTTCTGGCAAAAAAAAAAAAATTTACAAGAGACTGAGGCACAGGACAGGTAAATTGTGAGTGGGTTTTGATGAGGTCTAGGAAAGGGCTAGATTCCTGCTGCTAGAACATAGGTCTTGCTCAAGAAAGGCCTTATCAGAGGTCCTACAGGGGTTGGGGTAAGGGGAACACTATGGAGAGGAAGAATTGACAGATTGTTAAATGACAACCTTTATCTGGTTATTAAATTTGTCCAGGTATAGCCTTACTTAATGTCTTATTCTAGTTGTATACTGGTTGATTTTAATGCATAGAGTCATGCAGAACAATTAGGACCAAATATATAGAGTATTTGTCTACTGGACTATCAGTCTCCATTCTGGAAAACAATTGAAATTACCCATGCCATACTCATAATCTTAGGAACGATCATTCCAGAATTAAAGGATGATATAGATGAGGTCCTGTCAGTTTAAATAATCCTTAATCCACCATCCTAGGGCCTGGGTTTAGTTAATCTTATTTGTGGACTTATGACCTGATTGGAGTAGATAATGAAGGGGTGGAGTAGGATTGGGGAGGTTTGGGGAACAGGTTTCTGAGAATATCAACAAGACCAAAAATCCAAAGTGAGAGTGGAATAGAAGTCTGGGTCATCAGAGATGAGGAACAGGAAACGAAATAAGAGCCAAGAGCATGAGGGCAGAGATGTGACCACGAACAGGACTTGAGAGTGGATCTGTGTGGTTAATAAGATTTTCACCACAGTCTTAGAATCATAAAACTTTAGAATTTAAAGGGATCTCAGAGGTCTAATTAGTTAGGGAGGTCAACCTCTTCCTGAAACATAGAATCCCCTCTATGACTCCCCTTTTAATTAGCAGAGGCAGCTGCAGAGCACTGGATTTGGAGTTAGAATACCTTCACTCAAACAGGAAGACCTGGGTTCAAGTTCTGCCTGATATATATATTGGTTGTGTGTTCCTGGGTAAGTCCCTTAACCTCTCAGTACTGTAGACAGATGACAATCTGCAGTAGCAAGAGTTCCCTCACCTATGAGTTCTTTATACCAATGAAATCATTGGTCTAGCCACCATTCCTACCCATGGTTATCTTCTTGAAGTTTCCCTCAACTTACCCTAACTGTCCACTGAGGTCAAGGGCAATGTCCATCCTTTAATAAACCATTCATGTATTTGAAGACTGATACAGATATGTTTAGCAACACATTGTGATAAAATATACATATTATTTATAATTTAAGTACTATTTAATCCAATACCTTAGTTTCTGGCAATATATATATATATATATATATAACGTGTATGTGTGTGTATATATATACATACATATCTGTGTGTATATATACATACATACATCTGTGCATATGTATGTGCATAAATGTGTATATGTATATATACATACATAAATACATACTTTGTAATAGTGATTTCCCACTCTCACATGTGGTTCCAAGTCACTTAGAAATTTATTACATGTTGGGAGGGACTTTAATATTTCCAACATAAGGAAGGAGAAAAATTAGACTCAGCGAAGTATAATAGCTCTTTAAATTTGGTAATCAGATTCAACAATCAGATTAAAGTAATCAAACACAGAAATATCCTTTGGAATGAAAGGCAAATATCTTGTTTGTTTATAGCGCTACCAACCCCGAACGTCAAAATTTTGTGAAACAGCTACTAAAAGAAATTCTCATGGAAAGACTTTTCATATATATGTAATTTTCAGATGAAATTTCAAAAAATATGTAATTTACTTTTTATTTTCTATGGTGCCAATGCCTCATTCACTTGGTATTCAAGAGAACCAGAGGAAGCAAAAATCAACAGACTGTAAATTAAACAAGTTTGGCTTGTCTAGTATTTTAATTAAAGTACAATAGGGCAATTCTAATCTACTCGCCAGTGGATTAACAGTTACTTTGAATTACTGCTTTGAATGATCCAATGCCAGCTTAACATGGCTTTGTCATATATGTCTGAGTAATAGGGCTAGAAAAAGCCACCAGACCTAATCTAGTCTTCTCTCTTTAATCTGGCCCTAGAACCCCTCCAGAAAAATAGTTAACTTCCCTGTATGAATAGTATCTGTGTCTTGAATTTAGTATTCATCCAACTGGAAAAGGGCCTTGATTTAAAAACTTAAAAGCCAAATGTGTTCTCTATCAAAATTACATGCTGCTATCCTGATATATTACTGGGTCATTTCCCCAGCAGTGGACCACAGACATAAGCTTTATTAAAAATGGTAACATGTTTTAAGTATCCATTAATGCATGTTTAATTATAATGGAATGTCTATAAAAATCCATGTGACATCTATGTGAAGATCAAAACAATTAATTATAATCAGCATCAAATCAATGGATACTGAATGAATTTGCAATAAAGGGATGTTCAAATGGGGAAAAAAATTAACAAGAGCATGAAGCTTGAGGAGAGATCACAGAAGCAGGCCTATCTTTACTTGAGGGACGAAAATTATTTTGGCACTTTCATTTTTCCTCATGAGAAGAACATTTTAAGTTTTGTACTTGACATTTTATTTAATTTATAGCCATACTTCTCCAAATAAAATGTGAGAATTCTCTTGTACCAGAATTAAAATTCCCCAGGTGGTAGATACTAAGAATGTAGTTTTTTTTTTTTTATATTTCTAGGAGGTTGGTTAGTATAGAAGAATCTTTCTGGTTGTGAAAAATTGTGTGAATGTCAAAATTAATTTTGTATACAGTTTAGATTGAAGAGGCAGCCCAGTTTCATGAAGAGAAACTTGACCACGGAGGCAGGAAAACCCAAGTGCATATCCTGCTTCCATTAAACACCAGCTACATGACAAAGGATACTGTTTAGCTATTACTTTAAAATTTCGAATATGGACTAAGAAATATTTAAAAAGAACTAACTTGCCTATTCAGATTGTAACTGATAGACTACAATCCTTTTCACAATATGAGCTGAAAAAGTTTTCTTAAATCAGTTTCTTCATAAATCTGGTTTCTTACCTGAAATATTCCTCACCTTCTGCTATAAGGTTATTTTGAGTGCATGTAGACAGTAGATCTACTAAGAAGAGAATTAGGGGCAGCTAGGTGGCGCAGTGCATAGAGTGCCAGCCCTGGATTCAGGAGGACCTGAGTTCAAATCCGGCCTCAGAGACATAACACTTACTAGCTGTATGACCCTGGGCAAGTCAGTTAACCCCATTGCCTAACAGAAAATAAAATTAAAAAAATAAAAAAAAGAAGAGAATTAATGGAGTTAGTGAAGTCATTGAAGTCATTTCAGTGTTCCGAGCAATTCTCTAAGACTATAAATTGTAGAGCAGTTGTTGACCTGCATTGGTAAAAGGAATTACCATGCCTAGAGTTCCCTTTTGTTGTTGTTCTGTCATTTTCAGTTGTGTCCAACTCTTTGTGACCGCTTTTGGGAGTTTTCTTGGCAGAGATACTGGAGTGGATTGCCATTTCTTTCTGCAGCTCATTTTATAGATGAGGAAACTGAGGCAAACAGGATTAAGTGATTTGCCCAGTGTCACACAGTTACTGAGTATCTGATACTGGATTTGAACTCATGTCTTCCCTACTCCAAGTCCTGTGCTCTGTCCACTGTGCTACCTAGCTACCCTACATTGATAGAGCACTGGGTTTGGAATCAGGAAGACTCATCTTCCTGAGTTCAAATCCGGTCTCAGACGCTTCCTAGCTGTGTGATTCTGGGTAAATCATTTAACCCTGTTTGCCTCAGTTTCCTCATCTGGAAAATTAACTAGGGAAGGAAATGCAAACTACTCGAGTTTCTTTGCCAAAAAAAAAACAAAACCCCAAATAGGGTCATGGAGAGTCAGACATGCCTGAATAACACTAACAATACCACATTGATGAAAAAACAGGTCTAGACCTCATTTTCCTACCCAGGCCCCTGCAATGCCTACCCACACCACCCCCAAAGTGTTGGTAAGAACAAACACACACACAAGCTAAGCAAGGAATAAAAAAATATTTTATCTGTACTAGAAAAGTCATGAAAACTTCTTTATAGCAAAGTTTTAAATATAGAGCCCAGGTGTAATGAAATGGCAGCCAGAGGTTTAGAAAGGGTAGATGAAGTGCTTTAGCTATGTCTGCAGTTATTTAAACTGTTTTAGCTAATGTCCAGTGAAGTTAGTCCCCTAAAAGGCTATCCAATAAGAACTAACTTAAATTAGTAAAAGAAAATTAATAATTAAGTCAGAAAAATTCCACTGAAGAAGTCATATCAAACAATCAGTTTGATTGTTCTTTTTAAATTGAAGGCTGTTATTTTTGACTGACAACCTTTTCTTTTTTTGATTGAAGTTTTTTTTTTCTCTTAACCGATTTGACTGGTCATCAGTCAAAATAGTCAAACAGATCTCTGCATGTAGACACAATCTTGCTGTATCATGATTGCTTTCTGTGGCTGATAAGTTAGCAATGGAATATATGTAAATGAAGAATAAGGTAGAAGCTATATTATTAACGAAAAAAATACCGAAAAAATTGCCATTTATATAGTGATTGGAGGCTTACAAAGTACTTTACGTAGCTTATCTCACACTACTCCTGGGAGGGAGATATTCTTATTGTTCCCATTTTACAAATGAGAAAACTGAGGTAATCAAAGTTATGTGATTTGTTCACATTTACACATCTCATAAGTATCAAAATTTGAACCAGATCTTCCTGGCTCCTGAGTCCAGCACACTATTCTCTAGGCCATGCTAGGTTTCCTAATAATAGCTACCATGTAGACATTGTACTTTAAAGTTTGTAATTATAATAATAGCTAACATTTACATAGTGCTTACTATGTGTCAGGCACTATGCTAAGAGCTTTACAATTATCATCTCATTTGATCCTGCACAATAATCCTGGGAAGTAGGTGCTATTATTATCACCATTCTACAAATGAAGAAACTGAGGCAAACAGAGAGGAAATGACTTGCCCAGCATCACACAGTGGGTAAGTGTCTCAGTTGTTTTGAACTCAAGTCTTTCTGATTTCAGACTCTGCACTCTATCCACTGCACCACCTAGCTGCCCTTTACAAAATGTGTTATGTACATCCTTTTCTCTTCACAACAACCCTGTCAAAATGTGTGCTGCAACTAAGAAGAGATGTTAATGTCTTATTTTTTCAGAGTTCCTTACCCATCCCCATCTGGACATTCCCTCTACCACTATATTAAACATCACTTAAAGCGCCTTTCTTGATCCCCTCAACAAAGTAGGGCCAATTAACACAATTTGGTTTGAGGGGAAATCTGGACTGACTTTTATTTTAATCTGATTTATCTATTTAAATAATACTTGCGAAAGTTTTCTATCACAATAGATACATTCGGGGTTTAGTTTCTTTTTATAGACCTAGAATCTTCTGTTCACCTTTTTGTCATTCGATGTTCTCCTTGACCGATTCTCCTCTCTTAAAACTTATGAGAAAATGTTATTTGCATTCTGGATACTGACTGCCTTTCTCCAGAATAGACCAGAGAAGTCTTCCACCAGGAAGTTTAAAACTGATGAAAATTAGAGTTTACCTAGGAAAGACTGCTTGAGTCTTAATGAAAGCGCCATGCATGACCCTACCTTAATTTAACACACAGAATGAACCTTTACACATCAGTGGCAAATACAGACTGTGGCGCCTTAAGGGCTTGGCATTTTTTTAGATAAAAAAGAATCAGTGTCATTACCCTGTATCTCTCCTGAGCATCCTAATTATTCTGCATGCATACAATATTTATTTAAAACTTAAAATTAAACTTCAAGAGGTGGTCATTTGAAAGCTGGCAGCTGGTGAGCAGATCCTGTCTTCATGAAAAAGAGAATATTTCTTCTAAAAGTTGAGGAATAGATCAAAACGGTCTTGCTAGTAACTGACACTTTAGTCGTATGGATGCTTTTTTTTTGATGTGTCAGATTTATTAATAAAGAAGGTCCATGGGAACAAGCGCACAGAAGGAAATCTTGAGGATGTGACTGTCAGTTTTTGATATGTCAGGTATGATTTTGGAGCTGTGATTTTTTGGGAAGCAGTACACACGTAGTGTTGTACCAATGTTTGTATATTTCTTTGTACTCTCCATTTGTGAGGACTGGAAAAGGAGGCAAGGCGGAGATGTTTTGATATAGGATTGAAACTTGAAACTGCCGTCCTTCAATTTGAACAGTATTCCTTTTTCATCTTTCTTTTCATGTTACCTTTTTAACTTTTGCCACTGATGTAAAGAGGGGAAAAATTTGAAAAGATGCCAGGTGTTGGTTCTTATCTAGGTGAAAGATCACAGAAGCAGAGGGGATGGAATGTAGTTTTCAGTTTGTTGCTGTGACAGACGCGTGATCCCAGGGAGATCAAACACTTGTCAACAACTGTTTGTTCTCCCGAGACCACTGTGGAATAATTGTGGCTATGATATATTTTCATAGTTTGCAGAATTCGCCTAGAATTTGATGTTGAATGATCGAATTAATTTGCCAGGGAATGCCTTGCTCTGGTAAATGTTATTTCTGATAACTGTTTTTGGCTGCTTCCAGAAATAAAGGAGTATTATAAATGATGCCAGTCTCAGTTCTCTGGAAGGATTCAGAGAACTATAGATACTTTTTACAAATCAGAAATGAGCCAAATTATTTTATCTTCAAAATCTGGACAAATGCAATAGTTTTTTAGCTAGTCTACTTAAGCTATGACTGTTTGAAAGACAACAATAACTAAAAGAAGGATCAAACTTTGAAAAAATATACTGACAGAATGATGTTTATTCCTTTTTCATTGATTCAACCAGATGATTCATTATTATATTGCCTCAGTTACACTTTATGGTCATGATAGCTAATCTTTACAAACCAAGAACTTTAGCCATGCTTTAAACAAAAAAAAAATTTTCTGAATAGATCCCTTCTTCCTCCTCTACCAAGAGAACCCTCTTTTGTAACAAGAATAAAAAAGAGGGAGGAAAATTTTAGCAAAACTAATCAATATGTCAACTGAATCTGAGTATATGCAATGTTGCACAGCTACAGTCCCCCACTTTTACAAGAAGAAAGGCAGGTGCTTTTTCTCATCTCTTCTTTGAAGAATTTAATTTAAAAAAAATTCAAAAATCACTTAGTTTCCAATTGTTATGTGTCCTGAACCCTGGGGTACATAAATTTATTTTGAAAGTTTGCTTTACACATAATAGTACTTCATAAATGTTTGTTATGTTCCTTTTTTTAAAGTTGTAGTTAAGCCCTGGTTGAGAGGCACTGTGACATAGTAAATAGCTGGACCAGGAGTTAGAATGATCTGAGTCTAAATCTAGCTTCCTATACTTAGTAGGTGCGTGACCCTGCCCTGGATAAGTTACTTACTCTTTTAGGCAACTGTGGTATCATAAGTTTATCACTAAAAGGGCTATTGGAGGCCAACTCTCTCATTCTATAGATAAGGAAAAAAACACAAATAGATAGTAATCATTTATCCAACTATTCAAAATATTAATGACAATCACAAATTAAAACTACTTTGGAATATTATCTCAGGTTCATTAAATAGGTAAAGATACTTAAAAATTATGAAGAATGTTGGTAAGGCTTTGGGAAAACTGGGAAATCCTGCACCACTGATAAAGCTGTAATTTGCTACAATATATTGGGAGACTAATCTGACCTTGTACTGGGATCCAGAGATTCCACCACTGGGACTGTTATTCTAAAGATTATATTAAAATGAAAACAAGGCCCATGAAAAAATATTCATTGCATCATTTATTGATAACAGTAAAGACACAAAAATAATCTATATGTTGAAAGGGTATGGAATGGCTGAATAAATTCTGGTATACCTACATAATGGAACATTACTCTCCATAAAAATGACAAATAAGAAGAATACCCAACAAATATGGGAAGATTTATACAAAGTGATAGAGAGTGAAGAAAGCAGAATTGAAGCAGCAATATATATATACACTAACTCTATACAAAAATAATAGTTGCAAAGTAATCTTACATATCTACTATCATAGAAGAGTATGATCTGTGTTGGCCGAGGGAGTTTCCCTCAGGGACAAAATGGCAGATCCTTTCCGTATATCCTTGTTATTATTCACCTCAGGTCATAATGTTTTCAGGATGGTCATGTCAGTGTAGTCTAGATCTAATGTAACTCTTCACAATTATTTGTACCTCTTTGAAAGTGTTCTGCATTTCTTAGGGATGCTCTGGAATTAGATGGCTATATCTGATTATTAGGAATAATCAATGATAGTCATCATCATCATCATTATCACAGCTCACACCTCACATTGTTATAGCCCTTTAAAGTGTGCAAAGTGCTTAACTTATATCATCCCATTTCATCTTCACAACAGCCATGGAGTAAGTGTTCTCCTGCTTCCCCCATTTTATAGATGGGAATCTATGCTTCAGAGAGGCTAATTTACCCAAGGTGATATAGCTAGCATATTGACAGAGGTGAGATTTAAGCTCAGATCTGATTCAAAAGTCCAGTCCTCTATTCCTAAGCAGAAATAGGAAGTTTATGAGAAAAGAATGTTAGGGAGGTTTGAACTAAAAGATTCTGAGTCATTATGGAAAGGGTAGGTGAAAGAAAGTGAAAATCAGTTGACTTCCTATCCTTTTTTTTTCTCCTCCCCTCCCACTTTTGTTTCCTTTTATTCTAAAAATTCTGAATTTTCTATTTGGAAGGGAAGAGATTTTTTTTATCCTTATAATCATATCCGTGGATCATATCCATGATAATTTTATGAGCAAACCATATTTAACCCAAAACAAATCTATAGTCTCTAAACTAACAAATCTGTAAAGTATATTTTTAAAACTGGTGAATGCTCAGAAAGATTTATGATTTTATGATCAGATAATTTTGTCAGTCTGGGGATTCCCTCCATCAAAACCAACCCAGCCCCCCAATGACTTAGGACAGGGGTCTTAAGTATCCTGAAGCTCTTGTGGCTTGAAATACTTAAATGGCTTCCCTAAGACCACATAGCTAGTAATTGCCAGAGGCATTAAACATATAGGTCTTCCAGCCTTGAAGCCCAGAACTCCCATCAACTAGTCCACACTGACTTTATAAATAAAAGTATTATAGGTGGTTCAGTTCTCCTCCAAAATTTTGCCTTGTACCTACTCACTATCATTTGATTTTTTTTTCCACCCTAGTTTAACAAACCTTACAAATATCACGTATGTAATCTTGAGGGGCAGATGGAATGAAGGATGGAGAATTAGCCTTACAGTCAGCCAGACCTAGGTTAAAATTTAGCCTTGGAACACATACTAGTAGTGTTATTAAGGCCAAGTAATTTAACTTCTCAGTGCTCCAGGGTGTTATTTTATGTTATAAATTACAGAGAAATAAAACAATCACTTATTAAGCACTTACTCTGTGCCTGGCACAGTGTTAAGTGCTGAGAATACAAAGAAAGGCCAAAATAGTCCCTGCCCTCAAGGAGTTCACTTTATAATGGAAGGAGGCAGCCTGTAAATAACTAGGCACTTACTAACAATATTTTATCCCCCCCATTACATGTTAAAACAATTTTTTAACATTTCCTTTTTTTAAAGTTCTGAATTCCAAATTCTATCCCTCTCTCTTTCCCTGCTTTCTCTTCCTGCTCCCTGAGAAGGTAAGCAATCTAATATAGGTTATACACGTGCAATAATGTCATTTTGTACAAGAAAAAAGAAGGAGAGAAAGGAAGGAAGAAAGAAAAGGGAAAAGAAAGGAAAAAAGAAAGAAAAACAGCATGCTATATAATAGTAGTCTGTCTCTAGACAATATCAGTTCTTTCTCTGGAGGCAGATTTCATGGTTCATCACGGGTCTTTTGGGATTGTCTTGGATAATTGCATTACTGAGAACAGCTAAGTAATTCACAATTCTTCATCATGCAATATTGTTGTTACTGTGTACAACATTCTCCTGGTTTTGCTTATTTCACTTTGCATCAGTTCATGTAAGTCTTTCCAAGTATTTTCTGAAATCATCCTGCTTGTCATTTATTATAGAACAATGATATTCCATCATAATCATATACTACAACTTGTTCAGCCATTCCTCAATTAATAGACATCCCCTCAATTTCCAATTCTTAACCACAACAAAAAACACTGCTATAAATATTTTTGTACAAATAGGTCCTTTTCCCTTTTTAAAAATCTCTTTGGGATACAGATTTAGCAGTGGTATTGCTGGATCAAAGGGTATAAACAATTTTATAGCCCTTTGGGCATATAACTAATTACTTACAAGATACATACTGAGTAGACAGAAGGTCATCTCAGAAGGAAATGCCTCTTACAGAAAGTGTGATTTGAGCTGAGCCTTGAAAGAATCCAGGATTGATGGAGCTGCAGTGAGGGAGCAGAACATCTGGGACATGGAGGACAGCCAACAGAAAGCCAGAGAAGGACTGAGAAAAAGCCTGTTAGATTTAGCGATTGAGATATCATGGGTAACTTGGGGGAGGGAAACTTCAGTTGAATGATAAAATTAAAAGATGAGAAAAGAGGAAGGGAATGTACCTTTTGACTTTCTCAAGTAGTTTATCTAAGAAAGAAGGGCAGGAATAGGGCAATAGTGAGTAAGGATGGTCAAGTGAACTTTTTTAAGGATGGGGAGACATAGGTATATTTGTAGGTAGCCAAGAAAGAGCCAGTTAGATAGAGTGGAAATGGTGGAATTTCTGCTCCTGGAATTTCTAAAGGATCATCACCAAAAATAACAAATAAAAATTTCTAGGGGGGTACACTTGACCAGAGATATGGGCATGAAATCAAGGAAGTTTAATATAACCTCCTTTCACTGAGCTTTAGATCTCTTTACCCTTTCTTCTTTGGCCAGTTTGGGACTATAAATGCTTGATGGTGGGTCCCATCATTTTGATGATCCCCAAAGTTATGTACCTTAGTTTCAGTGAATTTGAATGACATTTTGAGGTGAAATTTTATGAGGTACTATAATGAAAGCTTTATTACTGTATTACATAGACTACTTTCTCTCCGTCTACTAATTTTGTAATTTGGTTAAAAGAAAAGGCATGGTTCTTTGTCTTTTTCCCCCGAGTGATTCATTCTGGAAGAAAAAAAAGCACATGCTGTTTTATTGCTTCTGTATCCATTGTTCCATAGAAGTCACTGGCTTTCTTTCTCACATTGAGTACTGGTTCTATTATTTTGCTAGAGTCCTATCCTAGACTCACCAGATTGTAATTTTCATGGCAGATCTTTTTTGTTCTAGTTTTAAAAAAAATGAACTATGTGGTTTATTTTATCCCATTTCTTCTATACCTACCCATTTTCACCTAAATTCTAAGAAGTAATCACTAGTCCTTTAGTAATTTCCAAGTAGACTTCTTTTAGACCCTGGGATACATATCGTGTAAAATCACTTAAGGTTGTGTTGAAATTTTCATAGAAATTGTATTTCAAAATATCATGCAGATAGGAAAAAATGAAAGTAATTATGTCAACTGAGGAGACCCATAAAAAAATATTAAAGGGTTGTGAAATTGGGCCTGTAGAGAAAGGTTAAACAAAGGAATTTGAATTATTTAGCCTTGAAAAAAGACCAACATCCTTAACAGCTCAAGTACAATATATAAAAGCTGGTAACCTGCTGGTCTTCATATCTACAGAAGAGTGAATATGACAAGATTTAGACTGCAAATAGACAATCCTTAGGTGGAAGGACTTACTGACTTGGGAGGTTTATACCCAACTGTATTCTGGGGGAACTCTACATTTTGTTATTCTTTCCCATATACCACACTGCCTTTCATCTTAGCCAAAATGTTTAAGGTATGGTTGGCATATGAGATCTTTTTTTCCTGGCAAACTTGAAGCAACCAAATAGGTTAAGGCAAACTATAGACTTTGATCCAAAACACCAACAATCACCATCACTAATGCAGCCTTCAAAAACCAACTGTTTTTCCTGATATCTAGGCATCTTCCCTTGGTCCTGGAACATAAAATTCTAGGTGTAGTTTACATAGCGTCAATGGTTTGATTTATAGGAGCATAGATGGAGATGTGGAAGGGACCGTAGAGGCCATCTATTTCAATCCCTTCATTTTGCAGATAGGGAAACTGAGGCTCAAAGAGAAATGATTTATCTGAGTTTAAACAGACAGTCGGGGCAGAGTTGAGATTTGAACTTGAGATTCTCTCTTTTATACCACACTGCCTTTTTTTTGGTCAAAATATTTAATGTTTTGTTGACATTTATCTAGGTAGTGGTGAAAAATAACCTAGGTATACATGAAAAACTTCAGAGACAAATAGACCTTTTGATCATGTGTCTATGCATGTAGTGTTCATCTGGGAGTTTTCTATGTGTGTATATGTAGGTGTATATTTTGGGTAGGATATCATTTTTCTTTTTTTGTTGTCACTTTATTTACTTTTAGTTTTCAATATTCACTTCCACAAGATTTTGAGTTCCAAATTTCCTCCCTATCTTATCCATCCCCCTACCCCAAGACAGTGTGCATTCTGAATACCTTTTCTCCTCAACTGTCCTCCCTTCTATCTCCCCTCCTTCTCTTATCCCCTTCCCCTTCTATTTTCCTGTAGGGCAGGATAGATTTCTATAGGGGATATCATTTTTATATAACAAAAATATAGTTTTGCTCAAAAATATCTCAGTGGAGCCTGGGAGAGAAACCTGTTTGAGGTTATGGCTATATTTGTTCTATTTTAAATTTAGTGCAAGTACTATAACATATCACCATTAATTCTAATTACAAGTTGTTGCCCAGTAAAGGCTTGCCCTCTTCCATTAGTCATTAAGGTCATTACTCTTTCAAGATGGCAAGCCTAGAAGACAGGTACAGATGAGAATCATAGAGTGGAATTTTCCTTTTCCCTTTCTTTTAGTGGAAAAAACAAACAGTAGGTTTGGTCAAGATGAAATTTTTACTTTGAGAGTCTTAGCTTCTAATGAAATATTGATTCTAGCTTTCTCCCTTCCCATCCTTCCCTCTGATCTACATCTGTTATGAAGGCTACATTCCCGGGTCTTAAAGTGTTAGTTATATGACTTCTAGTGTAGAAAATGTTCATTTTACAGTGGTGTCCTTAGATAACACTCTCTTCTAAGTTAACAATATAAAATTAGCAAGCAAGTAAGGAAAATGGGATTTTGAAGCTAGAAGGGGTCTTAAGACTAATAATAATAATAGCAAACTAGCAGTTACGTAACATTTTAAGCTTTACAGGGCTTTATACAAGTTTTATCTCATTTGATACTCACAACAACCCTGGAAAATAGGTGCTATTATTATGACCATTTTATTGATGAGAAAACTAAGGCAGACAGAAGTGAAATGATTTGCCCAGAGTTGCACACCTAGTATGTGTCTGAGGCTGGAGTTAAACTCAGGTCTTCCAGACTTCACATCCAGCATTTTTTTCTTTATACCACATCTCTTAGAAGGAATTTAGTGCTGGAGAGCATTAAATAAATTTAGCCAGCTCAAGAAACACCAGTGACCAAACTGTTAATTTCACTCAGTCAATCAACAAATATTTATTAAGTATTTACTATGTGCTGGGCACAGAGAAAGCCCAAAGTAATCCTTGCCCTCAAATAGGACAGGAAGAAATAGATCAGGAGGTCAGGAAACAATAACAAGCCCGCCGTTAATGGATGATATGGTAGTGATAAGGGAATTCAATTGTACAGAGCTCTTTCTATACCAAAAGCAGAGCACTCTCAAATTAATGACTGTCTTAATGGCAATTTCATCCTTCAAAGGGTGGCAGAAGTGCCAAGAGGAACTAATATCCTGGACCTGATCCTTACTAACAAACAGAAACTAGATGCTGAAATAGAAATAGTAGTAATCTTAACGAGTAATTAATGACTCATCAAGAATTCATGATAAAGAAAGAAAGAAAAATCAGGCATAGTCTGACATACTACCTAAAGATTAGGTTTTAAGATATACTTAGATTTCAGCAAATCTCTCTTTTATATCTTGGATAAGATAAAGAAGTATGGACTGTTGCAATTAGGTAAGTTTGGAATTGGTTAAAAGAGTAGATCCAGAGAATAGATATTCATAGACGGATGTCACCTCAGAGGGGGTTTCTATTGGAGTCTATCTTTGGCCTTGTGCTACTAAGCATTTTTTAAAATCAAATTTGCAACTTTTGTTTTTATATCACCCTCATATCCAACAATATCACTCTCCCTGCTCTTCCCCTACCTAGAGAGCCATTCAACAAAGAGCTATTCAACATTTTTAATCAGTGCCTTGGATGAAGTCACAGAGAGAATGCTTGTCAAATTTCCATATGATACAAAGTTCGAAGAGATAGAGAATGCATTTAATAACAGTCAGGATCCAAAAATATCTCAAACAGAGAGAACTGTAACTATACATTTTTGGTGCCAGGCAAACAACATGGAATGTGTCTGCAAATCAACTTTTGAAAGTACATTTAGTTGGGAATGGGCAGCAACCTTTGGATACTGTGAGACTTCTGCTGGGGATTCCAACCATCGTGAGGGAAATATATCTAGAGCGCAGTTTGTATGGCATAGAGAGAAGCTATACTTCTGGTGTCGCTACTTGGGGGAGATAGTATGTCATATGGTATTTTCCTATTGTGACTAATCATTCTTGCTAATTAGTTGCTAAATACTGAAAGATCATATGATTATAGAATCAAGTCCTTCCAGTGGCCTCTCAATTTTGATGGCCTTTGCAAAGCACCAGTTGCCCCACTTTAGTTATGGTTCTATAAACAGTCTACAGCATTGGACCAAATCCAACCAGATGAAATTTAATAGGGACAAATCCAAAGTTATACACTTATGTTCTAAAAATCAGCTTCTCAAATGCAAAATGGGTAAGACATGGCTAGACAGTAATTGCAAAAAAAATCTGAATGTATTTGTGTACTACAAGCACAAAGAATGAATAGTTCCACTATATTCTGCCCTAGTCAGACCACATCTGTAATACCATGCTTATTTTTGAAGGCAACAGTTTAAAAAGAATATGGATAAGTTGGAGCACATTTAGAAAAGGGCAACCAGGATGCTGAGAGGACCAGAGACCATGCCAGATGAGGTTTAGTGGAAGAACATGACTGATGTCATCAAATTTGTATTTGAAGGATTAGCATGTGGAAGCTGGATTAGGCCTCTGGACAGAACTAGAGATGGGATTTTGGCTCAGTAAAAGGGAAAACTTCCTGACAATTAGAACTCTCCAAAATTGAAATAGGTTTCCTAGTATGATTGTCATTTGCCCCTCCCTGAAGATCTTAAAGGAAATGCTAGATGACATTTATTGAGGACAGCATAGTCAGGATTTTTCATCACATACCAGTGAGACTAAATTCCCTCTACACCCTTTTCTAAGTCTAAACTGCTTTGTTTCTGTTTCCTGATTCCCAGGCTTGTATTCTAGCCTTTACCTTGGACATCAAGATATTGTCTACACCTTTAGTGTTTCCGTTTGATGTCCGCATACATAGGAGGAAATAGGGTCCAAATGAAATCTGGCTGAGTTTTCTTGTCTTCCCTCACTCCTCCCATTCTGAACCAAAACATCATTTTATTTTTAATATATGTATATATATATACATATATGTATATATGCATATATATATACACATATGTTTTTAGATGTTACATCTGGAAAAAATAGTAGCAGTAGCTAACATTTATATGGTATATTAAGGTTTGCAAAACCCTTGTCATATGCTCTCACTAGAGCTTTATAATAATATTGCGAAGTAACCTCTGTTATTATTATTAGCCCCATTTTACATATGGGGGAACTGAGCATCAGAGAGGTTAAGGGACAACTACAGCTTGTGTCAGAAGTGAGATTTAAACTCAGATTTTCTTGACTTCAAGTTCATCATTCATATTCTGGTTGTCTAGTCTCTAGCCATTTAGTCAAATGATTTTATAGAGATAATTTTGGAAAGAAATATATATATATA